>NC_048222.1:26131126-26149233 GCF_002007445.2 Ailuropoda melanoleuca | reverse complement strand
AACCAGGGATGTACTGTATGGTGACTAACATAATATAATAAAAAATATTATTATAAGAAAAAAAAAAGAAATAAAGCTATAGTTGGAACAGTAGAAAACAAAAAACAAGAAACAAAATACCAATGCCATTTTTCAAGGTGCTGGAACAAACAATCCTAAAATTCGAACCAGAAAGGATCCTGAATCACCAAGGAAATGTTGGAAATGAAAGACAAAGCTGGGGGCATCATGTTGCCTGATTTCAAACTATATTACAAAGCTGTGATCAGCAAGACAGCATGGTATTGGCACAAAAACAGACATATATCAATGGAACAGAATAGAGACTCCAGAAATGGATCCTCAACTCTATGGTCAACTAATCTTCAACAAAGCAGGAAAAAACATCTAGTGGAAAAAAGACAGTCTTCAATAAATGTTTCTGGGAGAATTAGGCAGCTATATATGGAAGAATGAAACTCGATCATTCTTTTACACCATACACAAAAATAAACTCAAAATGGATGAAAGACCTCGATGTGAGACACAAATCCATCAAAATCCTAGAGGAGAATATAGGCAGTAATGTTTTCGACATTGGCCATAGCAACTTCTTTCATGACACGTCTCCAAAGGCATGGGAAACAAAAGCAAAAATGAACTTTTGGGACTTCATCAAGATTAAAAGCTTTTGCACAGCAAAGGAAACAGTCAACAAAACAAAGATGCAACCCACAGAATGAGAGAAGGTATTTGCAAATGACACTACAGATGAAAGGCTGGTATCCAAGATCTATAAAGACCTTCTCAAACTCAATACCCAAGAAACAAAGAAGTCAAAAATGGGCAGAAGATATGAACAGACACTTTTCCAATGAAGACATACAAATGGCTAACAGACACATGAAAAAATGTTCAAAATCATTAGCCATCAGGGAAATTCAAATCAAAACCACACTGAGATACCACCTTACGCCAGTTAGAATGGCAAAAATTGACAAGGCAAGAAAACACAAATGTTGGAGAGGATGTGGAGAAAGGAGAACCCTCTTACACTGTTGGTGGGAATGCAAGTTGGTACAGCCTCTTTGGAAAACAGTGTGGAAGTCCCTCAAAAATTTAAAAATAGAGCTACCCTATGACCCAGCCATAGCACTACTGGGTATTTACCCTAAAGATACAGATGTAGTGAAGAGAAGGGGCACCTGCACCCCAATGTTCATAGCAGCATTGTCCACAATAGCCAAACTGTGGAAGGAGCCTAGATGCTCTTCAACAGATGAATGGATAAAGAAGACATGGTCCATATGTACAATGGAATATTACTCAGCCATCAGGAAGGATGATTACCCAACATTTGCATCAACATGGATGGGACCGGAGGAGATTATGCTAAGTGAAATAAGTCAAGCAGAGAAAGACAATTATCATATGGTTTCTCTCATATGTGAAACATAAGGAATAGCCCAGAGGAACACAGGGGAAGGGAAGTAAAACTGAATGGGAAGAAATCAGAGAGGGAGACAAACCATGAAAGACTCTGGACTCCAGGAACTAATCTGAGGGTTACAGAAGGGAAAGGGGTTGGGGGATGGGGTAACAGGGTGATGGGTATTAAGGAGGGCATGAGTGGTTATGAACACTGGGTGTTATATGCAACCAATGAATTGTTGAACACTATATCAAAAACTAATGATGTACTACATTCTGGCTAACTGAACGTAACAATAAAAAATAAAAATAAAAATAAAAATAAAAAATGAATGTTATTTTATGAATGCCTATTTTGTGCCAGGCATTGTAAGAGGATCCTAACCTATCTTATTGCTAATTTTCACACCAACTCTATGAAGTAGATATTATTTTAACCACTTTAGAGATTAAGAATAGTAAAAACAGAAGGAGGAGAAAAGATGGCGGAGGAGTAGGGGACACCTTTTTCAGCTGGTCCCCTGAGTCGAGCTGGATACCTACCAGACCATCCTGAAAACCCATGGAATCAGCCTGAGACGCAGGCAGATAAATCTGGATCTCTACAAATGAACATCTCCAGCGCTGAGTGCTGAGGTACAAATGAGGTGGGGAGCCGTGAATCCGTGCACAGATACTGGAAGATAAATGGAAGGGGAAGGGAGCCGACCCCCTCAGGTGCTGGGAAGCAGTAGCCACTTGCACTGGGGAGTGGGCAGACTCATGGACCAGCATCCATGAGAGAGAAGACTGAGACTGTGAGCCTGGGAATGCGTGTGCGACCAGACTGAAAACCGGAGCTCTGGAGCACACTTGAACTAGACTGAAACCGAGAGCTCGGGAGCGCACACGTGCTACAAGACTGAAAACCGGTGCTCCAGAGCATGCGCTAACCACACTGAAAAAGGGAGCTTGGGAGCGCACATGGGACCTGGGGGTGGCTGGCGGTGTTAGAAGCACAAAGGACAGAGACGTGCTGGGCCTGGGAGCGGGAGCTGGGAGAGTGGCTGTGGGGTGCACAACCCAGGACGCTGCAGGGTTTTTAGCAGCACCGACAGAAACAGAGTTGAAGTGGCCGAGAGAACTCAGTGGAGAGAGGACTGTGATCCCTCTGTTCTGAGACAGAGGCTAGGATACGGCCACTGCTGCTCTGACTCTCAGAAGAGGCACAGCAAACCGTCAGGGAAAGCAGCCAGAGAACAAAAGCCTCGAAATATCAGCTCACATTGTGCCCATCCCCATCCCCCCCTTGCAGGGGACGGGGCAACTCTACCCAAACAGGGTTGCCTGAGTATCAGCACGGCAGGCCCC
This sequence comes from Ailuropoda melanoleuca, assembly GCF_002007445.2. Classification (NCBI taxonomy): domain Eukaryota; kingdom Metazoa; phylum Chordata; class Mammalia; order Carnivora; family Ursidae; genus Ailuropoda; species Ailuropoda melanoleuca. The sequence continues at coordinate 26,146,473 of NC_048222.1, read as the reverse complement.
TCCCCCAGAAGGCAGGCTAAAAAATCAAGAAGCCCACATCCCTAAGGTCACTATAAAACAAGTGCACACTGCCTGTGTCCTGGTCAATAATTTGGGCTCTGGGTATCCCCACAACCTCTCCTCATCAGAATGACGAGGAGGAGAAACCCCCCCAGCAAAGAAAAGATAATGAGTCTGTGGCCTCTGCCACAGAACTGATGGATATGGATATAACCAAATTATCAGAAATGGAGTTCAGAGTAACAATGGTCAAGATGATGTGTAGGCTTGAAAAAAATATTAACAAAAATATTAATGAGAATATAGAATCTCTAAGGGTGGAAATGAGAGTGAATCTGGCAGAAATTAAAAAAGCTATCAATCAAATGCAGTCTAAACTAGACGCTCTGATGGCCAGAGTAACTGAGGCAGAAGAACAAATTAGTGAACTGGAGGATGGGATGGTAGAAGAGAAAGTTAAAACAGAAACTTGGCTCAAAAAAATCCAATCTCAAGAATGTAGATTATGGGCGATTACTGACTCAATGAAACGTTCCAATGTCAGAATCATCAGCATCCCTGAGGGGGTGGAGAAGGAGAGAGGTCTAGAAGAGATATTTGAACAAATTGTAGCTGAGGACTTCCCTAATCTGGCAAAGGAAACAAGCATTCGTGTCCAAGAGGCAGAGAGGACCCTTCCCAAGGTCAATGAGAACAGACCTACACCACGTCACATCATAGTGCAATTTGCAAATATTAGATCCAAGGATACAGTATTGAAAGCGGCTAGGGGGAAGAAAATCCTTAAGCACAGAGGGAAAAATATCAGAATAACATCAGACCTGTCTACAGAGACCTGGCAGGCTAGGAAGGGTTGGCAGGGTATTTTCAAAGCTCTATCTGATACAGACGTAGTGTAGAGAAGGGCCATATGCACCCCAATGTTCACAGCAGCATTGTCCACAATAGCTAAATTGTGGAAGGAACTGAGATGCCCTTCAACAGATGACTGGATTAAGAAGCTGTGGTCCATATATACAATAGAATATTACTCGGCCATCAAAAAGAATGATTTCACAACATTTGCAGCAACATGGACGGGAATGGAGGAGATAATGCTAAGTGAAATAAGTCAAGCAGAGAAAGACAATTATCATATGGTTTCACTCATTTATGGAACATAAGAAGTAGGAAGATTGGTAGGAGAAGAAAGGAAAGAAGAAAGGGGGTGTAAACAGAAGGGGGAATGAACCATGAGAGACTATGGACTCTGGGAAACAAACTGAGGGCTTCAGTGGGGGGAATTGGATAGGTTGGTGATGGGTATTAAGGAGGGCACGTATTGCATGGTGCACTGGTGGTTATATGCAAGTAATGAATCATGGAAATTTACATAAAAAACTAGGGATGTACTGTATGGTGACTAACATAATAAATAAAAAATATTATTATAAAAAAAAAGCTCTATCTGAGAAGAACATACAACCAAGGATCCTTTATCCAGCAAGGCTGTCATTCAGAATTGATGGAGAGATAAGGACCTTCCAGGATTGGCAGAAACTGAAGGAATTCGTAACCACCAAACCAGCCCTACATGAGATATTAAGGGGGGTTCTATAAAAGTAAAAAGGCCCCAAGAGTGATACAGAACAGAAAGTCACAATCGATAGAAACAAAGACTTTACTGGCAACATGGCATCATTAAAATCATATCGCTCAATATTCAGTCTCAATGTAATTGGCCTAAATGCTCCCATAAAATGCCACAGGGTTGCAGATTGGATAAAAAGACATGACCCATCCGTTTGCTGTCTCCAAGAGACTCATTTTGAACCTAAAGATACATTCAGACTGAAAGTAAAGGGACAGAATACCATCTTTCATGCCAATGGTCCTCAAAAGAAAGCTGGGGTAGCAATTCTCATATCAGACAGATTGGATTTTAAACTAAAGACTGCTGTTAGAGATACAGAAGGACGCTATATTATTCTTAAAGGATGTATCCAACAAGTGGATATGACAATTATAAATATCTATGCCCCCAACAGGGGAGCAGCTAGATACACAAGCCAACTCTTAACCAGAATAAAGAGACATATAGATAATAATACCTCAATAGTAGGGGACCTCAACACTCCACTCTCAGCAATAGACAGATCACCTAAGCAGAAAATCACAAAGAAACAAGAGCTTTGAATGACATACTGGACCAGACGGACCTCATAGATATATATAGAACACTACACCCCAGAACAACAGAATACTCATTCTTTTCGAATGCACATGGAACTTTCTCCAGAATAGACCATATACTGGGTCACAAAACAGGTCTCAACCAATGCCAAAAGGCTGAGATTATTCCCTGCATATTCTCAGACCACAATGCTTTGAAACTGGAACTCAATCACAAGGAAAAATTAGGAAGAAACTCAAACACTTGGAAACTAAGAACCATCCTGCTCAAGAATAATTGGGTAAACCAGGAAATTAAAAATCAGTTTACACAATTTTTGGAGACCAATGAGAATGAAAACACATTGGTGCAAAACATATGGGACACTGCAAAGTCAGTCCTAAGGGGAAAATACATAGCCATCCAAGCCTCACTCAAGAGGCTAAAATGCAGTTTTTATATTCTAAAATGCAGTTTTTATATTTTCACCTCAAGAAAAATCTAAAATGCAGTTTTTATATTCTCACCTCAAGAAGCTGGAGCTGGAACAGAAGCACAAGGCTAACCCACGCACGAAAAGGCAGTGGATCAAGATTAGAGCAGAGATCAATGAATTAGAAATCACTCTTGCCACTATTATTCAACATAGTACTAGAAGTCCTTGCAACAGCAATCAGACAACAAAAAGGGATAAAATATATCCAAATCGGCAAAGAAGTCAAACTGTCTCTCTTTGCTGATGACATGATACTCTATATGGAAAACCCAAAAGAATCCACTCACAAACTGTTAGTAGTTATAGAGCAATTCAGTAATGTGGCAGGATACAAAATCAATGCTCAGAAATCAGTTGCATTTCTTTTTTTTAATGTTTTTTTATTATATAATGTTAGTCACCATACAGTACATCCCTGGTTTCTGATGTAAAGTTCGATGATTCATTAGTTGCGTGTAACACCCAGTGCACCATGCTATACGTGCCCTCCTTACTACCCACCACCAGTCTATCCCATTCCCCCACCCTCCTCCCCTCTGAAGCCCTCAGTTTCTCAGAGCCCATAGTCTCTGATGCTTCATTCCCCCTTCTGATTAACCCCCTTTCTTTATCCCTTTCTTCCCCTACCGATCTTCCTAGTTCTTATATTCCATAGATGAGAGAAATCATATTCAGTTGCATTTCTATACACAGATAATGAGACTGAAGAAAGAGAAATTAGGGAATCCATCCCATTTACAATAGCACCAAAAACCACATGTTACCTTGGAATTAACTTAACCAGAGATGTAAAGGACCTATATTCTAGAAACTATAAATCACTCTTGAAAGACATTGAGGAAGACATAAAAAGATGGAAAAATATTCCATGCTCATGGATTGGAAGAATTAACATAGTTAAAATGTCCATGCTACCCAGAGCAATCTACACTTTCAATGCTATCCCGATCAAAATACCGAGGACATTTTTCAAAGAACTGGAACAAATAGTCCTTAAATTTGTATGGAAACAGAAAAGGCCCAGAACTGCCAAGGAACTGTTGAAAAGGAAAAATGAAGCTGGGGGCATCACAATGCCGGATTTCGAGCTGTGCTACAAAGCTGCGATCACAAAGACAGCATGGTACTGGCACAAAAACAGACCCATAGACCAATGGAACAGAATAGAGAACCCAGAAATGGACCCTCGGCTCTTTGGGCAACTAATCTTTGATAAAGCAGGAAAAAACATCCGGTGGAAAAAAGACAGTCTCTTCAATAAATGGTGCTGGGAAAATTGGACAGCTACATGCAAAAGAATGAAACTTGACCACTCTCTCACACCATACACAAAAATAAACTCCAAATGGATGAAAGACCTCAATGTGAGACAGGAATCCATCAAAATTCTAGAGGAGAACATNGTCCTAGAGGAGAACATAGGCAGCAACCTCTACGACATTGGCCAAAGCAACCTTTTTCTTTCTTTTTTTTTTTTTTTAAAGATTTTATTTATTTATTTGACAGAGATACAGACAGCCAGCGAGAGAGGGAACACAAGCAGGGGGAGTGGGAGAGGAAGAAGCAGGNCACTCTCTCACACCATACACAAAAATAAACTCCAAATGGATGAAAGACCTCAATGTGAGACAGGAATCCATCAAAATTCTAGAGGAGAACCTAACCGCTGTGCCACCCACGTGCCCCCAAAGCAACCTTTTTCATGACACATCTCCAAAGGCAAGAGAAACAAAAGATAAAATGAATGTGTGGGACTTCATCAAGATAAAAATCTTCTGCACAGCCAAGGAAACAGTCAAAAAAGCTAAGAGGCAGATCATGGAATGGGAGAATATATTTGCAAAGGATACTACAGATAAAAGACTGGTATCCAAGATCTACAAGGAACTTCTCAAACTCAATACGCAAGAAACAAATAAACAAATCATAAAATGGGCAGAATATATGAACAGACACTTTTCCAATGAGGACATACAAATGCCTAACAGACACATGAAAAAATGCTCAAAATCATTAGCCATCAGGGAAATTCAAATCAAAACCACACTGAGATACCACCTTACGCCAGTTAGAATGGCAAAGATAGACAAGGCAAGAAACAACAATTGTTGGAGAGGATGTGGAGAAAGGGGATCCCTCCTACATTGTTGGTGGGAATGCAAGTTGGTACAGCCACTCTGGAAAACAGTGTGGAGGTCCCTTAAAAAGTTAAAAATTGAGCTACCCTATGACCCAGCCATTGCACTACTGGGTGTTTACCCCAAAGATACAGACGTAGTGAAGAGAAGGGCCATGTGCACCCCAATGTTCATAGCAGCATTGTCCACAATAGCTAAATCGTGGAAGGAACCGAGATGCCCTTCAACAGATGACTGGATTAAGAAGCTGTGGTCCATAGATACAATGGAATATTACTCAGCTCTCAGGAAGAACGAGTTCTCAACATTTGCTGCAACATGGACGGCACTGGAGGAGATAATGCTAAGTGAAATAAGTGAAGCAGAAAAAGACAATTATCATATGGTTTCACTCATTAATGGAACATTAGAAATAGGAAGATAGGTAAGAGAAGGAAGGGAAGAATGAAGGTGATGTAAACAGAAGGGGGAATGAACCATGAAAGACTGTGGACTCTGGGAAACAAACTGAGGGCTTCAGAGGGGAGGGGGGTGGGGGATTCGGATAGGCCTGGTGATTGGTATTAAGGAGGGCACATATTGCATGGGGCACTGGGTGTTATACGCAAATAATGAATCATGGAACATTGCATCAAAAACCAGGGATGTACTGTATGGTGACTAATATAACAAAATAAAAATTATAAAAAAAAAGAATAGTAAAAACAGAGAGATAGAGAAGGTGGCAAAAGCAAGATTCAAATTTGGAACTATCTGAACACATATATACCTTATCCTGCCCATTTAATCTTTGTGTTCTCACTTCCATCTGCTGTATTCCTGCTTCACATCTCTCATTTGGGCAGAAAATATATCCCGCAATACCAGCTTTGTGACTTTACCACAATTATCTGAGCATTTATGCCTCACCACCAGACATCACTCTTGCCTCTCTTGAATGAGTAACCACATCCTAGCCAGGCTAGTGTGACCACCACTCTTCCCCCACTCTCCTGAGTTCCAATTCACCCTGCAAGTTAAGAGGACCCTTCCCTTCTCTGCTTCACATCATTCCATTGGGCCTCCAGCCCTGAGTCCCATGATTCTATTAACACTGGCCCACTTACTCCCACCCCAAACTATGCAGTCTTTAGCAGGGAAGTAAATTTGGGAAGGATGAGAAAAAGGTAGGTGTTGGATAGCATGAGTCAGTCCTTGTGACTCATCTTGCAAAGCCACATATATGGGGCATAACCTCCTCTGTGGGGCACTAACTCTGACCTTTCATTTCTATTGCTTCAGGTGAGAAGCAATGTGACATGGTGCTTAGAGCACAGGCTCGACTGTCACAGGAAGCTAAGCTCATAGCTGAGCTCTGTGTGTGCTACGAGACTTAGGCCATTTACCCAAATGCTACATCACTTGTGAAATGGGAATAATATCTTTTAGCAGGATCATCATGGGGATCAGATTTTAAAAAAAACTTATTTGGCATGTCTCCCATTACTGAATTTCAATAGATGATAGTTATTATTATGTTTGCCTTTGTTATTATTTTCTCTGAAAAAATGGGATTGAGTAGCAGCAAAACATTTACATGCTGGCCACAGTACTATATCCTGTGATGAGGGGTCACAGTAATAACATTGAGCTGCCTCAGAGGCCAGTTGGGGGATGATTTTGGTTCTTCCTATTTTTCTCAGATCTCTTCACTCCTGACCCCCAGCTCCTTTCTAATGAAAGGTAAGCATTTCTCTGAAAGAGAAGTCAGTCTGTGTGCTTGAAGTGAAGAGAAGCCCTTTTCATACCCTGGATTAAAGACCCCAGCACTCGGGCCTCTGTAGGGTGGGCCTGTGCTACACCACGCCTTCCATACAATGGTCTGTTTCAAATTTGAGTCCCCTTTCACATGTGCAGTGAAGCAACTTCAGACATTAACTACCTGAACTTGTCTAAACCTCACAGGTGAAGGGCACTATCCCTCCCAAGACTGCCTCACTTCTGACATTAGCCACAAGCTCCAGAACCCCCAGACCACCTGTACATCTGGCCACCTGGCTACAAATTCAGAGGTTCTCATAACCCCTCAGGTTTAATAATTCACTAGAATGACTCATAGAACGCAGGAAAATGCTGTATACATGATTACAGTTTTATTATAAAGGATATAAATCAGGACTAGACCAAGGACCTGGATAAAGTCCTAGACACAAAGCTTCTGTGCCCTTTCCCCATGTCCTCGGGATGTACCACCCTCCTGGCACATTGATGTGTTTACCAAACAGGAAACTCCACTGAGTCCTGGGGTCCAGAGTTTTTGCTGGGGCCTCATCCCATAGGCACAATTGATTGAATCATTGGCCATGAGATTGACTCAATCTCTAGCTCCCTTCCACTCTCCAGAGGTTAGGATGACCTCACATGACTCAAAGCCCCAATCCTCTAATGACATTGTTGGTCTTTCCAGCATGGCCACTGCCATCCTGATGTATTTAGCTACCACCAGGAGTCACTTCACCAGCATAAACTACCAGGGACCTCCAGAAATAACAAAAATACTCCATCACTGGGAAAGTTCCCTCCCAGGAACTTGGACAAAGGCCAAGCAGATTCTTTATCAGGCAGGAGGAGTGTGTGTGTCTACATGTCTAAATGTTCAAGAATGCACACATGCACACATCCCCCGTCATCCAAAGAATAAAAACCATGTCTTGTTAGCATGCCATGGCAAGTCCTTAATTGCCTGGCCTCATTTCGCTTTCCTAGCTCTCCTTCCTGCCACACTGAAGTCCTCACTATTTCCTGGACACCAAGCCCCTTTAGGACTTCCAGGATGCACCTCCTACCTTCATTGCCTCGCAGGAGGCTCCATCATAAGGCCAACATTCATGGGCCTTCTCAGGTAAGCTCTCCCCAGTGCCTCTGAGCAGGGCTGATTGTTTAATCTTTAGTGTGGCCAAAGCTCTTTGATCTTATTTCTGTAGTCATAATACTCTCACTTTTCTATTTAACTTAATAGTTTTCTCCACTTAATTTTTAAGCCTGTGTATATATTAAAATGTGTTTTCTTGGCTACAAGTAACAGTAAAACTTGGCTTAAAGCATGAAGATATTTCTAGTTTACTTAAGAAGTCCAGTGATAGCTGAGCCCAAGGTGTTTCAGCCGCCCGGCGATGCTGTTAAGGACTAGCTTATTTTTGTCCTTCTACCCTGCCATGCTTGGAGAGTTGGGCTTTCTACCAAGTGAAGAACAAACAACAGCAACAGAAAAAAGCAAGGTTCCAGCTTCTAGATATTTGTTAAGATGAGTGTACTTTATAACTAAACTATATCATGATGATTTACTATGGCTTAATAGTTTTCAAACTTTTAGAGCAAACAAACTTTAATGCCAAAAAAATTCTGTTTTTTTTCCATTCTGAGGGTCAGTATAAAACAAAAACTTTTCCATCCAAAAGTGACTTGCACCACACACTTTTTGGCTCATTTCTGGTTTTTTCTCACCCATAAGCACTTTCTTTGGAGATTGACAGGGGAACAGGACAGAATTAAATAATAAACTTTTGCAACCTTATTTTTTTCAAAGATCCAATTTCTCCCAAACCCTCAATGTGTGGTGCCCTTGTTAAAGTAATTCTTAGACTCTAAGGCACTGTTGGTGGAATCTCAGCAACCACATTCTGGAAAGCACAGGTTGATGAGCCTTCTTTCCATGATGCCTGTGTTGGAAGAAGGGCAAGACAGAAGATGCACATCAGAAGTTGTGCCCAAGAAACCAAAGGACTAAGGGGACGGTTTGCACCCCACCCCACAATGTCTAAATGCAGCAGGGGGGGGGGCTCAGCCAGGCCATGGGTGATGATATGTGAACCTATTTTCACTTCCTTGCTGCCAGGTGGATCCAAGCCAGTTTCAATGGTTTTGACAATGAAACTTACCTTGGTGTGTGTGGTTTGGCTTTGTTCTTCAGATTTTGATGTTCCCCAAGGTCAAATTGAAACCCTCAAACTGGTGTCTTATAATAGGCTGACTCTTATAAAGTAATGTAATGTATGTGTAATGTAATATGTGCTTCAAATTCACGTCAACCGAAATCAGTGGGCTTCTTACAGCTGAACAGGACCCACCTCCTTGACCAGAAACTCCTTGGAGCCATGAACTAACAAGTTGGCCCTTGTGTTCAGTGCTGACTCAGAATGAAGGACATCTTTTTTTTTTTTTTTTTTTTAAAGATTTTATTTATTTATTCGACAGAGATAGAGACAGCCAGCGAGAGAGGGAACACAAGCAGGTGGAGTGGGAGAGGAAGAAGCAGGCTCATATGGGAGGAGCCCGATGTGGGGCTCGATCCCACAACGCCGGGATCACGCCCTGAGCCGAAGGCAGACGCCCAACCGCTTTGCCACCCAGGCGCCCCAAGAATGAAGGACATCTTGAACCTCAAAATAAACTCCATTCACTTTAGACCCTGTCCCTTTAAACCTGTTTCCAATATACAGAGATGGTGTAAATCCTTCACATTTATACTAAAATGAGATCATTATAAATAAATAAATAAATAAATAAATAAATACACAAACACACACACATATAAATATGTAACATATATATGTCCACACATATGTTTATATATGTGTGTTTATGTATATTGTTCTGAACCTCAATTTTTCATTTAACAATATGACTTGTAGAGCTTTCCATATCAGCATATTTAGATCTACCTCATTCTGTTTAATAGCTGCAAAATATTCCATGGCATGTATATATCTTAATTTATCATGTCATCTTTTTCCTCCTCCCCAACTATTTTGGCCCTACAAATAATGCTGCAATAAACATCCTTGTATATAGAAATCTATAGATAGATAATGAAAATGATGATAGATGATAGATAGATAGATGATAGATGATAGATATATAGATAGATGACAGATAGATAGAGATGTACTTAAAAACCCATATTCATAGAGTAAATTGCCTGGAAAAGGACATATGGATTTTAAATTTTGATAGCAATTGCCCACCAAACTCATTGTACGAATTTACCTTCACACCAGTTTCACCAGAGACTCCACCAATGCCAAATTTTATCAAGCTTTATTGGGTGACAATGGTATATAGGTAGCCATTTATACCACATTGTTGTTTTGATTTGCATTTCTTTAATTATGAGTGTAACTGAAAATTCTGTCCCATGTTTGATGACTGGTTGCATTTTTATTGCCAGGAACTAGCTATTAAAAACCCATTTTTTAAATAGAATTACCCACCTTTTTCTAACTGATATAACAGAGCTCATGGTACAGTAAAGAAAGAATCCCATGGTCTATCATATGTTGAAAAATTGTATCTTTTGGCTTTGTGTATTTTTATGCAAAAATTTAATTTCTTTTGAAAAGCTAATCAATATTTTCCTTCACTATTTCCTGACCTTCTTCATCAAGATTATTTTTGAAATCAACTATCTTTTCTTAGAACTTACCGTTATGACTAATTGCAATATATAAAACACCTTTTAACAGATGGTGGTTATTAATTCACAAATTCAGTGATTCCTAGTTGATGTTCCTGTGCAACATTTGGCAGTTGCAGGTGAACTTTTATTCTAAGTTCCCTTTTTCCCAAGGGTTACAAAGTCAAATGCCATTAGTTGCTTGTCCTTTTCATCACGTGAAAGGATGACTATTTGAGAAACCTAAAAGCCAGTTAAATAATTATATAAACACTCATGGTAACAATTGCCAAGTTTCCTAATTTTTTTGTTGTTGTAAAAGATTCCTGGTCTGTTACAGTGCTAATTAAATCTACAATTTACCTTATTCAACTGTAGCGTCATTTCTTTTTTGTTTAATTAAGGTAATATTACTTTTGTTGAAATTCTGTGAAAGAATGTTGTAAAGGCTGTAGAAAATTGCTGCAAAAACTTTTAAAGATATTTGATGGGTTGACAGATGAATAGATTAAGAAGATGTGATATATATATGGTTAATAAATTAATAAATATTATTCAGCCATAAAAAAAGAATGAAACCTTGCCATTTGCAAAAACATGGACAGAGTTAGAGAGTATAATGCTAAGCCACATAAGTCAGCCAGAGAAAGACAAACACCATATGATCTCACTCATATGTGGAATTTAATAAACAAAACAAATGAGCAAAGTAAAAAAGAGAGAGAGAGAGCGAAGCCAAGAAACAGGCTCTTGACTACAGAGAACTAACTGATGGTTACCAGAGGGAGGTGGGGGGGGATGGTTGAAATAGTCGGTGGGCATTAAAGAGTTCACTTGTCCTGATGAGCACTGAGTAATGTATAGAATTATTAAATCACTATATTGTACACCTGAAACTAATAGAACACTGTATATTAACTATACTGGAATTAAAAACTTAATAATAAATAAATAAATAGTTAATATCTCAGGTAGTTGGGGGTGAATTCAAAATGGAACACAAATGATAGCAATGAGCTAGCTGTGTAACAGATGAATAACATAACCACAATAAAGAGGTTGAGAAAGAAACCAAAATAATGATAAATATAAAATACACTTAAAATGTAAAAAAATATTAAGTTAAAAAAGATATTTGTTGTGGAGAATGTAGTTATTACATAATGAAAAAAATGTTAGTCATGCTTTATTTGTTTTCAAAATGAGAGAATTAAAACTGTCTGACCTGAGTCCTAAGAATCCAATCACATGTTTTAAAGAACTGGAAAGTATCAGGAATGCTTTCAGCTGAAAGTAAAAGTGTTAGAGGCAGTTAGGTTCTAAAAGGATACCTGGAGACCAGCAAAGAGAAAATCATGGTCTGTCCTGGGAAAGTCAGAGGCCTGTCCTGGCAGCACTCCACAAGAAGTCAATCAGACCAGACAGGCCCAAGATGGTTGCTGCTATGACAGGAAATCCCTGACCAAATAAGGAAGAAAAGACATGAAAACCCTGCTTCCAAGAAATCCCTGCCCCAAGTAATGAATACCCCTCCTCCCAGTTAACAACTGTCAATAAAATATAGAAACCCAACCCCCAGAGCATGCAGCTCTCTCTTGCTCTCTCTCTCACTCAAGCTCTCCTACTTTCACATCTCAAGACTTTAATAAACTTTCCCACTTGTGTCGCTCAGCTGCGTATTGTGTGTCTGTTCTTGAATTCTTCTTCATGAGGAGACCCAGAACCTTTGGCAATATTCTTGGGATAGCCTGGGTCAAAGCCCTGGGGCCCAGGGTTTCATCAGTCCAGTCTTCAACAACAAAAAACATGGGTAACAACAGCTTAAGTAATAGGATATTTGTTTGCCAGGGCTGCCACAACAAGGCACTACAAGCGGTTTATTTTCTCACAGTCTGGAGATTGGAAGTCCAAGATCAAGGTGTCAGCAGCATTGGTTTCCTCTGTGTCTACTCTCCTTGGCTTGCAGATGGCTACCCCCTCACATGATCTTTCCTCTGTGCTTGCATATCCCTGTGTCTCTTATTGTGTCCAAATTTCCTCTTCTTATAAGGACACCAGTTACATTGGATTGGGGCTAACTCTAATGGCATCATTCTAACTTAATCACCCGTTTAAAGAACTTATCTCCAAATATTGTTATATTCTGAAGTACTAGAGATCAGAACTTCAATGTATGAATTTTGGGAAGACAAAATTCAGCTAAAACCAGTTTTTAATTATCAAAAAATGTGAAGTGTAGAGATAAGCAGTCCAGCAGCTCGTGCAGGAGCTCAGCAATATCAGAAACAGCTTTTGTGTGTTCCTTGTCATCTTTCCTTCGTGGTTCCGAGATGGCTCCAGTCCCAGGCCTTGCATTTGCAATCAAAGAAGAAATAGGAGAAGGTGGTGCCAGTGCTTTCTGGTTTTTTGTTTTGTTTCGGTTTTGTTTTTTTAGATAGTAAGACCTATCATGCAAGCTTCCTGGTAGACATCCTTTTCCACTTCACTAGCCAGGACTGTGCCACATAGCCATTCTTGGATGCAAAAGAGCCTGAACATGCTCAATACTTATGTCTATAGTAGAGGCACAAAGGGAAGAAGGAGGATGGGAGTTGGGCTAGCCAACAGTGTCTGCCACATGGATTCTTCTCTGCTGCTCTGGGTTCATGCTTCCCTTTCTATATTTGTGTGTAATTGTGATTCTGGTGCCTTTTGAGAATGATTCATGTCATGTTAAAGGTTACTGTGGTGGAAACATTTTTGACATATCAAAATGGGAAATTGCTCTTCAATCACTCATACCAACACTACATTATTTTTTCACTTGCATTTACTTTTCTATATGCTAATGCTTATGTAATAAACGTATATTAATTTTACATTTTCTTTATAAAAAGTTTTTTTTTGAGAGAGAAAGAGTACAAGTGACAGAGTAGGAATGGGGGGTTGGGGTGGGGAGCAGAGGGTGAGGGTGGAGCAGACTCCCTCCCTGAGCAGGGAACCTGATGTGGGGCTTGATCACAGGATCCCCGGGATCATGACCTGAGCCAAAGGCAGATGCTTAACCAACTGAGCCACCTAGGTGCCCCAAATTTTACATTTTCAAAAAACAATGGATGTAGGAAAAAATCAAATGGCAAAAATAAAGAGATTTTACTTCCTGGTGAACAAAAAGATTCCTGAGCTCATTTTTAAACCAGTGTGGGAGGGTGAGAATATGAGAAATACACTATACAGAATACATGAACTGATGGGGACCTGAAAGATCATCTGGTCATACACCTGTTTTCTATCCATCAGAATACAAAGACATGGAGACTTATCAAAACCAGTCAACAAATTAGTGTTCAAGTCCCGATGAAAGCCCAGATCTTTCCATTCCAAGTATAGTACTCCCTAACCTAACATGTTCTCTCTTTTTTTAAAAAAGATTTTATTTATTTATTTTACAGAGATAGAGACAGCCAGTGAGAGAGGGAACACAAGCAGGGGGAGTGGGAGAGGAAGAAGCAGGCTCATAGCGGAGGAGCCTGATGTGGGGCTCGATCGCATAATGCTGGGATCACGCCCTGAGCCGAAGGCAGACGATTAACCGCTGTGCCACCCAGGCGCCCCCCTGACGTGTTCTCTTATATAAACTAATGTGTTGTTTAAATATGTTTAGAAACCTGCAGTGTATAGTATGACAAATGTCCGGCTTCCTTGAAGGAGGGACCTCTTGTCAAGGAGGAGCTCATGGCAGCTTCCTGGAAGGACCTGTGGGCTTGCGGCACTGCTCCTCAGTCTCAGCTGTACTGGGTGCTTGTTACCCTCCGTGCCCCAAAGCAGGAATCCCACAAAAATAATAAAGGCTGCCATTCACTGAGAACTTAATATGGGTGGCAGGCACTCAGTTCCATTGCTTTTAATCTTCACAACAACTATGCAAAGGAGAATTATTAGCCTCATTTTATTATAACGGTATTTTTAAAGGTTCCATTGTATCCCCCTCAAAGGCATATCGAAATCCTAATATCTCCCATTACCTCAGAATGTAACCTTCTTTGGAAATATGGCCCTTGGTGATGTAGTTAGTTAAGATGAGGTCTCTGGAGTTGGATGGGTCTCTAATCTGATATTTCTGATGTCCTTAAAAAGAGGAGACGGACACATGGGGAAAAGATGGCTATGTGGAGACAGAAGGAATGCCCAAGATTGCCAGCAACCACCACAATGTAGAAAAGAGAGCACATATGGCCTTGCTGACACCCTAATTTTAGATTCTGTCTTCCAGAACGGTGAGGCAACACATTCTTGTTGTTTTATCTAGCCCGTTTGTAGTAGTTTGGTATGACAGTCCTTGGAAACTAATACAGATACTGAGGCTCATTAAGTAGAAACTATGCCCAAATGTATTCAGCCAGAATTCAAATTGAGGTCTTCCTGGTTCAATAAAAGCCATGTTTCTTCTTTCTTTCATATTGCCCATCTAAGCCCAAATGAATGGTGAAGGTGGTATGATGGCACATCCCCAACCACTACTGTGCTGGCAAAGACACAGGGAAGGAAGGAAAGCTCTTTAGGAGAGCGTTCCTTCTTTTCTAAGCTTGGCAATAGTGTAGCAGGCTTGCTCAAAGCAATAACTATCACATAGAATAACCACAACTCCATTGTTCAGCTAAGAAATATTTATCCTAGAAATACAAATTGAGTTAGGAAAGGTTTAATAATAATAATAAATAGTGGCAGAAGAACAGATCAGGTGAAGAGCTTTGCACATATCATCTTGTTTATGAGTTCTCACTTTGTGAGGCAGACAGGGCAATGTTATACCGTCCCCAAGCTAACACTGCTTCTTGTTACCATTTCTCATATGAGAACCTAAGGCTCAGAGAGGATAAGCAGCTTTCTTAAAGTGGGGGCCCCCACATGTGATGCCTGGATGGCTCAGTCGTTTAAGTATCTGCTTTTGGCTCGGGTCATGATCCCAGGGTCTTAGACCAACTCCTGTATTGGGCTTCTTGCTCAACAGGGAACCTGCTTCTCTCTCTGCCTGCTGCTCCCTCTTCTTGTGCTCTCTCTCTCTCTGACAAATAAATAAATTAAGTCTTAAAAAGAAAATATTATATATATAATATTATATATTATATGTGTATATATATATATATATAT
>NC_048222.1:26072256-26131052 GCF_002007445.2 Ailuropoda melanoleuca | reverse complement strand
TATATATATATATATATATGACACAACAGAGAAGTGGGGATCTGAGTTTTAACCAAATGAGTGAACTCTATACGAGGAACTGCCGATGTCATCAGAAGGTCTGAGTTCAGGAGACAGCTTTGAGGTGGTTGCCTTATCTTATCTAGGATAAGGCACCCACCCACAGCTTTGAGATGTGAGGACTCCCAGACTAAGACCTTACTATCAGCTTCTGTAATAAACACATTCATTCTTTCAGACTCTCAACCTAGGAATCTTTATTAGCCTGGATGACAAAAGAAAGTAGATATGACAAATGGGAAGATTGCCTAGGGGGACCCTAGATTGAGGGAAAGAGAGAGCTAGGTAGAGGCAGGAGGAAGCAAAGTAGGAAGGAAGTGAAAGTGATGCCCTCCCCTTACAGCTGGTATATGCATATTTATTTATTTATATTTATTTATTAGAATGCAACTTTCTTTTTTTGTTATTATGTGCAGTTATCCACTGTATAGTACATCATTAGTTTTTGATGCAGTGTTCAATTATTCATTGGTTGCATATAACACCCAGTGCTCATCACAACATGCATATTTAAAAATAAGTAGTCCAGAAATGTCTTCTCCTTTCAAAGTACCTGATACTCGTTGCTTGGAATGTTGGGGAGCTGTGTCCTACTAGCGCTTTATGTGCCTTTTCAATGTGTCAGTAAGTTGTTTCTAAATCCTTAGAAATTCATGATTATCTTGTAAAAAAGACCGTCTCATTCTTATGTTCTCTACCCTTTTCCATAGTGAACCCAGATCAGCCTCGGAAGTCTTGGGGTCTCTTCCAAAACCATGATGTGTGAACACAAATATTATCAATGAACATAAATATTTTCTCATTCAAAAAACAGAGGGAAAAAAAGAAAAGGAAAAAGATTTGGGAAACTTCCTCTGGTGAGTTGATTTCCCTCCATCTGTTGTGCTCTCTCTCTCTCTAGACATTTTTCATTTTTTCCACTTTTTCAGACCTCACAGAACAGAAAAGAAACTTATCTCATCTAGGATAAGGCACCCACCCACACACTGAAGACTGTAAGAGTGAGTGTGGTTAATCATTTCACAGAGAGAAAACTTTCTCTGTGGAAAACAAAGAGAGAAGAGGTTGAACTCCTTGGAGATTTACAAAATAAAATTAGAGAATGAGTATCCATAAGGCCAAGGAAGAAAGAGAAATATTGAAAGAACAGAGACATGGAATATCCTGCCAATCTGTGTCTTTCATGACCCCATTGCCCTTCCCCATGTTTCTGGAAACCCAGATTTTGAGGGAACTTTTTTTTAAGGGATGGTTATGGGAAAAAAAGAGGCCTAGGAAAAACTGTTACAATCAAGTAGGAGTTTTACATTTCCGATCTCAAACCTGTGTGTACAAAAAATGGAACTTTCCTTTTATAACTAGAATCCATTTTTCTTTGTGTCCATTTCACTGGTTGGCAGAAACTTATTTTCAGCCAAGCCAGGCCTCTATCCCCTCCCCTCCCACCCCACAGGCTTGTGCTCAAGCATGAAAGCCAAGCTCTCTTCTTATGGTCCTGTACAACCTCTGGACAACTCTCAGGTGTACAGGAGATCCCTCAATTATTGGCCGTTGGTGCCATGGCTGGAACACCATAAGCCGCATTGGGTCATCTTTCCAGACATACCATTTTTATTTTTGCTTTTTTGGTAATTCCTCTCTTACCCTGTGGCCATCACTTACTCCACATTGCCATTGTTCTAGGAGTCATGTAGGGCTTCAGAGGAAAGTTATGCACAACACAAAACGTAGTGAGAACTCTATGCCTGTGCTGCTCTTTGATCCTACAAGGAGAAGAAAAGCTCTTAAGTTGCTGCCAGCCTATTGGATTATTTTTTTAAAATATATTTTTAAGCTTTTATTTAAACCCTAGTTAGTTCACATACAGTGAAATATTAGTTTCAGGTGTGCATATAGTGATTC
Organism: Ailuropoda melanoleuca; assembly: GCF_002007445.2. NCBI lineage: Eukaryota > Metazoa > Chordata > Mammalia > Carnivora > Ursidae > Ailuropoda > Ailuropoda melanoleuca. The sequence continues at coordinate 26,129,090 of NC_048222.1, read as the reverse complement.
AGTGCTTCCATACAACACGTGGTACTCATCACAACTGCACTCCTTAGTCCCCATCACCTATTTAACCCATTCCCCACACACCTCCCCTCTGGTAACCATTAGTTTGTTCTCCATAGTTAAGAATCTGTTTCTTTGCATGAGAGACTATGGACTATGAGAAACAAACTGAAGACTTCAGAGGGGAGGGGGTGGGGGAAGGGGATAGACTGGTGATGGGTAGTAAGGAGGGCACGTATTGCATGGTGCACTGGGTGTTATACGCAACTAATGAAGCATCAAACTTTACATCGGAATCTGGGGATGTACTGTATGGTGATTAACATAATATAATAAAATAAAATTAAAAAAAAAAGAATCTGTTTCTTTGTTTCTCTCTTTTTCTCCATTTGCTCATTTGTTTTATTAATATCCACATATGAGTGAAATCATATGGTATCTGTCTTTCTCTGATTGACTTATTTAACTTAGCATAATATTCTCTAGCTCCATTCATGTCCTTGCAAATGGCAAGATTTCATTATTTTTTATGGTTGAGTAATATTCTATTGCATATATATACACCACGTCTTCTTTATCCATTCATCAGTCAATGACACTTGGATTCTTTCCGTAATTTAGCTATTGTTGATATATTACTATAAACATCAGGGTGCATGTATCCCTTCAAACAAGTATTTTTGTACCCTTTAGGTAAATACCTATTAGTGCAATTGCTGGATCATAAGGTAATTCTATTTTTAACTTTTTGAGGAACCTCCATACTGTTTTCCAGAGTGGCTACACCAGTTTGCATTCCCACCAACAGTGCAAGAGTGTTTCCTTTTCTCCATACCTTGCCAACACCTGTTGTTTCTTGTGTTGTTCATTTTAGCCATTCTGACAGGTGTGAGGTGGTATCTCATCAAAGTTTTTGATTTGCATCTTCCTGATCTTTTCATATGTATCTTGGCTACCTAAATGTCTTCTTTGGAAAAATGTCTATTCATGACTTCTGTCCATTTTTTAAATTGGATTATTCATTTTTTGGGTATTGAGTTTTGTAAGTTCTTTATATATTTTGGATACTAATCCTTTTTTCTGATATGTCATTTGTAAATATCTTCTCCCATAGGTTGCCTTTTAGTTTTGATGGTTATTTTCATCATTGTGAGGAAACTTTTTATTTTGATGGAGACACATCTAGAAAAATGTTACTACAGCCAATGTCAGAGAAATTACTGCCTATGCTCTCTTCTAGGATTTTTATGGTTTCAGGTCTCACTTTTAGATGAATACATTTTGAATTTATTTTTGTTTATGGTGTAAGAAAGCGGTCCAACATTTTTCTTTTGCATGTAGCTATCCAACTTTCCCAACACCATTTTTTGAAGAGATTTTTCTCCATTGTATATTCTTTCCTCCTTTGTCAAAAGTTGATTTAATCATATACTTGTGGGTTTATTTCTGAGTTCTTTATTCTTTTTCATTGACCTATATGTCTATTTTAATGCCAGTACCATACTGTTTTGATTGCTACAGTTTTGCAATGTAACTTTAAGTCTGGAATTATGGTATCTCCAGTTTTTTCTTTTTCAAGATTGTATTGGCTATTCAAGTTTTTTGTGGTTCCATATAAATTTCAGGATTGTTTGTTCTAGCTCTCTGAGAAATGCTAGTGGTATTTTTATAGGAATTTCATTAAATGTGCGTAGATTGATTTGGGTAGAATAGACATTTTAACAATATTTGTTCTTCTAATCCATTCCATTTCTTTGTGTTGTCTTCACTTTTTTTTCATCAGTGTTTTATAATTTTCAGAGTATAGGTCTCTCACCTCTTTTGTTAATTTTATTCCTAGATACTATATTATTTTTGGTGCAATTATAAATGAGATTGTTTGCTTAATTTCTCTTTCATTATTAGTGTATAGGAATGCAACAGATTTCTGTACATTGATTTTGTATCCTGTGACTTTACTGAATTCACTGATCAGTTCTAGTAGTTTTTTGGTGGAGTCTTTTAGGTTTTCTACATAAAATATCATGTTATCTGCACACAGTGAAAGTTTTACTTCTTCCTTACCGGTTTGGATGCCTTTTATTTATTCTTGTTGTCTGATTGCTGTGGCTACAACTACCAGTACTATGTTGAATGCAAGTGGTGAGAATGGACATCTTTGTCTTGTTCCTGACTTTAGGGGAAAAGCTCTCAGTTTTTCCCCATTGAGGGTGATATTCACTGTGGGTTTTTCATATATGACCTTTATCATTTTGATGTATGTTCCCTCTAGGCCTATCTTGTTTTGTTTTGTTTTGTTTTTTTTAACCATGAATGCATGTTGCATTTTGTCAAATGCACTCAACACACGTGAGAGATAGTCTTGAAGCATGAGTTCTGGTGAACAGGACATTACTGAATCTTTTCTTCATAATGCCACTACTTTCAAGAGTAGGAGATGTAGCTGAATTTTCTAACAAGAAACAGACACAGGGAATTAGACAAAATGAAGAGACAGAGGAATATGTCCCAAATGAAAAAAACAGAACAAAATCATAGCAACAGAACTAAGTGAAATGGAGATAAATGATATGCCTGATAGGGGATTTAAAATAATGGTCATAAAAATACTCACTGGAATTGAAAAAAGAAGGGAGGCTTTCAGTGAGACCCTCAACAAAGAGATAGAATATATAAAAAAGAATGAAAGATAAAGAACTGAATAACTGAAATTAAAAATACACTAAAGGGTATAAATACTAGAGGGAGCAGAAGAATGAGTCAGATCCCTGGAAGACAGAGGACTGGAAAGCAATCAAGCTGAACAGGAATTAGAGAAAAAAAATAATAGTAAAAAACCAGTAAAAAATAATAGTAAATAATACTAAAGGAACTCAGCAACACCATTAAATATAACAAAATTCATCTTATAGGGATCCCAGAAGAAGCAGAGAAAGAAAAGAGAGCAGAAAATTTCATTGAAGAAATAATAGCTGAAAAGTTCCTGAATCTGGGGACGGAAACAGAAATCCAGATCCAGAAAGCACAGAGATCCCTCAACAAAATCAACTCTAGGAGGTCTGCACCGAGATACATAGTAATTAAAATGGCAAAACGTAGTGATAAAAAGAAAATTTTAAAAGCAGCAAGAGGAAAGAAAATAGTTCCATATGAGGGAAACCCCAGAAGGCAATCAGCTGATTTTTTACCAGAAACTTTGCAGGCCCGAAGAGAATGGCATCATATACACAAAATGATGAAAGAAAGAAAAAAAAAAAACAACCTGCAGCCACGAATACTCTATCCAACAAGGTTATCTTTCAGAATAGAAGAAGGCATAAAGAGTTTCCCCAATAAAAGTTAACAGAATTCATGACTACTAAACCAGCTCTACAAGAAATGTTAAGGGGAACTCTTTGAGTGTAAAGGAAAGACGATAAGTATGAGTAAGAAAAGTAGGAAGCACAAAAATAGTGAAATGAAGTATATTTATAAAAATCAGTCAAGGGATTCACAAAATTTAAAAATGTAAATTATGACATAATAAACCTAAAACATGGTTGGGAGAGGAAAAAAGAGTGAATTCAAACTTAAGCAACCATCAACTTAATAGAGACTGCCATTTGCAGAGGATGTTACATACAAACTTAATGGTAAACACAAATCAAAAACAGAAATACATATGTAAAAAATAAAGAAAAAGGAATCCAAGCACATCACCAAAAAAAAGCCTAAGAAACCCCAAGAGAAGACAGCAAAGGAATAAATGAACAAAGAAGAGCTACAAAAACAACCATAAAACAACAAAATGGCAGTAAGTACATACCTGTCAATAATTACTTTGTATATAAATTGACTAAATGCTCTAATTAAAAGACATAGGATGATGGAATGGATAAAAAAAAAAAGAAGAGACTCAATTCAGAACTAAAAACCTGCAGATTGAAAGTGAGGGGATGGAGAAACATTTATCATACAAATAGATGTCAAAGTAAAGCTGGGGTAGCAATACTTATATCAGACAAAATAAACTTTAAAGCAAAGACTGTAACAAGAGACAAAGTAGGATTCTGTATCAAAATAAAGGGAACAATCCAACAAGAAGATATAACAATTGTAAATATTTATATAGCCAGCATGGGAGCACTCAAACACATAAAACAGTTCATAACAAACATAAAGGAACTAATCGATAGTAATAGAATAATAGTAGGAGAGTTTAACACCCCATTTACATCAATAGACGTTATCCAAACAAAACATCAACAGCAACAACAACAAAAAACAGTTGCTTTGAATGAGACAAAGGACCAGGTGGATTTAACAGATATATTCAGAACAATCCATCCTAAAACAGCAGAATATGCATTCTTTTCCAGTGCACATGGAATATGCTCCAGAATAGATCACATATCAGGCCACAAATCATGTCTTAACAAATTCAAGAAGATTGAAGTCATACCATGCATCTTTTCTGACCACAACACTAAAAATCAACCACAAGAAAAAGTCTGGAAAGGGCACAAATACAAGAAGGTTAAATAACATGCTACTAAGGAATGAATGGGTCAATTAAAACATCAAGGAAAAAATTAAAAATTACATGGAAACAAACAGAAATGGAAACACAACAGTCCAACATCTTACAGATGTGGCAAAGGCAGTTCTAAGAAGGAAGTTTACAGTAATATAGTAATACCTCAAGAATCAAGAAAAAGCTCAAATAAATAACTTAACCTTACACATAAAGGAGCTAGAAAAAGAACAACAAAAAAACCTAAACCCAGCTGAAGGAAATAAAGATGAGAATGTAAATAAATGATGTAGAAACTAAAAAAACCAATAGAACAGATCAGTGAAACCAGGAGTTGGTTCTTTGAAAATATCAACAAATTCAATAAACCTCTAACCAGACTCATCAAAAGAGAGAGAAAGAGAGAGAGAGAAAGAGGAAGGGAGAGAGAGAGGACTCATAAACAAAATCACAAATAAAGAGGAGAAATGACAAACAACACCACAGAAATACAAACAACTACAAGAGAATATTATGAAAACTATATGCCAACACATTAACAAGCTAGATAAATTCTCAGATAAATTCTGGATAAATTCCCAGAAATACATAGCCTACCAAAATTGAGGCAAAAATAAATAGAAAATTTCAACAGACAATTACCTGCAATGAAGTTGAATCAGTAATCAAAAAATTCCAGTGAATAAAAGTCCAGGATCAGACAGATCCACAGGTGAATACTAACCAAACATTTAAAGAAATTTGATACCTATTGTTCTCAAATTATTCCAAAAAATATGAGGACAAAAAACTTGCAAATTCATTGCATGAAGCCAGCATTACTGTGATACCAAAACCAGATTAAAAAAAAAGACAACACAACACACATAAAAAAAGAGAGAACTACAGGTCAATATCTAACATAGATGCAAAAATCCTCAACAAAACACTAGCAAACTGAATCCAATAATACATTTAAAAAACTCATTCACCCCAATCAGGTGGGATTTATTTATTCCTGGGATACAAGGGTGGCTCAATATTCACAAACAAATCAACATGATACATCAACCAATAAGAGAAAAAATAAAAACTATATGGTCATTTCAATAGATGCAGAAAAAGCATTTGACAAAATAAGGAATCCATTCACAAAGAACTTGTTAAAAAGAAAAAGTATAATTGTCACATTAATTCCAAAGTAATTGAATAAGGAAGGAGGTAATACACCATTTCATCCTTGTGACAGAGGCCTTAATTCTGTTGTGTTTTGTTCTTTTGTTATTAGACCAGATGAATTATTTTCCTCCTAATGTACTTTAAAAAACAAAAGCTGGGGCGCCTGGGTGGCTCAGTCTGTTAAGCTCTGACTCCTGATTTCAGTTTGGGTCATAATCTTGGGGTCAAGAGATCAAGCCCTGCATCAGGCTCTGCGCTCAGTGGGAGCCTGCTTGAGATTCTCTCTCTCCTTCCCCTCGCTTGCTCTCTCTCTGAAATAAATAAATAAAATCTTTAAAAAACAAAAGCTAACAACCAACAACAACAACAATGATAAAAATACCACTTTAACTTGCTTTCTTCCTTGCAACACAGCTGTATTGAGGTCAGATCATTTGGAACACCCAGGAAATCAATCTGAGGACTAGGAGAAGAATCTCCAGGGTTGAAGAGAGACAGCATGTCAGGTGTGAAGTGGGCTCCACACTGGGCACAGAGCTTGAGTTCATGACACTGGGAATGTAACTTTGGCTGAGATCAAGAGCCAGATGCTTGACCACTGGGCCATTTAGGTGCCCCTTTCCAGGCTATTTTAACAAACAAATCAAAGCATTCCTAGTTAAAGGTCCAAACAATCTCTACTGCAAGACAGGAAGAACTTGCAGAGGATTGACCAGGGGGAAAGAGCAGCCAATGCAATAGCAGAGTGCACATGGCATCCACCAGAAACACTTCCTGAAGTGCAAGGCCCTGGAAAGTGTATAAACCTTTTAATATAACATACTCTCAGGTGCAGGAAATATAACAAGCTTTCAAAACATGCAAAAGATAGAAACTAAGCCAAAATGACAAGACAGAGGAATTCTCTCAAAAAAAAAAAAGGTCAAGAAGATATCGCAGACAGACACTTGCTCAAAACATATATAAGCAATATATCTGAACAGGAATTTAAATAGATAGTCATAAAACTACTAGCTGGACTTGAAAACATCACTGAAGATAGCAGAGAAAACCTTGTGTAGAGGTAAAAGACCTAAAACTTAGTAAGGCTGAAATAAATACAGTAACTGAGATGCAAAACTGACTGGATATAATCACAACAAGGACTGAAGAAGCAGAGAAGGGAATAGGTGATACAGGAGATAAAATTACGGAAAATAATGAAGCTGAAAAGATGACGGAAAGAAAACTATGAGATCATGAAGGTAGACTTAGGGAACTCAGCAATTCCATAAAGCACAATAATATCTGTCTCATAGGCGTCTCAGAAGGAGAAGACTGGGAAAAGGGGGAAGAAGGTTTATTTGAACAAATTATAGTTGAGAACTTCTCTAATCTGGGGAAGGAAACAGGAATTCAAATCCAAGATGCACAGAGAACTCCCCTCAAAACCAACAAAAACAGGTCAACACCATGACATATCATAGTGAAACTCACAAAATACAAAGAGAAAGAGAAAATTCTGAAGGCAGCTAGGGACAAAATGTCCTTAACCTGCAAGGGTAGACACATAAGGTTGGCAGCAGGCCTGCCCACTGACATTTGGCAGGCCAGAAAGGAGTGGAAGAAAATATTCAACGTGCTAAATGGGAAAAATATGCAGCCAAGAATACATTATCCAGCAAGGCCATCATTCAGAATAAAGGAGTGATAAAGAGTTTATAAGACAAGCAAACACTAAAGGAGCTTGTGAAAACTAAAACAGCTCTTCAAGAGATATTAAAGGGGACCCTTTGAGAGAGAAAGAGAGACCAAAAGCAACAGAGAATAGAAAGGAACAGCGACAATCTACAGGAACAGTGACTTTACAGGAAATATAATGGCACAAAATTCATATCTACTAATGATTATTCTGAATGTAATGAATTAGACACTCCAACCAAAAGACATGGCATACCAGAATGAATAAAAAAAGAAGACACATCAAAATGCTGATTACAAGAGAATCATTTTAGACCCAAAGACACCTCCAGATTGAAGTGAGAGGGTGGAAAACCATTGATCATACATATCATGCATCAAAAGAAAGCTAGAGTAGCTATACTTATTTCAGATGAACTAGATTTTATAACAAAGGCTATAATAAGAGATGAAGAAGAACACTATATCATGATAAAGGGGTCTATTCAACAAGAATGTCTAACAATTATGAATATATATGACCCTAACTTGGGAGCAGACAAATATATAAGTCAATTAATAACAAACTTAAAGAAACTTATTGATAATAATACAATAATAGTGTGGGACTTTAATACCCCACTCACAGCAATGGACAGATCATCTAAGCAGAAGATCACCAAGGAAACAAGGGCTTTGAATGGCACACTGGACCAGATAGACTTATTAGATACATTCAGAGCATTTCCTCCTAAAGCAACACATTCTTTTTGAGTGTACATGCACCATTCTCCAGAACAGATCACATACTGGGTCACGTATGAGGCCTCAACCAGTACAAAAAATTGAGATCCTACCACGCATATTTTTGAGACTACAATGTTATGAAACTTGAAGTCAACCACAAGAAAAAAATTAGGGGTGCTTTGGTGACTCGGTCATTAAGTGTCTATCTTCAGCTTAGGTCATGGTCCCAGGGTCCTGGGATCGAGTCCTGCATCGGGTTCCCTGCTCAGCGGGGAGCCTGCTTCTCCCCCTCCCATTCCCCCAGCTTGTGTTCCTTCTCTTGCTATCTCTCTCTCTGTCAAATAAATAAAAAAAAACTTTAAAAAAATTGGAAATACCACAAATACAGGGAGGTTAAAGAACATTTGACTAAAGAATGAATGGGTTAACCAGGAAATTAAAGAAGAATTTTGAAAAATACATGGAAGCAAATGAAAACAAAAACATGAAAACCCAAAACTTTTGGGATGAGGCAAAGGTGGTTCTAAGAGGGAAGTACATAGCAATACAGGAATACCTCAAGAAGAAAGAAAAGTTTCAAATAACACAAACTAACCTTACATCTAAAGGAACTGGAAAAAGAACCACAAATAAAGCTAAATCCAACAAAAGAAGGGAAATAATAAAGATTAGGGCAGAAATAAATTATAAAAATAAAAAAAAAAAAAACCCCAGTAGAACGGATCAATGAAACTAGGAGATGATTCCTTGGAGAAATAACAAAATTGATAAACCCTAGCCAAACTTATCAAAAAGAGAAAGAACCCAAATAAATAAAATCATGAGTGAAGGAGAAGAGATCACAACCAATACCACAGAAATGCAAGCAACCATCAGACATTACTATGAGCATTTGCATGACAACAAATTAGACAATTTGGAAGAAATGGATAAATCCCTAGAAACATATAAGCTACCAAAATTGAAACAGGAAAAAATATAAAATCTGAACAGATCCATAACTAGCAAAGAAATTGAATCAGTAACCAAAAGTGTCCCAACAAACAAAAGTCCAGGGTTGGATGGCTTCCCAGAGCAATTCTACCAAACATTCAAAGAAGAATTAATATCTATTCTTCTGAAAGTGTTCCAAAATATAGAAATGGAAGGAAAACTTCCAAATTCATTCTATGAGGCCAGCATTACCTTGATTTCAAAGCCAGACAAAGACCCCACGAGAAAGGAGAATTACATGCTGTAATCCCTGATGAACGTGGATGCAGAAATTCTCAACAAGATACTAGTTAATTTAATTGATAGTACATTAAAAGTATTATTCACCAAAACCAAGTGGGATTTATTCCTGGGCTGCAGGGGTGGTTCAGTATCTGTAAATCAGTTGATGTGTGACACCACGTTAATAAAAGAACCATACGATCCTCTTAATAGATGCAGAAAAAGCATTTGACAAAATACAGTATCCTTTCTTGATAAAAACCCTCAAGAAAGTAGGGATAGAAGGGATATACTGTAACATCATAAAGGCCCTATGCAGAAGACTCACGGCTGATACCATCCTCAATGGTATCATCAAAACTGAGAGCTTTCCCCTAAGGTCAGGAACACAGCAGAGATGTCCACTGTCACCACTGTTGTTCAACATAGTACTGGAAGTCCTAGCCTCAGCAATCAGACAACCAAAACCAAAATAAGTGAGGAAGAAGTAAAACTTACACTATTCACAGATGACATGATACTCTATGCAGAAAACCCAAAATACTCCACCAAAAATTGCTAGAATTGATACATGAATTCAGCAACGTCATAGGATAAAAAATCAATGCACAGAAGTCCGTTGCATCTCTATACACCAATAATGATGCAGCAGAAAGAGAAATCAAGGAATTGATCCCATTTACAATTGCGACAAAAACTGTAAGATACCTAGGAATGAACCTAACCAAAGAGGTACAAGTCTGTATTCTGAAAACATAGAACACTTCTGAAAGAAATTGAGGAAGACGTAAAGAAATGGAAGGACATTCCGTGCTCATGGACTGGAAGAAAAAATATTTTAAAAATGTCTATACTACCCAAAGCAATCTACACTTTCAATGCAATCCCTATCTAACACCACCAGCATTTTTCACACAGCTAGAATAAACAATTCCAAAATTTGTTTGGAACTGGAAAAGACCCCAAATAGCCAAAGTAATGTGAAAAAGAAAACCAAAGCTGGAGGTATCACAATTCCGGACTTCAAGCTGTACCATAATCATCAAGATAGTATGGTACTGGAACAAAAACAGACAGATAGATCAAAGGAACAGAATAGAAAACCCAGAAAGGGACCGACAGCTCTATGGTCAACTAATGTTTGGCAAAGCAGGAAAAAAATACCCGGTGGAAAAAAGAGCCTCTTCAACAAACGGTATTGGGAAAACTTGACGGTCACATGTAGAAGAATGAAACTGGACCAGTTTCTTACACCATACACAAAACTAAATTCAAAGTAGATGAAAGACCTAAATGTGAAACAGGGAACCATCAAAATCCTGGAGGAGAATACAGGCAGCAACCTCTCTGACCTTGGCCGCAGCAACTTCTTACTAGGCATGTCTCCAGAGGCAAGGGAAACACAAGCAGAAATGAACTATTGGGACTTCATCAACATGAAAAGCTTTTGCACAGCAAAGAAAACAATTAACAAAACCGAAAGGCAACCAACTGAATCGGAGAAGATATTTGCAAATGACATATCAGACAAGGGACTTTAATCCAAAATCTATGAAGAACTTATCGAAGTCAACACCCCAAAAATAAAAAAAATCCAGTTATGAAAATGGACAGAAGACATGAACAGACATTTCTCCAAAGAAGACATACAAACAGCTAACAGACACATGAAGAAATGCTCAACATTACTCATCATCAGGGAAATGCAAATCAAAACCCAAATGAAGTGCCACTTCACATGGGTCAGAATGGCTAAAATTCACAGCTCAGGAAACAACAGATGTTGGCAAGGATGGGAGAAAGGGGAACGCTCTTGCACTGTTGATGGGAATGTAAACTGGTGCAGTCGGTACAGACATTCCTCAAAATGTTAAAAATAGAACTACCCTATGATCCAATAATTGCACTGCTAGGTATTTATCCAAGGGATACAAAATTAGTGATTTGAAGGGGCACATGTATCCCAATGTTTATAGCAGCAATGTCCACAATAGCCAGAAAATGGAAAGATCACAAATGACCACCCACTGATGAATGGATAAAGATACATATATATATACACACACAATGGAATAAGCCACCACAAAGAATGAAATCTTGCCATTTGCAACAACATGGATGGAACTAGAGGGTATTATGTTAAGCAAAATAAGTCAGTCAGAGAAAGACAAATACCATATGATTTCACTCACGTGCGGAATTGAAGAAACAAAACAGATGAACACGGGAAGGGGGCAGTAAAATAAGATACAAATAGAGAGGCAAACCGTAAGAGATCTTAATTATAGGGAATAAACTGCAGGTTGCTGGAGGGGAGGTGAGTGGGGTGATGGGGTAAATGGGTCATGGGCATTGAGGAGGGCACTTGATGTAATGAGCACTGCATGTTATGTGCAAGTGATGAATCACTTAATTCTATCCCTGCAACTAATACTATACTGTTTGTTAACTAACTGGAATCTAAATAAAATCTTGAAAGAAAAAAATACCGTTAAACTTGTGATAAAACTGCAGTGACAAAATTTATTTTAACAAAGTTAGCATTTTCCTTGTATTGCCATATCTCAGGATTTGAGTTTCCACTGGCCATCAGCAGGACATTTCTTCTGAGGGACTTAGCAGCCTTTGCTGCAGGCCATTCTCTTCAACTATACCTTATCCACCCCTGCACTGTGAAATTTTATTTACCAGAAACTGGACCACTTAAAGATAACATTTCTTTTTTTAAACATTTTTTATTATATTATGTTAGTCACCATACAGTACATCCCTGGTTTCTGATGTAAAGTTCGATGATTCATTAGTCGCCTATAACACCCAGTGCACCGTGCAATACGTGCCCTCCCCACCACCCATCACCAGCCTATCCCATTCCCCCACCTCCCTCCCCTCTGAAGCCCTCAGTTTGTTTCCCAGAGTCCATAGTCTCTCATGTTTCATTCCCCCTTCTGATTACCCCCCCTTTCTTTATCCCTTTCTTCCCCTACCAATCTTCCTAGTTCTTATGTTCCATAGATGAGAGAAACCATATGATAATTGTTAAAGATAACATTTCTTATCTTTATTCAGTCTAGGGGATTTGACTGCACAGAAATTATCTAATAATTGCTCACTGAAGGATTTTGCTGCATATGAGTTCATTGTAAATTCTCCTCACTACTGAAGATTATTAGGTCACTAAAGGAAGTCTCTCCATGATCTAGACTCTGGCTTGTGGTCTTTCAGTTAACTGTGTGCAACCTTGGGTTAATCATTTAATCTCAATTCAATAAGTTTCTTACATTCTCTTAAAAGTTGTTGTTCTTTTATCTTTATGAAAATAATGCTTGATTACTGATGTCTAAGTCTTTGAATGAACCTTTCAAATTAATTGCCAGTCTTGCTCCTTTGGCATTCCAAATCCTATATTAAATTTTTGCTTCATTTATTTACTTATAAACTTGTTATTTTGGAATAATTTCAGACTTGCATAAATAGCATGAAGGATTTCCATATTTCCTTAACCAGAAGTCCTAAGTTATTATTAACTAAGTGTCAATATTTCATTAGATTTATCTGTGTTACTGTTTTTAACAAATCCATCTCAAGGGTGGATTATAGAATATGGGTTCATCAAGTGGCCAGCAAGCAATTAACACTAAAATGTAAAGTGCTAACAGGGCAGCTTGCTGCTATTCAAAACTTGTCTCCAACTTTCTTAATCAGTTGGTTCTTGTTTTCTTTCTTAGTTTTGTTTGCTTCTCGAACCCTGTTTCACAGTCTTAGAAATATATGTTCTTGTTCATTTAAAAACATTAAAGGACCAGAAAGAGTGTGTCCTCAATTATTTCATAACTGAAACTAAGTAAGTCTTAGCATGTCAGTCTGATATTGTAAGCCATCTACAGGAAGCCCATGTTTGTCACAGTGTCTTCTAGTAGTAGGTCAGGCATTATTGCTTCTAATAAAGTATTCTGTAAAGTAAGGCCGACGCTAACTTACCAGCATGCATAGCTTAGCTCAGATATTAAACAAATTAAGGAGATTTTTATTTTCTACCTGACAATAATAAAGTAATTGTTACAATAAGTAAAACAATAATAAAACTCAAAAATATTTGTAATGTCATGTAATATATATTTTCTGGTTTGACATTTCTTTGACACTCTTTTACTCTTTTTTCTTGTCTGTAAACCTTAATTGCACAGAATTAGATTATTCATAATTCTTAGTTCATGACACACTCTCACCTTGGTCCTCTTTTATTAATTTACTCATTTTCTTATTTTTAATAATGTAAAAAACATCCAGCACCTATCACTGCCAATACAAAAGTGAGAACTTTATCCATAATTTAATTCTAGTGTTCTGGTTCTCTCCCATCCTATCTCTCTGCCTCTCTCTCCCCAACATTTAGGATGGTAACCACCATCTTAAATCCTGGATTCATTATTCCCTTGCCATCCTTTTCGATGTAGATTTTTTTTCTTTGTGTATCTTGGTTAGCAGGTCTGTTTTAACTTCTTTCCAGGTCCCACTCATATATGCCTTTCACAATCATTGTATTTGAGAGAATGTTTTTGCCCTTCAGTTTTGGGGTAATCAATTCTTCATTTATTCTTATGACTGGCAAGGGCGGAGAAAAATCCCATTTCAGTAGACAGTAAAAACAAGAAGTACTTCTGTGAGTTGTCTTGGTTAGGTCTTTTGTTGGGTCTTTTTATGACACACCAGCTTTGGGTGGCTCCTCCCCCATTTGTTGAATGGTGTCTGTGGCTAGCCAAACCCAGTGATGATCAACAGCAGGGATTTCCTTTTTGAGAGTTTTCCACATGGTGAATTATGAACCCACACTAAGGAAGTTTTAAAGAGGGGAGGCTGACTTTGGGGGCTTTGGGGTGTATTATCCATTGAGATCAATGGAAATTGGTTCGGCAGGAAGGGAGTATCATAGAGCAATGAAAAGAATTTGGCTTCAGAACTTGGAGAGATGAGTTGTATTTTCAGTTCTGCTGCTAAGTAGCTGTGTGAATTTGGGCAAATGGTTTGTACCTTTCTGGGCCTTAGCTTCCTCTTCTGTACAATAAACACTTAAACCAATAATTTCTAAGAGCCCCTTCAGATAAGTAAACTGGAGAAAGAGTGGTTAAGTAACCTGTTCAAGGTCCCAGTGTTCTTCCTTCACTCATATAGTTTTAGAATCAACATACCTTCCATTGAGCTGCTACAATGTGCCAGGGATACAGAGATGAATCAAACAAATACAGTTCCTGGGGAGTGCCTGGGTGGTTCATTTGGTTAAGCATCTGCCTTTGGCTCAGGTAATGATCTCAGAGTCCTAGGATCAAGCCCTGCATTGGGCTTCTTGCTCCATGGGGAGTGTACTTCTCTTTCTCCCTCTGCCCCTCCCCCTGCTCATGCTCTCTCTTGAGAACACTGTCTCTCAAATAAATAAACTCTAAAACAAAACAAAACAAACAAACAAATACAGTTTCTGGCCTGAGAATTCAGAGTCTTGCAACACCATGAAGTATTGTATAATGTATTCTTCAGTTTGTCTTACTAAGTTGAGATCAGTTTATGGGCAAGGACACCATGTTAAGACTTAATTATAGGTAACAGAAGCACACTGGAGCTAAGCTAAGCTAAAGGGGATATTTATTATAAGAACACAGGGATATGGAGTATTTCATGAAAGTCGTAAGCAGGGGTAATATGGGGACTCAGTAAAAAATGAAACACAATAACAATAAACCTAGGAGGTTATCTCCATTATCTCCACTTCTCCTTGTCAGCCTGCTCCATTCTTTATTTTTGTAGTAACTGCTACTTGTCAGAAAATAGCTTTGATAGCCACACTGTTTTATATGGAGGGAGACAAATTCTTCCTCAGTCTCAATTCCAAATTCCTAGGAAAGAATTGTGATTAGCCAATTTTGTGTCAGCCATTTTCCTCCCCAAATCCAATCTACTGTGTCCAAGTTGGGGTAGAGGTTGGGGAGTTATGTTATACAATTATGGTCTCTTGTTCTTCCACCATAAGAATGGGATAGGGGAGTCACATGCCTAGAAATGGCATCCTGGTCTCTAGCTCTGACATATGTCTATGATAAATGCTGTGTACTCATCTCCCACTGTTGGTCTCTATCAAATGAGTAGTTAGGCCACGCTTTTTGAATGAATGCACAAATGAGTATGATTAACTGAAAGTGACATTTTAGGAAAAGGCTTCCCAAATGGACCACACATTTGGCTTTAAAAAGAAACTAAAAGGCGGGGGGAGCTAAGATGTTACCATAGTAGGAGGACCCTAGACTTGCCTGTCCCTCAAACACAACTAGAGAACTCTCAAACTGTTATGAATACTCAAGAAACGGACATAAGAATAGACAGAACAAACTGCACAACTGCAGGGAGAGAAGAGCCCACTTCAAAGAAGGTAGGAAGTGGGAGACATGGTTTGAGGGAGAAATGGATTGTGGGTGCTGTGGAGGGGAGGGAGTCCTAGTCACAGAGAAAGATGAGAGAGAGCAGAGTGCACAGGGATGCACACAAGGAGAATACTTCCCCAAAGCCATTGGCTGGGAAAACGAGAGGGGTTGAATTTTTTGAGTTTTGGCAGCCAGTGTGGCTCAAACACTGAGGTTTGAGTGGTTGGCAGGCTTGGCTGGCAAAGAGATCGGAGGATGCTGCCCTCTTCCTGGAGTGGAGGCAGGCGAACAACCTGGGACAGCCTGCATGATCTGGACGGTCACCTAAGTGGCACAGGGGGAGAATTTGAATTCTTCTTGGAGTGCATCTGTGAGAGGCAGGTTGCCTCTCTGGGGACAAAAGAACGGGGAGGTGCCATTTCTCTCCTGCCTCTCAGCATAGGTGCGGAGACACCTGCTGAGGGGAGCTGACCAGGACAATAATTCTCTAGCTTGCTTGCTCCAAATACCACACCCCTGCACTCTGGCATGACTGCCCTTCTGGGCCAAACTTGCAGCAGTCCCAACATGAGGATACTCTTTCTCAAAGGACAACACAGGTCCCCACCACACCAGGTCCCTGAAGTTTGGAATTTTAAAAGTCAGTGGGCTTGGCTAGGGTGCTCAAGCTGCCCTGTGCTTCTCCAGACAAGCAAGTGACCCAGAGACAGACAGTGCGAAGCCAGCAATCTGAAAAATGCCTGTGATGCATGAGGGGAAATTATTCACTCCTCTGACAGTGCTTCCCTGAGAGCTACAAGCACAGTCTACCCTCTCCAGGGACAAAGAGGCTGGTTAGCACCATTTCCCTCCCCTGGCCCTCCAGCATAAACCAACTTCAGTAAACAGCATGGAACCAAGACTGACTGCCTAGCCTGCTTATACTAAGTCTCATTCTCCTGTGCTCTGCTGGGACTGCTTTTCTCAGGTATATGGGCCTTAGGACTGCAGTGGGCCCCTCCCCAGAAGACTAGCACAATCCTTTCCCCCAGTCTACTGACCACAGAGTGCTGCGAAGCATCAGTTATACTGGAAATAATACCAGGCCCCTTTAAAAAGCCCAGAGCACGCCCAGTTAAAACTTGCCACACTCTGGCCAATGTTCAAATATTCCCCACTGCAGGCAAGAAGAAACTGCAAAACACTGACCTGAAGGATAGAGCAGCCAAAACACAGCAGCGGAGTGCATGCAGTACACACTAGTGACAATACCTGAAGCGTGAATCCCTGGATGCTATATGACCTCTTCATAAGGTCATTACTCTCAAGAGTGGCAAACATAACAGGATTTCCTAACACATATAAGAAGACAGAGACCTAGACAAAACGCCAAAATGGAGGAATTTATTCCCAAAAGAAAGAACAAGAAAAGGCCATGGCCAGGGATCTACTTGAAAGTAATATGTAATATGGTTCAGAATTTAAAGCAACAGTCATAAGGATACTCACTGGGCTTGAGAAAAGAATAAAAAGGAAAAAATAAACCCAATCTGGCCAAAATGAAAAATGCAATAACTGAGATTTGAAACTGACTGTAATGTAATGACCACAAAAATGGAAAAAGCAGAAAAATGAATATGTGATATAGAAGATAGAATTATGGAAAATAATGAAGCTGTACAAAAGAGAGAAATAAAAATCTTGGATCATGAAAGTAGACTTAGGGAAAACTCAGTGACTCCATCAAACTTAACAACATTCATATCGTAGCAGTTCCAGACGAAGAAGAGAGAAAAAGGGGGCCAGAAGGTTTATTTCAGGGAATTATAGCTGAAAACTTTCCTAATCGGGAGAAGGAAACAAACATCCAAATCCACAATGCACAGAGACCTCCCATTAAAATCAACAAAAGCAGGCCAAACCGAAGACTGTAGTTAAATTTGTAAAATAACAGTGGTAAAGAGGAGTGCCTGGGTGGCTCAGTGGGTTAAGGATGCCTTTAGCTCAGGTCATGATCTCAGGATCCTGGGATTGAGCCCTGTATCTGGCTCACTGCTCAGTGGTCAGTCTGCTTGTCCTTCTGCCCCTCTGCCAGGCTTGTGCAGTATTCCTCTCTCTCTACCTCTCAAATAAATAAATAAATAACCTTAGAAAAAAATAACAGTGATAAAGAAAAAAAAATCACAAAATCAGCAAGAAAAAAGGGGTCCCGAAATTACAAGGGAAGACCCATAAGGCTAGCTGCAGATCTCTCCACAGAAACTTGGCAAGCCAGATATACACATGATATATCTAACATGCTGAATGGGAAAAATCTGCAGCCAAGAATACTCCATCCAGCAAGGCTATCATTCAGAATTGAAGGAGAGATAAAAACTTTCCCAGCCCACTAAACCAGCCCTGCAAGAAATATTAAAGGGGACACCTTGAGTTCAAAGGAAAGACCAAAAGTGACAAAGACTAGAAGAGAACAAAGAATATCTCCAGGAACAATGACAAAACAAGTAATAAAATGGCACTAACTACATATCTATCAATAATTACTCTGAATGTAAATGGACTAAATGCTCCAACCAAAAGATATGGATGCCAGGGTGGATTACAAGAAAAACAAGACCCATATATAAGCTGCCTAGAAGAGACTCATTTTAGACCTAAAACACCTGCAGATTGAAAGTGAGGGGGTAGAGAAATATTTTTCATGCAAATGGACATCAAAAGAAAGCCAGAGTCGCAATACTTATATCAGGCAAACTAGATTTTTAAGACAAAGACTGTAACAAGAGACGAAGAAGGACACTGTATCATAATAAAGGGGACAATCCAACAAGAAGATCTAACAATTGTGAATATTTATGTCCCCAACATGGGAGCACTCAAATATATAAAACAATTAATAACAAACATAAAGGAACTCATTAAAAATAATACAATAATAGTAGAGGACTTTAGCACCCCACTTCCATCAATGGACAGATCATCTAAGCAGAAAATCAACAAGGAAACAATGCCTTTGAATGACACAGTGGACCAGATGGTCTTAACAGATATGTTTGGAACATTTCGTCCTAAAGCAGCAGAATACACACTCTTTTCAAGTGCACATGGGACTTTCTCCAGAATAGATCACATACTAGGTCACAAATCTGGCCTCAACAAGTAGAAAAAGATTGAAATCATACCAAGCGTATTTTTCAGACCACAATGCTATGAAACTTGAAGTCAATCACTAGAAGAAATTTGGAAAGACCACAAATACGTGGAGGTTAAACAACATCCTACTAAAGAATAAATGGGTAGACAAGGAAATTAAAGAAGAAATTAAAAAGTACATGGAAACAAATGAAAATGAAAACACAACAGCCCAAAACCTTTGGAATGCAGCAAAAATGGTCATAAGATGGAAGTATATAGCAATACAGACCTACCTCAAAAAGCAAGAAAAATCTCAAATAAAGAACCTAAACTTACACCTAAAGGAGCTAGAAAAAGAACAATAAATAAAGCCTAAAGTCAGCAGAAGATGGGAATTAATAAAGATTAGAGAAGAAATGCATGAGACATGAAAAAACAAACAGTGAAGGAGATCAGTCAAACCAGAAGCTGGTTCTTTGAAAGAAATGAATAAAATTTATAAACTGCTAGCCAGACCGATCAAAAAGAGAAGAGTAAGGACCCAAATAAATAAAATGACAAATGAGAGAGGGGGAATAACAACCAACGCTTCAGAAATAAAAACAATTATAAGAGAATATTATGAAAAAGTATATGCTAACAAATTAGATAACCTGGAAGAAATGGATAAATCCCTAGAAACGTATAAACTACCAAATTGAAATAGGAAGAAACTGAAAACTTGGACAGACCAACAACCAGCAAAGAAATTGAATCAGTAATCAAAAATCTCCCAACAAACAAAAGCCCATAGGCCAGATGGCTTCACAGGGAAATTCTACCACACATTTAAGAAGAGTTAATACCTGTCTCACATAGAGGTCTTTCATCCATTTGGAGTTTTTGTGTATGGTGTGAGAGAGTGGTCAAATTTCATTCTTCTGTATATAGCTGTCCAATTTTCCCAGCACCATTTATTGAAGAGACTGTCTTTTTTCCACTGGATGTTTTTTCCTGCTTTGTCAAAGATTAGTTGCCCATGGAGCCGAGGGTCCGTTTCTGGGTTCTCCATTCTGTTCCATTGGTCTATGTGTCTGTTTTTGTGCCAGTACCATGCTGTCTTGCTGATCACAGCTTTGTAGTATAGCTTGAAATCCGACAACGTGATGCCCCCAGCTTTGTTTTTCTTTTTCAACATTTCCTTGGCGATTCGGGGTCTTTTCTGGTTCCACACTAATTTTAGGATTGTTTGTTCCAGTTCTCTGAAAAATGTCATTGGTATTTTGATTGGGATGGCATTGGAAGTGTAGATTGCTCTGGGTAGCATAGACATTTTAATTATGTTTATTATTCTGATCCGTGAGCATGGAATGTTTTTCAATCTTTTTGTGTCTTCTTCAATGTCGTTCATTAGTGTTCTGTAGTTTCTGGAGTATAGATCCTTTACCTCTCTCGTTAAGTTTATTCCGAGTTATCTTATGGTTTTTGGTGTATTGTAAATGGAATGGATTCCCTAATTTCTCTTTCTTCAGTCTCATTGTTCGTGTATAGAAATGCAACTGATTTCTGAGGATTGATTTTTGTATCCTGCCACATTACTGAATTGTTGTATGAGTTCTAGTAATTTGGGGTTAGAGTCTTTTGGGTTTTCCATATAAAGTAAAATGTCATCTAGCATAGACATTTTAACAATGTTTATTCTTCCGATCCATGAGCATGGAATGTTTTTCCATCTTTTTGTGTCTTCTTCAATGTCTTTCATAAGTGTTCTGTAGTTTCTAGAGTATAGATCCTTTACCAATTTGGTTAGGTTTATTCCATGGTATCCTATGGTTTTGGGTGCTATTGTAAATGGAATCAATTCCCTAAGTTCTCTTTCTACAGTTACATTGTTAGTGTATAGGAAAGCAACTGATTTCTATGCATTAATTTTGTATCCTGCCACGTTACTGAATTGCTGTATGAGTTCTAGTAATTTGGGGGTGAAGTCTTTTGGATTTTCCACATAAAGTATAATGTCATCTGCGAAGAGAGAGAGTTTGACTTCTTCTTTTCCAATTTGAATAACTTTTTTTTCTTTTTGTTGTCTGACTGCTGTTGCTAGGACTTCTAGTACTATGTTGAACAATAGTGGCAAGAGTGGGCATCCTTGTCATGTTCCTGATCTTGAGGATGATATTTGCTGTGAGTTTTTCATAGATGGTTTTTATGAAATTGAGGAATGTACCCTCTATGCCTACACTCTGATGGGTGTTAATCAGGAAAGGATGCTGTATTTTGTCAAATGCTTTCTCTGCATCAATTGAGAGGACCATATGATTCTTGTCTCTTCTCTTATTAATGTGTTCTATCACATTGATTGATTTGCAAATGTTGACCTAACCTTGCATCCCAGGGATGAATCCACCTGGTCATGATGGATAATCCTTTCAATGTACTCTTGGATCCTATTAGCTAGGATCTTGTAGAGAATTTTGGCATCCGTATTCTTCAGGGATATTGGTCTGTAATTCTCCTTTCTGATGGGGTCTTTGCCTGGTTTTGGGATCAAGGTAATGCTAGCCTCATAGAATGAGTTTTGAAGTTTTCCTTCTGTTTCTATTTTTTGAAACAGCTTAAGGAGATTAGGTATTATTTCTTCTTTGAATGTTTGGTAGAATTCCCCAGGGAATCCATCAGGCCCTGGACTCTTGTTTTTTGGGAGGTTTTTGATCACTGCTTCAATCTTGTTAGTGGTTATTGGTCTATATTAGGTTGTCGATTTCTTCCTGTTTCAGTCTTGGTAGTTTATAGGTTTCCAGGAAGGCATCCATTTCTTCTAGGTTGCTTAATTTATTGGCATATAGTTGTTGATAGTAATTTCTTTTTTTCCCTCTATTTCCTTTTTTTTATTATGTTATGTTAGTCACCATACAGTACATCATTAATTTTCGATGTAGTGTTCCATGATTCTTTGTTTGCATTTAACACCCAGTGCTCCATGCAATACATGCGTTCCTTAATACCATCACCGGGCTAATCCATTGCCCCATCCCCCTCCTCTTTAAAACCTTCAGTTTGTTTCCCAGAGTACATATTCTCTCATGGTTCCTCTCCACTTCTGTTTCCTCCCCCCTTCATTTCCCCCTTCCTTCTCCTAATTTCCTCCCTGCTATTCCTTATGTTCTAATAATAGTTTCTATTTCCTTGGTGTTAGTCTTGATCTCTCCTCTTTCATTCATAATTTTATTAATTTGTTTCCTTTCTCTTTTCTTTTGGATAAATCTGGCCAGTAGTTTATTGATCTTATTAATTCTTTCAAAGAACCAGCTTCTAGTTTCATTGATCTGCTTCACTGTATTTCTGGTTTCTAATTTATTGATCTCTGCTCTAATCTTAACTATTTCTCTTCTTGTGTGAAGCTTAGGCCTTCTTTGTTGTTCCTTCTCCAGTTGTTTAAGGTGTAAAGATAAATTGTGTATTCTGGATTTTCTATTTTTTTTAAAGATTTTATTTATTTATTAGACAGAGATAGAGACAGCCAGCGAGAGAGGGAACACAAGCAGGGGGAGTGGGAGAGGAAGAAGCAGGCTCATAGTGGAGGAGCCCAATGTGGGGCTCGATCCCATAACACCAGGATCACACCCGAGCTGAAGGCAGATGCCCAACTGCTGTGCCACCCAGGCGCCCCTGGATTATTCTATTTTTTTTGAGTGAGGCTGGATAGGTATGTATTTTCCTCATAGGATCACCTTTGCAGTATCCTATAGGTTTTGGACCGATGTGTTCTCATTCTTGTTTTCCATAAATTGTTTAAGTTCTTCTTTGGTTTCCTGGTTAGCACAAACATTCTTTAGCAGGACGGTCTTTATTTTTTTATTTATTTTTTAATAATAATTTTTTATTATGTTATGTTAGTCACTATACAGTACATCCCAAGTTTTTGATGTAAAGTTCCATGATTCTTATTTAGCCTCCAAGTGTTTGAATTCCTTCCAATTTTTTTCTTGTGATTGAGTTCCAGTGCCAAAGCATTATGTTCTGAGAATATGCAGGGAATAATCTCAATCTTTTGGTATCAGTGGAGAACTGATTTGTGACCCAGTATGTGGTCTATTCTGGAGAAAGTTCCATGTGCGTTTGAGAAGAATGAATATTCTGTTGTTTTAGGGTGGAATGTTCTGTATATATCTATGATGTCCATCTGGTCCAGTGTGCCATTCAAAGCTTTTGTTTCTTTGTTGATTTTCTGCTTAGATGATCTGTCTATTGCTGAGAGTGGAGTGTTGAGGTCCCCTACTATTAATGTATTATTATCTATGTCTCTTTATTTTGGTTAGCAGTTGGTTTATGTGGTTGGCTGCTCCCATGTTGGGGGCATAGATATTTATAATTGTTAGATCCTCTTGCTGGATAGACCCTTTAAGAATAGTATAGTGTCCTTTTGTATCTCTAACTACAGTCTTTAGCTTAAAATCTAATTTGTCTGATACGGAAATTGCCACTCCAGCTTTCTTTTGAGGTCCGTTGGGATGAAAAATGGTTCTCCATCCTTTCACTTTCAGTCTGGATGTATCTTTAGGTTCAAATATGAGTCTCTGTAGACAGCGTATGGATGGGTCATGTCTTTTTATCCAATCTGCAACCCTGTGGTGTTTATGGGAGCATTTAGTCCATTCATGTTGAGAGTGATTATTGAGAGATATGATTTTAATGTCATCATGTTGCTTGTGAAGTCCTTGTTTCTATAGATTGTCTCTGTCAATTTCTGTTCTATATCACTCTTGGGGTCTTTCTCTTTTTTAGAACCCCCCCCTTAATATTTCTTGCAGGGCTGGCTTGGTGGTCACATACTCTTTCAGTTTCTGCCAGTCTTGGAAGCTTTTTATCTCTCCATCCATTCTGAATGACAGCCTTGCTGGATACAGTATCCTTGGCTCCATGTTCTTCTCATTTAGTAGCCCGAATATGTCTTGCCAGCCCTTTCTGGCTTGCCAGGTCTCTGTGGACAGGTCTGATGTTATTCTGATGTTCCTCCCTGTGTATTTAAGAAATCTCTTCCCCCTCACTGCTTTCAAGATTGTTTCCTTGGATCTAAGATTTGCAAATTGTACTATTATATGTCATGGTGTTGGTCTGTTCTCATTGATCTTGGGAGGGGTCCTCTCTGCCTCTTGGACAGGAATGCTTATTTCCTTTCCCAGATTAGGGACATTCTCAGCTATAATTTGCTCAAATATATCTTCTAGATCTCTCTCTTTCTCCACCCACTCGGAGTTCCCAATAATTCTGATACTGGAACGTTTCATTGAGTCACTAATCACTTTGGCTTTTAATTTGTTTTTCCCATGCCAACTCATTTTCCTTCTTCCTATCCTCTTATCCTCTAACTCACTAATTCATTCTGCCTCGTTTACCCTGGCATTCAGAGCATCCAGTGTAGACTGCATTTCATTCATAGCATTTTTAAGCTTGTCCTGATTAGATCTCATTTCTGCCCTTAGAGATTCTAAATTGTTGTTAATATTTTTCTCAAGTCTAGGTATCTCCTAACTGTTATTCTAAAGTCTATTTCTGACATCTTGGTTATATCCATATCCATTAGTTCTGTGGCAGAGGCCACAGTCCCTGATCTTTCCTTTATTTGGGGTTCCTCCTCTTA
The DNA here is from genome assembly GCF_002007445.2 of Ailuropoda melanoleuca. Lineage (NCBI taxonomy): Eukaryota > Metazoa > Chordata > Mammalia > Carnivora > Ursidae > Ailuropoda > Ailuropoda melanoleuca. The sequence goes on along the minus strand of NC_048222.1, from coordinate 26,104,657 downwards.
GTCATTCTGTTGAGGGGTGGTAGAGGGAATGTACAGAGTCCAAATTATTGACCACAACCCAAGCATGATGCACCTGTTTTATAGGAACCTTAGGGTTGTGGGGCTCTTGTTCTTCTAGACTGCCTTTTGGGAGAGGGGCCTGTAGTGCTATTACTCAGGCAACCCTGATTGGTCAGAGTTGCCCTGCCCCCTGTTGGGGGGGATGGGTTCAGTGAAAACTGTTTTTTGGGGGCTTTTGTTCGTGGTGGCTTTCCAAATCTCTTCTGCGAGTCAGAGCAGACATGACCATATCCAACCTCTGTCTTAGAACAGAAAGATCACAGTCTACTCTTCACTGAGCTCTCCAGGCCACACTGTCTCCATTTCTGTCTGTGCTGCTAAAAACCTGCAGTGTCCTGGGTTGTGTGCTCCACAGCAGCTCTCCCAGCCCTCGTTCCCAGAGCCTGGCATGTCTCTGCCCTTTGTGCTTCTAAAACTGTCAGCCACCCCCAACTCACACATGCACCCCTGTAGCTCCAGGTTTCTGTCTGGGGGGCTGTCCTAATGTCCTTTCCCCTACCAGTCTGTGAGTCTTTGCCTGGTCCCCAGCATGGGAGGCTTTTCCCATCCGGTGCAAGTTCATGGAGGCTCCCTCCCCCTTCCGTTTATCTTCTGGTATCCGTCCGCAGAATCACGGCTTCCTGCTTCATACCTTGAGACCAACCACCAGAGATGTTCTGTTTGCAGAGATCCAGATGTATCTTCTTACATCTCAGGCTGATTTCGTGGGTGTTCAGAATGGTCTGGTAGATATCCAGCTCAATTCAGGGGATTCGTTGAAATAGTGTTCCCTACTCCTCTGCCATCTTTTTTTTCCTCCTCTCCTCAGATGATCCAAAGTAGAATTTTAAATGTGTGAATTGAAATCTTTTCTAATTGGCCTTACAAGTACATAGGGTTTTCTACTGTAATAAAGAAAATGCATAGTACCTTATCTTTATTATTATACAATATATATTAGGGACACTATTTGACCAACAGTGTAAGCACAGTTTTCAGAAGGGACTTTTAGGAGGATTGAGAGCCATCTTTCAAAGAGGTTGTCTCTCTTTTACACTACTGGAGGCTAAAAGTCCAAGACCAAGGTGTCTGCAGGGTGGGTCCTTTGTGAGGTTTCTCTACTTGGCTTATAGATGGCCACCTTCTCCCTGTTTCCTTACAAGGTCTTCTCTGTGTGTGTGTCCTAATCTTCTCTGCTTATAAGGACAGCACTCAGATTAGGGCCACCCCAGTGACCTTATTTTACCTTAATTACCTCTGTAAAGACCCAATTTCCAAATATAGTCACGTTCTGAGGCACTGAGGGTTAGGGCATCAACATAAGAATTTTGGAGACCACAATTCAGTTCATAACCCTCCCCAACTACAGCTCCAATCAGGTGGCCCACTGCCATGGCTCCAACTTCTAGTAGGTTCCAATCGGTATAGTCTTCCTCTCCCTGATTCAGGCCTAGGGACGACAACAGCTTTCCACTGTACTAGTTTCCTGCTGCCTCAGCAGTTGTCTTGGGTTCTGTTAACTTTGACACACCTTTCAGGAAGAAATTCTTCATTGCAATACTTGAACAATCTGATTGTTTAATCTGATTGGATTCTATTTCCTGCTGAGATAATGTTCTAGCACCTTCTCTGTGGATCCCCTTATCAACCGCCCTTTCCTGCTTCCCATGTGCACATTGTATGGCAACTGTCTGACTCCTTGTCCATGTGCCCTATGGAATTGTAAATTCCTTGGGGGTAAAATACAGGCCTTTTCATTTTTGTATGTTTAGGGCCTGCCTAGCCTGGTATCTGGTGTATAATACACGCTAAAAAATTGTTGTACAATTAGTCATTGACTAATGACTCACTTCTCCCAATCCTGCCATCACTCTCATTCCAGTATTACATTTATAGAGCCTTAATACATCATCTCTAGGCTACGGAAACAGCTTTCTAGTGGATCTTACTGTTCTGCCTTCAGTACTAATGACAGGTTAATCTTCCTAATAAATGATTCTCAGAGAGATGTAGCATTCAAGACATCCACACTCAACCTTAACCTACCTTCAATTTCTCATTCTCCTATTATGTCCATAACCACCATCCACTTTCCAGCTGCCAGGCTTCGTGCTACTGCTCACATTCTTCTGTCCGCATGAAGCAGCTATTAACCTCTTTGTTTTCAGCTGGAATCTTATCAAGCTTTTGAGTTATGGATGTCCACAATATCACTATATCATGGGTACTGTAAAAATTACAAAAGCAGCTTGGAGTAGGAGCAGGGTTTAAAGTCCTTAAAGCTTTAAGTTGTGCCATGGGTTAACCTAGTTTCTAGGTGGTGGGAAGGTGGGGGAATCCCAGAGACGGATCTGGGTAATGAGAGGGGAACATGGAACAGCAAATAATTTCTGCTATTGCTTATCTGTATGGTCCTAAGAAAATCACTTTATGTTTTGGTGCCTTAATTGCCATATGCCTTAGACTAGAATCTGATGATATTCAAAGGCCTTTTGAGTTCTGTAATTTGATTTTCTTTAATATATGCCAAATATGATTTGCTGATTTAGCTCACTACCAATCGTCTATCTCTTGATGCCAGGTTTTCTTCAAGAAACAAACTGAGGGCTTCAGAGGGGAGGGGGGTGGGGGAATGGGATAGGCTGGTGATGGGTAGTAAGGAGGGCACGTATTGCATGGTGCACTGGGTCTTATACGCAACTAATGAATCATCGAACTTTACACCAAAAACCAGGGATGTACTGTATGGTGACTAACATAATATAATAAAAAAAATTAAAAAAAAAAAGAAGTTTCACTTCACAAGGCTATAGATTTCCCAAACCCATATATGTATGTGTGTGTGTGTGTGCACATATATATATATATATATATGTTGCTTTTATTTATTTGCAAATTCTCTGAAGTCCAAAGTCTTCCCTTGAAGATGGTACCTGTGAGAATCTGATAAAGGACAAGGAGAGGATGTGGGGACGATGAGAGGTGGGAAGCCGCTAAAATCAGTTTTGACTTCTAAGCAAGCACATTCTGGCACTGTCCTTATTATATCTAGACATAAAGAACATGCATCACTCCCTATATTACCACAATTTTGGAAATGATACTTTATGAACCAAGAGTTTCAGAATGTGGCATTAAGATAGGCTAATCTTATACTCCTGGCTCTAAATAACCAAAATCATTGTGCTTGAAACACACATGAGTAAATAAATAACTTGCATGCCAGAAATAAGGAAATAAAAGAGCCAATTAAGGCAGTTCCATGAGTGCCTTTCTCTAAGTTCTCAAAGCAAATTTTACAAATTCAAAGTACACCACATTACATGGAAATTATTTATGTATGAGACCTTTCCTAAAGACTTAATAAATAAATGTGAGTTACGAATGGGGCACTTTTGTTTATATTTCTGTATCCTTGGTTTCTGGCACAATGCCTGGAATATAGGTTTTCAAAAAATGTTGGTTGAATAAATAAATAAGCTGCCTCGATGCTTGGAGATGGGGAGCATGTACAATCACATCCAAGACCATGTCACTTGGAGAGCAGTAACTGGACTGAGGGACAGTAGGCAGTGAAGGGATTTAAGAAGTGGAAGAAGGTGATTCATTTCTGATAGGTTCTAGGAAAATATTCAAATGGAACCTAACTCAACTTTTGACTTGTTTTGGGAAAGATCAAAAAAGTATTTTTCTCCAGGGAGAAATACTGACATCGACTTTTCTTCAGCCAATATTTCCGCCTAGAAAGTATCAGTTGACCATTACAACCTTTCAGGAGAGCCCAGTTCTTGCTTAGTGTGCAGCTTTCAGAGCAGAAAACTGCTTGGCCCTGCCCAGTAAATGAAGGCAGCTGCTCCTTTTCAACATCAAACACATAGATCTATTTTTAAATAAAGAAGAAGATGCTTAAATGATAATTATTTGTTCTCATTTAAAATGAATTCATATTTCCCCAAAATACAACATAGCTGTAGGGTAACTGACTGTCCTGGGTTGCCCAGGACTCTTTAAAGGGCTTCCTGGGACACAAGACTTTCAGTCATAAAACCAGGAAAACCCTGGGAAAACTGGGACAAGTTGGTCACCTCACATGACAGATGCTTTAGACCTAGTTAGAGAACCGAACTGTTCCCTCTTTTTATGTGGTAACTAAATATCTTAGAAATAAGAATTTCTACAAAGTTAAGAAGGACAGAAAGTGCCTAATGCAAGCAAAACCATATATTTCTTTAGGAAATAGGTAAAGAGGGCTAAGGGATTATTATCTTAACTCTGTGAAACTATTACACTTAATAACTGGAAGTAAGCTTGGTCTGCTTCAAGATAGTTCTGCAATCACTTGATTAGACATTCACCTCTGCAGTCCTAAAGCAGACAGCTATGTAATTCTGGCCATCAGAATCAACACACTACTCATGCTAAAGTTCTCCATCTGCTATTACTCAAGAAAAGAAAAACCCACAAACACACTTTTATACCAAAAAGAAGCTTCATACTATGGTTTGAATAAAATAATCACAACGCAGAGAGCTTCTTCCTCCACTTGCTTGGGTGTGACTGCAACAAAAATAGTGGGATTTTAAAAATAAAAGTTCATTTAAAATTGTACGTATCTTAAAAAGCATTGCAGTGAGGATGTACTGAAAATATCCACATATCACACTGTCTTATATATCATTTATCTAACCATCTTTCTACCCATCTACTGTGCTTGCCCACCTGTTGCTGCCCACAAAAACCTTGACAAGCAGGAGGAGGAACTGCCATTTAAAAATCACAGAGTTTTCTATCTGTAGAGATAGATTTCATATTACTTTCAAGACAAACTATGCCTTTGATAGGGAAAAAGCACCTTCATGGACCTTCTGATTACAAGAGAGGTAAAAACAGCACTCCCTTGTATTCTGGAGCAGAATAGAGGAGAAACTCATGTCACTATAAAGGCAAATATAAATGTTTTTAGATTGAGACACTGTTCTAGTCTGTTTTGTATGCAAGTTGTGTATCAGTGAAGCAGGGGAAACTTTGCTTTACACTTTCTTGCCCTTTCTTAGGGGTTACTGAATATATGAGAGGTCAAAGAGAAATATACACTAACTTCCTTTGAACTGAATGTATCCCATGCTGCAACAGCTTGAATTTCTCTGCAGTTGTTCTTGCATTAGTCGCTTACACAGACCTGAAACTGAAGCCCTGCATAGACAAGGCACACAGGTATGAAAGAGGTGGTAAAAAGTACAAGTCAACCAGTGCTTGAAGAGTGCTGGTCTTTGAATAACACAGCGTGGCTGTAGCTGAGATCTTGGCTGGGGGGAGTGGGTAGAATTTAGGGAGCAAATGAGAAGGTAGTCTCCTGCAGCGCAAGTTTTGATTGAGAAAATACAAGCACTTCAGTGTGGATAAGGAAGAGATGATGCTGGTCTGTAGTTTAGCCCAAGCAGCTCTTTATGTATGATGGTTTTCTCATAGTTCACAGGTTTTAATGATGAATGACTAATCAAAATAATGATAAATATTAACAAATGTAAAATCCAACAGAGTGTAAAATAATGACACCATTATATCATATGAAATGGACTTCCCCTCTCACGATAAGTGAAATTTCTCTTGGGACATTCCATTCTCTGAGGAAACCCCCTCCTCTTTCCAGCCCCCTACCCAGACTTTCTGAAGTATCTTCAGATCTAGTTCAATTTCTGTTCCACACAAAAGGGTGAAAACAAACAAACGAGCAAAACTAACCAATACAAAACTCTTAACTAGAGAAAACCCTTGAAGTAACATTTAGCAGACGGGTGTTATGTTTGCTGAGGAGGGCAGCTCTTGACCAATCATTCCCCAGAGCTGGGGCTTCCCTTGACATCTTCCTTTATATCTTCACTTCCGGGCGGCCCCAGGCTTCCGCAGGCACATGAAGAAGCAGAAGTGCCCTTTAAGAGGTTGGCTGGCCGTGCAGGTGTCATAAATGCCGACAGATGTGGTCCTCTAGCCCGGGACACTTAGGGACCATCCCACTTCCCACTAGATATAAGGCCATGTGGTCACTTTGAGTAGGGCTTTATGAAAAGTTTGAGGCCATCAACATAGTACTACATAGAAGGTAACTGGTCAGGATTCCTGGTGTATCTCTTCATGCCCAAGTGAATTAGGGTAAGAGAGCAAGGCCCAAGCTGTGTCTTATACCAGTACTGTCAGGCAGATTAAAAGACAATTATTCTGTTGAATCTAAAAAGACATTAGTGGTTCAAATTTTAGTAACTTTGGGCTGGGATCATCAACATTATAAAGTTGTGGGGTTTTTTTTTTTTTCTTAAACCATGGAAAGTTTTAAAGAACCTGTTTGTCGGCTCAGGTAGACCATTCTGGACAGAGATAGGGAAGTATATAGGTCAAGGCAAACCACTCCAGACAAGGAGAATAACCATAGCCCACCTGCAAAATGGGTGTTCATAAACCAGGAATGGTTTCTTAACCAAAGCTCAAAGAACAACATGATATCAAGGGCAGAACTGCAAAGAGTACTGGGCTCTGCCAACTACAGCTATGACTGCGACTCAAGAGTACGAGAGTACAGCAATGCATGAAAGCACTGTGTGCAAGGACTCTCCCTGACCCATCACACCAGTGTGCACTGCATCATTTTCAAAAACAAAGGACAAGAGGACTTTGGTCATCCCTAGATCAAAGAGCTGTCCCACATAGAAATTGTTCTACAAAAGGAAAAACAGGTAGACGAGGTGATTATAGAGTATTTAGCATATAAAAGAATGAATTTTTAGTGCACCTCACATCTGAACAAATGCAACAACTTCCCAGGTGTGTTTTCTCTCTTTAATCAACAAACATCAGAAAGTTTCCCCATATATTAGGAACTATTGTAGGTCCTGGATATAAAGAGTAATGACAACTGGTCCCTGCCCTCATGAAGCCTATAATCTTGGAAGCTAGGTATACTCACAATACACATGCATCCATGTTATAACCTGTAGGCTGACAAAAGTTACTTTCTACCTGATTTTTAGGAACCAGGGCTCTTATTTCCCTCTTTGCCTGGTAGTCCGCTCTATAAACTGCTTGATAACCCCATTCCTCCAACACTGGCCTTACCTCTGCCAACCCTCCCAGAAACTCTACACATCGCAGATTTTATTGACTCCCAACTATGTTTGCTAGCATCGCTCCATTTACCTCCTCCCAGATTCTCTGCCCCTCTCTCTCTGCCCCGCTTACCTACCTACATAACCGTTTCTCTTGCTGTTCTTCTCTAATCTCACCAGATGCCTGTGCTCTGAGATCTGAGCTCCCCAAACTTCTTAAGGGGAAGGAGGACACCAAGATCATAATCAGAAGACTCTTTGGAGGGCTGGGAACTGGTGGCCTTTGAAAGGTTGAGGTCATTGAAGAGCCCATCCTTATGGTCAGGCTTCTCTGCAAGGCCTCAAAGAGTCATTTGGGTAACCGCTTTCTGGACAGTTCTGGAAAAGCAAAGAAAATGTTTTGTGCTTTTGCTTAGGTAGTTCTAGACTCCGTCTTTCTTCTTGCCACAATTCATTAGCTTCTTTTTACTTTCAGTTGTTCTTTAGTTATATTAGCTCTTCATTTTAACTTCTTGTTCTTGGCTTGTTCTTATTTGACAGCATGGCCTAAGAATTCTGTGGATGATGCGCATTATCTATTAGTATAAATTTAACTTGTTATAAAGGAAGAGAAAGAGAGAGGGAAAGAGTGACAGAAAAAGAGATTTCATCTCTAAAAGATGTCATCCATGTGGCCCTATCATTCAGATGATAATGGCAGGAAATACATTTTGCTCTGCAAGGACTGGAGATATTTCTGATTGTCATGACACTGTGGGGAGGCTACTGACATATAGTAATAGAGACCAGCGATACTCCTAGATACCCTACAGCGCACAGGACAGCCCCACGAGCAAAAAAAAAAAAAAACAAAACAAACCCCCCCCCCCCCCACAACTCAGCCCCAATATCAGCAATGCTAAGGTTGAGAAACTCTGGATTACAGTATGTTCAAAAGGCCAAGGAAGATTACGTAACTCCTTTTCCCTTGGGCAGAGGTTTATTTCAATTCTCTGAAATTATCAGTAATACCCCTCATGATCTGGCTGACTTTAACGGTTGAGCTTCTGCTTGTGGGCTTCTGCACACTACGACCTTAAAGTTCAGTTATTGCTCACTAAATACACCATTAACTGCTTATCCTTCACCACGTGTATGGACTCGGCTTGTTAACAAACTACTCCTACCCCTCACCAGGCACAGATGAAGGCTTTACTTATTTGGAGTCATTACCAAAATTTATGGTGTTGGTCATGTTGAGAGAGACAAAAATGGCAGGAAAGAAAGTAGAAGTAAAAATCTTACATGGGATAAAATTCCACTTTTAAAGCTTACGAAAACTTAAAAATTTTATGACTGAGAGAGAATGTAAATGAATAGTTTCTACTTTAGATGTGAAACTTGCCAGCTTCTTCTAGTAGTCTCCTTTCTTCCCTCCTTTCTATAATCAGGAGATAATGAGAATAGAAGGAAGACAGAAAGGCACTTGGAAATGGGCAGTTCACCTGCTCAGTATGAGAACTGAACCTGAAAATCTTTGAGGTGTCGCTATGAAAATGAAAAGAAAGGAAACCAGGACATGTTGCCCAAATTGGATCAGACTTTTCCTTTTCCTTTTCTTTAGTCATAGACTTTCAAGATATGACAAACAGTTAATTATTGTGTGATGATCAAGAGAGGTAGGATTAAGCTCTGGGATAGGATGGGGGAGTGCAGGGAGACAGTCTCTTATGGAAGAACCTCCTACAGAATGTATTTTTAAAATGACTCTTCTGACTTCTGATGTTAATGGTCTTCTCTTTTCTCATTTAACCAAAAATAAAAATTTGAGAATTTGAAATGAGTTCTGGGCATGTGGATCTTGTAGGACCATACTGAATGAAGGCCAGAGTACCCATTTGACTGTTAGGAGATAACCATCACAGGTTGTGAGCTTAGGAGAGAGGTTATAAGAAATGAACAAGAGAACGGAAATGCTCCAAATGGATTACAGAAGAAAAATTGCATATGGATCTGCCATTTATGGGAAAGCACCAAATTATTTTTTTATAATAATTTTTTATTATGTTATGTTAGTCACCATACAGTACATCCCTAGTTTTCGATGTAAATTTCCATGATTCATTACTTGCGTATAACACCCAGTGCACCATGCAATACGTGCCCTCCTTAATACCCATCACCAGCCTATCCCAATCCCCCACCCCCCTCCCCTCTGAAGCCCTCACTCTGTTTCCCAGAGTCCATAGTCTCTCATGGTTCATTCCCCTTTCTGTTTACTCCCCCTTCATTCTTCCCTTTCTTCTCCTACCGTTCTTCCTATTTCTTATGTTCCATAAATGAGTGAAACCACATGATAATTGTCTTTCTCTGCTTGACTTATTTCACTCAGCATTATCTCCTCCAGTCCCGTCCATGTTGCTGCAAATGTTGTGAAATTGCTCTTTTTGATGGCTAATATTCCATTGTATATATGGACCACATCTTCTTAATCCAGTCATCTGTTGAAGGGCATTTCAGCTGCTTCCACAATTTAGCTATTGTGGACAATGCTGCTATGGACATCGGGGTGCATATGGCCTTTCTCTTCACTCCGTCTGTATCTTTGGGGTAAATACCCAGTAGGAAAGCACCAAATTATGAACTGGTTATGTTCTTGAAAGTTCACCTGACTATTGGAAACAACAACAGCACAAGTGAAGTGGAGGGAAAAGGAAGTAGTCATTGATTGCTGGATAGGATCTTCAAAAATTTGCAGTCCCATGCTCTCTAAAATGAGGAGGAAAAAACTGGTTCAGAAAAGTTGATCATCTCGCCAAAGATCACTATGAGATTTAGGAACAAAGGTTGGTCTTGGGATTCCCCAGGCAGTCTACTTTTATTTATTTTTTATTTTTTAAAGATTTTATTGATTTATTTGACAGAGATAGAGACAGTCAGTGAGAGAGGGAACACAAGCAGGGGGAGTGGGAGAGGAAGAAGCAGGCTCCCAGCAGAGGAGCCTGACGTGGGGCTCGATCCCGGAACGCCGGGATCACGCCCTGAGCCGAAGGCAGACGCTTAACCGCTGTGCCACCCAGGCGCCCCCCCAGGCAGTCTACTAACCATGTTGTGTTATCTGTAAGCAGGAAGGCAGTAAAAATAGCGATGGTGAGGAGCAGAGGGATAGGCGATGTGCTGTCCAGGTGTCTGGAAGGTGAGGGAGAGAAGAGGAAGTGAAGGTGGTAGAGAAGGAACACTCCAGAAGCAAGGGGGCAGGTCTGGATTGTATCTAACCTATGGGAGACAATTTGGGTGTACACTGAGTGGGGGCTTCCTAGATGTGGGGTTCTGGTCCCTGCTATTGCCCAGAAGATATATGCAGTTCAAGGAGAGAAATGACTCAGATGGAATCTGGAAGTTCTTTACAAAATGTCAGCATCCTTCAGAATCTAATGGGTGGTCTCACTCCTCTAGAATTCATTAATTTATTCAACAAATATATACTGAACCCCTATTTCATGCCAGGTGCTGTCCCAGACCACACGGCTGTAATAATGAATGAGAAAGATAAGGTGTTTTACATTGGGAGGCTGCTTTCTAGTGAGACACATAAAACGTAAGCAAACAAATATGATAATGTCCAATTATGTTAAATGCTATGAAGAAAATAATACAGGGTAATATGACAGTGACTGAAGAATCTAGTTTAGATTGGGTGGTCAGGAAAAGCCTCTTTGATGAGGTGACATTTGGGCTGAGACCTCGAAGACAAGAGTCAGCTTTGCAAAGGGCTAGGTCTGGGTGGAGAGCCCAGCCCATACAGAGTGCACGATTCAGCCTGGCAGGTTCAAGAGGCACCCAGAAAGCCAGGGTGGCTGTAACTTGTTGAGCAAGAAGGAGCAGATGAAATGAGGTCATCAGGGGTGAGCCCAGCCATATTAGATTGATGGGTATGTCCATTTAACATTTATTAAGCACCTATTTTGTGCAGAGCATTGCTAAAGATACAAAAATAACCCTGAGAAACCCCTACCTCAAGGATTCCGTCCCCAGGGAAGAAAGCTAAGAGCTTAGTAGGGGTGATAAAATTCTCAAAACAATTCTGCTACAGGTTAGAAAGTATTCTACTCCAGACACAATCATAATGCAGACATTACTATGCTGCTTAGCAAGGACAGGGGCTTTCCAGAAGCAACTGTATCAACACAGCCATGCATCCACTACAGCCAGTTTATAATCTGAAGATGGGCACATACTAGACGTCCAATGACACGGTGTGAGGTCTGAGATCTGGCCATCTGCTCCCCCACGGTAGGGAGGTTAGGTCATCCCAGAGATGAGTCACTGAGCCCACCTTTCCCCACTGGGTGAGCCTTCTCGGTCTTCGTGGGTGGGGCAGGGCCACAGGAATCCCCCAACCCGGGCCTAAATCTGTCGCCCTCAGAAAACCCAAGCAGGGGAGCCGCGAAGACCAAGGCTCTGATTAGCACCTGATTCACCGAGGCAGTCAAGGCAGGGTGGTGACTACTGGTAACAGGTCCCCCCCAGTCGCCCCAGGGGAAAAGGTCTGCGGGAGTTTTGGTGACCCTGATCCCGGGGGAGGCGGCCGGGTGACGCGCTGCGGCCGGGTTGGGGAGGCGCCTGCGCGACCACCAGGCCCCGCCCCCGCCCGTAAGTCCTTCTCCCGGAACGCTCGCGGCTGCTGCTCCGGCCCCTCGCGCTGCACGTGCGCTTTGGGCTCCGGCGCCGGCCCCGGCCCCCGAGAAGCTGTGGGCTGCGCAGGGCGGGGCGAGCGGTCGCGGCGTCCGGGAGCCGGACTACAAGTCCCAGGGAGCCGGCCGGGGAGGGGTGCCTGGGCGCTCACGGGGCGTGCACTGGCAAAGCGAGACCATTTCCCGGCAAGGGCGCCAGTTCCTCTGCTCTGCTCGGCCGGGAAGTCCGGGGCGGACGAGCGGAAAGCCCTACCGTCCAGGCCAGCTCCCTGGAGCGAACCGAGTGGCCTGGATGTCCCTGATTATTATTGTTGTTGTTGTTGTTTATACTGCGAGCACGAAATTCCTCCCCAGGGCCTCCTCCCCCGCCCGCTCCACTTGCTCCTCCCTCCTGTTGTAACATGCTCTCAGTGAGCCTGCGACCTCATTTCCAAGGGTGCTAGAGTTCGCATTCAGCCACCATGGGGAATGGGATGAACAAGGTAACGTGTCTTTCTTTCATTTGTGCTGGTTTTGTTTCCATCTTTAAGGCTTCCCCCCGGCTGGTGTTTGCTGGGCGAGGAGAGCCCTCGACGGGTGCCCCCTCTTCCCTCTCCGACCTGTCTGACCAGGTCGTGTTCCACCGGTGGGAACGCGAGGGAGGGGCGGCGCGCCTGGCGCGGTGCTCGTGAGGTCTGTTTTTGAGGTGCCCCCCTCCCCCAGGCCTCCTGCGGGCTTCCGGGTAAGCAGTCCCCCGCGCCTACCCTGCCAGCCCGTGTGCTTTGCAACTGAGAACAAGCCGTGCCCTTTAAAAGCGTTGACACTTGTTCTGCCGAGACCTCAGCTGAGCTCAGAGGGGTTGTGGTTTCTTTTTCTGCCCTCCCCTTCACTCCCAGACTCTTGAAGCATCACCAGCCACGTTATTAGTAAACTGGAGTAGATAAATGTCTTCTATTATTTAATTTCCTCTTTCTCCCANTTTTTTTTTTTTTTTTTTTTTTCGTATGTACAGAGAAGTTGATCGAGACCTAAGTCCTGAGGTGTTACATGGCAGGGGTGGGGGGTGTTGAGAAAACAGATTCAGAGCTGGTTTATCCTGGATTATATGGCTTCTGCAGCAAGGGCAACCTGTTGGCTGGCTGCTTGTGATGATTTTGTCTTATACAAAATCGTGTTGCTCTCTTCTTTTTGTGTTCTGTCCCCCACCATCTGCTCTTCAGTTTCCCAAGAACCCCCTTCCTAGGTTGTGAGGTCGTCTGTGTCTTTCCTGAGAGTGGAAGTTGCCAGAAATTAGCTCTTGCAGTTGAGAGCTGCTTGGGGTGTATATTCATGTCAACCACAAGGTTAAGGATTTTGTAATTTGGTACTGCTGGTTTAAAGGAGAGACAAGACTTTTAAGAAGGCCCTCAGCAAAGTCAAGTACTTCTTCACAGGTCTTTAAATGGTCCTGGATCAGAGTTTAGTTTCTGGCTTAATGCTTGTCTTTCCCCATTCTATTCCACTCACATCTCCACATATATTCAGCTTTCATATTTGGTGGTTATAACCATACGGCTGGCCTCCCTCCCTCCCTCCCTCCCTCCCTCCCACTAGGGTCAGCAGTGGTTTGGTTCTTTCAGCTAGAGTGTGAAGTGCGATGGGGAGTGTTAGAAGTTAAGGTTGGGAAGAAAGTGCAGTCATGGGTAATCCTGGGTACCCAGTTAACTTTTTTCACCTGCCCACATCATGTTTATTGTGTTCTGCAGACCCAGTTTATGGAAGAACTTTGTGATTTGGGCCTGCATATCTGAGGCTTTTTGGTAACCAGGATTGTATTCCTTGTGTGGGTTTTTTGGGGGGGGGGCGGGGGGGGGAAGCTGTGACCAAGATTGGAAACAGACTATTTCTCTTGGATAAAAACTTGCGTTATGTCCCCATTAAAACTGAAATCCATCAGCACCATGAACCTTCTGCTTGTTAAATGAAAACAGAACAATAAGCTCAAGTTTGTGGGCTTGTAGTCATACCTTGGTTTTCCTTTGGTTCTTTTTCACTTCAGTTGTTCACTCTCCTCCACTTTTAGCATTTAATTTGTAGTATTTTTATATTATGATTCAAAGAACATACTTAAGAATATGAATGATTGCCTAAGGTTCAAAATTAAGGCTTTTCAGCAAAAACTGTCATATTCTTATCATGATTTTTACCTTTCAAAGAAAGTAATAAATTTCTTGCTGCTTTGATCACAATCATCTTGTATTGTAAATAGAGCCACTGTACCTAATGTAGATATGCAGAAACTTAATACATTTAGAGCGGTCATTAATGTAACATATTTATTGTGTACCTACTATTAGCCAGCTGCTGTGCTAGTTGAGAGGGCAGAGGGAGAGTACAATGTTAATGACAGACTCCTTCATAGAACCTTTGGTATAGACCAGAGGTTGAACCAGTTAAAGTATTTGCCTCCCATTATCACAAGCTAGGTTTCCTATGAAATCCAGGGACAGCTCGGTTTTCACCAGGCAGGATGCTTTTTGGAGGACACAGAGCAGTGAGGAACAAAGAAGCCATCAGCCTGGGTAGCTGGGTTCCGGATGAAGTGAACCAACCCTGGCAGTCGATGGGGGGTTAAGATGTTAGATCCGGAGGGTCCTCACATCCTCCCTAGAATGGTAATTCTTCCTTCAGCCCACAATGAGATCATTAATTCAGGTCGATCGAGGTAAAAACATGGTCATGGAGAGAGGGGGTGCCTGGGTGGCTCAGCTGATTAAGTGTCTGCCTTCGGCCCAGGTCCTGATCTCAGGATCCTGGGATGGAGTCCTGCATGGGGCTCCCAGCTCACTGGGGAGTCTGCTTCTCCCTCTCTCTCTGCCACCTCCCCCCATCCCCCCGCCCCGCTTATGCACCCACGTGAGCGCTTTCTCTCTCTCAAATAAATAAAATCTTTTAAAAAATGCACCAGGAGAAGATTTGGGGCCGATTTCTCTGATAAAATGCTTGTCTAAAGAGACTAGATTTTTGTTTTTCATGGAGTATTATAGTACTTAAGACTAATAAGATGAGAATGAGGATAGGAGTTTCCATGATAGGTCCTCACCCAAAAGAGTAGCAGGTTCAGACCCTTGAGAGAACTTTGAGTCAACTGGGAGTTTTCAGAGACTCCACAGAAACATGACATTTGCATGCAACAGGCTGTTTAGTTTAACCCTAATCCCACTAGAGACATTTACTAGGTTGATCTTTAGCGGCATAGTGAGGCACTGGTGAGGCACTCTGCACTGTGAGCCAGACCACCTGGCTTTGAGTCCAGGCTCTGTCACTTACCAGCTGGGTGACTTTGGGCAGGTCACTTAACCTCTGTGTGCCTCCTCTGTAAAACAGGGATGAAAATAACATCACCAACTTCATGGGGTGATGGTGAAGATCAGATGAGTTACTCTGTGTGGTGAACTCTCAAAATAGGACCTGACACACTATAAACTCATTAGTGATTACATCTTTGGCCAATTCAGAGGATCTTTTTGGGAATTGCACAAAAAGTAATCAAAGGTTATTTTAGTTGCCCACCTTTCTGTCCTCGGTATGAATGTCAAACAGGAAGAAAGAGAAAAGGTGGCTTTTCCTATTTTGCAATTAATTTGGAGCTCTGGGGAGCTTTTTCAGGTTACTTTCAGAGTCTTTAGAATTCACTTGGGATGAACTGCCGTCCTAGCAAAAAAGGAAAGATCTCTTCTACCTTCACAATCAACAGGAACTAGGTTTCAAACCTAGCACTAGGATGTTAGTCATGTTATTTAATCTCTCTGAGGGTCCATTTCCCAATCTGCACAAAGAGGGTAAGACACACTGACTTCCCATGGTTATAGTGAGGCTTAGACTTTATAAGCTGGTAGGCACATGATATGAGGCTTAAAAAATAATAGATCACAACTGCTCTGTTCTCTTTTTCTACTTCCTCATCATCTTTACTAGGCCAGAACACAGAAGCCTCGCTCCCTTACATTGCCTGTGTAACATGCTCTGTCCACCTGACTGAGATGCACATAATGTTCTGCCACACAGGACATGAAATGTACTTAAAAACTGCTATAATTGAACCAGTCAGAAGAAAATCTGTGTTGTTTAGTTCCTAAATTTTCTTTTGCTAAGGATTACCAACTTCTGTGAGAGGGGAAAGAAATCTTGTCCCAGATACTACAAATCATGCTTTTAGTTCCAAGGGCATTGTATGTTTTTATTTGTAAATGGTTTCAGAAAAGCATTTCTATGGTTAGCATTGATTCTGCAAATCAACTTTTACAGATGGGGAAAATCTGAAGCCTGGTGTAAGACACACAGGAATACATGAATAAATCCTAGCTAAGGCTTTTAAGTTCTAGCGTCTAGAAATGTACTTTGCCGCTCATCTTGTAACTTTGAGCAATTCCTTCTGATCTCAGCTTTAACATTTTTATTCCAGAAGGATCCATGGCCAAGATCGAATGCCACCCAAAATTGCACTCATCATCTACTTACTCCACTCTCCTGAAGTTGTCTGTCTTACCCTCTGAAACCTCCACACCTCCCCACCTCTCTCTTCCTTTTCTCTTTTCCCCCCCACCCTCTCTCTCTCTCTCTCTCACACACACACACGCACACACACACAACCTGTGTTGTGCAGAACAGTAGCCATTAGTCACAGGGCTATTGAGGACTAAAATGTGGCTAATTGCAAATGAGATGTGATTTAAGTATAAAATACACACCAGACTTTGAAGAGTTAGTACAAAAAATTGTAAACCATTCTATGAATAATTTTATATATGGGTTACAGAACTATGTTTATGTATTGGTTATGTTATATAAATATTCTGAATATATTTCAGTTAAATATATTAAAATTGATTTCATCTTTTTTTTTTTTTTTTTTACTTTTTCTGTGGCTTCTAGAAAATTTTAAATTACATATATGGCTCACATTATATTTCTATGGAGCCACCACTCTTCCTTGAGAAACCCACTGTGGTGAAAGACAGAGGGGCAGGACCATCACAAGCCTGATTTGGGGTGTCCCTACCACTCTGCTGCTTTATGAGTGTGATCTTGAACAAGCCACTTAGTGTTTCTGAGCTTCAATTTCTTTACCTCTTTCGACTCATAGAGATGGTGGTTAGCTTATCTAGTCTCATTTGCTCGAAAATGAATATGGTGATACTTCCCCAATTCTTGAGAGACGTAAATGAGAATTTATTAGAAGACGTTCTTGCAAGCTGTAAAGTGCAAATATGCACTGCTATTAGTGTGAGTCGATCTGTCCCATTAATGATTACAGTGATGACGCTGGTTTAGGATGGCTCTGTTCTCCTTAGGAAGATAAAGGAGCAGAGTTGAGAAAGTTTGGCTCAAGAGGGAAAGATCAAAGACATGACTATGCCTCCGTAGTCACATGCCAGGGTTCCTCAACCTCTGCACTGTTAACGTTTTGGGCTGGGTCAGTCTTTGTGGTGAGGTTGTCCTGTGCATTGTAGGAGATTAGCAACATTCCAGGCCTCTACCCACCAGGTGCCAGTTGTACTCTCCCCCCATTGTGACAATCAAAAATACCTCCAGGTTTTCCCAGGTATATGCTGGAGGGCAGAATTGTCCCCTATTGAGAGCCACTGGCCTCGGCTTCTCCCCTCAGAAGTGAAGGTCTGGGTGATCTGGAACTGGATCATTATCAAAAGGTGAATAGGGCCTTAAAGGTTGAGAAGCTCTGTTTTCATATGGTCAGGGCCCAGAAGGTTAGACATCCTTGTGCTGTTAATGCTGCTGTTTCCATGTGACAGACCTGACTTGGCCACCTTCATAATTTATTCATCTGTCCATCCACCCATTCATCAGATTATACTGTTGAGCTCCTGCTATTGTCAAGGCACTGTGCTAGAACCTGTACTGGGAAATGAGTGTGAAAGACAGGCAGACCCGGTCACCTGGGCCCAGGCAGCTTACAGAGGAGTCCTTCTGTGGGAGGTGAGCGCACCATGTACGCACCTGTGTAGACAGACTGCTCTACGCTGGTAATCTGTCTTCTGTCCTCTATACTACCTTCTGGATATTTTCTCTTTTCAACATTACAGTTTTATTTCATATTGAAGGAACAAATGCTTAAGGCTTTAATTCTAAGTGTATACAAGATTATTCTCAGATTCTTATTTATTTATTTTTTTTAAAGAGCTTAAGTGGAATGTAGGGGGTAGAGGGAGAGGGACAGAACCTTAAGCAGACTCTGTGCTGAGTACAGAGTCCAACATGGGGCTCTGTCTCAATGACCCTGAGATCATGACCGCGGGTGAAATAAAGAGTTGGATGCTCAACTGACTGAGCCACCCAGGTGCCCCAAGAGTATCCTCAGATTCGTGCTTCTGCAAATGCAAACTGGTTAAGTCCATAGCCAAATGGCATTAAGAAAGTCTGTGACATTTAACCCTTCACGGATTTCCAAAGTTCTCCACCTCATTCCTGGCATTGAAACCCAGAAAGTTCTTTCTGACCTAGGAAGAATTAAGATTATCCCACCCCCCACAACCTTGTACTGCTGCCTGGTGGAATTTTATCTCTTAAATCTGTTCCGGTGGTGGTCTTAGATTCCATGGTATCCCGAAGCACTAAGAGAAATGTTTAAAAGATAAACTCAAAATATTTACTGCCCTTAGAAGCAGTATTGTTTTGTTCATAAGTGCTTTTTTGTGGTGAAGGATTTGATTTTATGCATTTCTGTATGGACAGTGTTAGTACAGTGTGGGTGTGAAGGGTATTGATCAAGAAGAACCATTAACCACGGAGAATCTTGAGCATGGTCTCAAGGTAGTTTCTGCAGGAGTCTGCCTTCATTTCCTATTTCTAGACAGTCTTTTACCAGAAAACAAGAATCTTTTCTGAGTAGCAGAGTGCTAGAGATCGTCTTCCATTGCCTTTTATTATCTCTTCATGTGCAGGACCCTGTGGCAGGCTTTTGAGACAGAGCAGGGAACACAATAGATGTACCCCCTGCTTCAAGGTCAATCAAAAAAGTAAGCAAATAATAAAATAAGTACTGATAAATATGATGAAGAAAATAACAAGGGGATGTGATGGAGGGTGTCAGGGAATTTATCGTTCAGGAGAGACTTCCTTGAGAGCTGTTATCTCATGGGAGACCTAAATGACAAGGAGCCACCCAGGTGAACAATGGGGGAAGAAGAAATTATTTCTGAGACCCAAAGATGATTAGGACTGATCTGGTTGTTGTTCTCTTAGAGTCACAGAACATTCCCAAACATATCCAAACTGCATATACAAACTTCTTTCCTTGATCTGTTTCTCTTTCCTCCCAGGTGGTAATGATTTCACTCCCCTTGTGTTCTTGCTTCTGGCTTGAGTTCAGACTTCATGAAGTGACTGTCTGAAGTGACTGACTGGTCAGCCACTTTGTCCCAGATGAACACTGTGCTCTTCCATGGTCGTCTCTATAAGCTATCTTTCAGCTGGAAAATTATTTCATTTCATTTTCTCTTTCTCTATACTTAAGGATTACCAGCAACAATCAGGGAAGTGGGTGGGTCAGCTTTTCGGTTTCAAGTTTGAATTATGAAGCTGACTAGGAGTCTACACATTCTTGGGTTTCTAGTCTTGAAAACAAAAATGTAATTTCTCTCTCTGCTGATGGCCAGCCTTCCTTTGTCTTATTTTGTAATTCTATATGGAAGAGACTACAGAAACTGGGATTGAGCCATTCTCTTTCTATTTCTGGCCCTTGAAACACTAGCTTACTCTTGTGGTCTTGAATATGGAGTTTAAAGTTTACTGACATAGCTCTGTCTTCTTTTTGCATGTGTGGAATTTAAGAAACAAAACAGAAGAATGGGGGTGGGGGAAGAGACAAACCGGGGAACAAACTGAAGGTTGCTGGAGGGGAGGTGGCTGGGGGATGGGTTAGATGGGTGATGGGGATTAAGGATGAGCACCAGGTGTTGGATGGACGTGATAAATCACTAAATTCTACACCTGAAACTAATATTACACTGTATGTTAACTGGAATTTAAACGAAGACTTAAAAAATGAAAAAGAATTTTAGGGGCACCTGGGTGGCTCAGTTGGTTAAGCGTCTGCCTTCGGCTCAGGTCATAATCCCAGGGTCCTGGGATGGAGTCGCACATCGAACATTGGGCTCCTTGCTCAGGAGGGAGCCTGTTTCTCCCTCTGCCTGCTTTGCCTGCTCTGCCTGCTCTGCCTCCCACTCCCCCTGCTTGTGCTCCCTCTCTCCCTCTCTCTGACAAATGAATAAATAAATCAATCTTAAAAAAATATAAAATTCTAAATGCATATAAAAATGTGCATCTTAAATGATTTTTAGTAAGTTGGCTCTTTGATTTTAGTAAGCTTAAGCCTCTGTCTTTGCCAGCGCTCTGCGCTGGCATCCCTTTGGCATGCTGCTGTCGTCTAGCACTGGCCCCTGTGCTACCGGTGTGGCCATCGCTGACCCCTGTGGAAACCTGTGCAGGGCAGAAAGGGGCAAGGTTTGATTTCTCAGGCTTTACTCACCATTGTTTTTCATATCTCTCCTTTCCTTTTACCTCCTCCCA
The DNA here is from genome assembly GCF_002007445.2 of Ailuropoda melanoleuca. Classification (NCBI taxonomy): domain Eukaryota; kingdom Metazoa; phylum Chordata; class Mammalia; order Carnivora; family Ursidae; genus Ailuropoda; species Ailuropoda melanoleuca. The sequence goes on along the minus strand of NC_048222.1, from coordinate 26,084,301 downwards.
CCTTATTCACATTCTCTTTTTGTTCATTTATTCATTGAAGAAACATTTACTTGAGTATCTACCAATCAAGGGAGAACCATCCAAGTTGAGAACCAACCAACCATACTCACAAATACGATGCAGGCAGTGGATAGAGGTCATAAACTAGATGTCCGTGGGCTATAGTCGGCTGGCAGATGTGTTTTATTTGTCTATCACAATCTTTCATGTTTTGTGTTTTTTTATGTAGTTGATAGTTGAAAATTGAACTGTTTCCCTTAAAACCTGGATGGTGGAGTTGGGGGCTCACCCTGCACCTTTGTATGGTCACCTCAGCTATGGGGAAGTTTGGGGAAAGAGCTGGGCATGGGCCTGAGGCTGCAGACATAGCAACCTCAGTACTTGCAGGTCTCACTTGTTGAGGTGCCAGATTTAGGCTCTATGGTGATAGCTACCGGGAACGCTAAGAAGGTTTTAATCTGAAGAGTTACATGGTCAATTTTGCACTTGGAGGCAGGTTGAGGGTTCCTTTGGAGGGATAGATCCAAAGGTAGCGAGATCTTCCCGAGGCTGTTACAAGTCAGAGGGGAGGCACTAAGAAGCTGAACAAAGTTTCAAGAGGAGCAAACAAATTGAGGAGCTATTGAGGAGTAGAAGTGAGTGCTTAATGAGGTGTGAGTAGAGTCCAGAGGAGGGAGGGATCTCCTGTTGGAGTGCTCTCTAACTGGTTCTGAGAGTGCCGGTGGGGCTGCTGCTTCCAAGGTGGGTAGGACTTTGCTAGTCTGTGACTTGCCTGAAGGTCTGTACAGCTCATTTGCATTTATGCTTCTTTTTTTTTTTCTGGGTTGAAAGGCCTACATCAGGGTGAGGGTTTGTAAGCAACAAAATCCAGATGTGGCTGCTTTGGGTACAATAGGTAGGTTGACCAGGAAGTCGGGAGAACCAGATTAAGGCTACCTTGCCAGAAGCAGATCCTAGAACTGATCTGCTGAGAGCATTTCTGGGGCTGCCCCAAGGTCCTGCTCCTGCTATTTTCGGTTCTAGATATGCTACTAGCCCTGCTGCCCCTGTTGTGGGAGAGAATGTTGTGGGTTACCTGTGGATTCTGGTCTGGAGCAGCTGTTGCACTTAGGTCACATTTCCGTGTCACAGCAGCAAAGGCAAATGCAAGCAGTCATCTGGTATTTTCAGCTTCTGTGTAAGAGCTGGGCTCTGCTTCCCACCAAGACTCTAAAGTGGGGGGAAATTCCTCAAACATAGGAAAGGCCTTCTGAGGCTAGGAAACCAATGAAATAATTGTCTATTACGGGGTTTATAATTTTTTAGTATAGCCAAGGGAGATGAGGGACCCCAAATAATGGGGATTACTTCTCTATTTAAAGAGAATATTGAGAGCAAAGAAATGTGATATTGCAAAGTAGGACCAGTAAGGGGTATTGGGAAACTGGGGATTACTTGGCTTGGCTGCAGATTGGAGAGAAATGGGGGAAATCCTTCAGGGGTAAGTTGGAGCCATCCTGTGGAAGCCAACTTGAAAATTTCAGTTGAATTTCAGTTTTGGCTTTCCTTTTCTTGGGAAAGGGTTTGCTACTAAACATTATCTAGAAAATAACCCAGTGAGACTATGACATTACAAAATTAATTTGATGGGACGGAGAAGTCAGTTCAATGCAGACTGCTCTCGCCCATGTATGAACTGAGGCTCTGACTGTGCCAAGGAGCCAGGACTGTGCTAGGACTTTGTAACTCACTAGGCAGAAAGAGGCACTGGTGGGATGTGGGGGAAGTGTAGGGGCAGTGCCATGGTGGGAGTGGGGTCCAGATTTTCATTCTGGGGGACTGGGAGAAGGTGACATTCATCAGGAGATTTGAGGAATTGATAATGGGGGTGGGAAGGTGATGTTCTGTTGTAGATAGCCCTGCAGGGAGTAGAAGCCTGACTGGAGTTGGCTTCTAAAGGATGGGTTTAGTGGCCCTCCTCGGACCCTCCCCACCAGCCCCCAGTGTTACCCTTACGGAGATGGTACGATAATGAAGACATTGGCTGCATACACAACTTTACCTTTCCTCTGTTTTTACCATGACATTTCCAAGATATACTAAGTAAAAATATATGAAAATATCTCTCTAATGGCCCCATACATCTTAATCATCTTAGTGGTTCTTAATCTAGAGCCCTGAAAGCCTTCCATGGCTGCCTGTGTCCTGTGTCTGCTGCATGCAGCCTGGTCCACAGCCTGGACCACAGCCTCCTCCTGTTCTTCCCTGCTGGATCTCTGCCTCCCTCATGCTCTCTCCTGGTAGAGATTGACCTTCTTTCTCTGCACTGCTGGTTTCTGTTGCTCCCCTGCCTGGCCTTCCCCCTCTTCTGACCCACTGCTCTTGAACTTCAGATCCCCTAAGTGGGGCTGCCTCCTGAAAATCCTTGGGGATCCCAGAGTGGTCAAGTCACCTCCTCCTTCCCTAGGCAAGAAGCTCCACAAGGGAAGTAGCAGGCATCTGACAGGGCCCTGTCTCTCTCCATCGCATCTGTATCCTGAGTGCCCAGCATGAAGTCCACATATGACAGGAATCAGTAAACCATTCATCTACTGTTATACGTTCTGTGATTTTGGGCAAATACACACGCTCTTATTGTGGTTCATTATAGCTGTCAATTGTATGAATCTGGAGCCACTTGTGGTCAATGTTACAAAAGAAAAATTATTCTTACTAAAAATGGCGGGGAAGACTTTATTTGAAGCTATTGCAATAGGAGGAGATACTATGGCAAGTGAGAGAACTCAACTCCCAATACAACAAGAGCTAGTGGGGATTTATAGCCAACAGGCAAGGTGAGGGAAAGATGGAAAATTACTGAGCAGAACTTGATTAGGTAGCAAGGGTAGAGGAAGATGAGCTTGACTGGATGTCGAGAGTGGGAGGATTCTTGATAAACTGGCTTAGCAGGATTCTTTGCCAAAACTGGTAAGCCACAGGTGAAGCCTATTCAAGAAGAAGGCTCAAAGGAGCCTGACTAAAGTTTGGTTAAGGAGAAAGTCACTGTTACTGTCAGCCAAGAAAGCCACGTGGTGACTCTGCCCTTTAGTATCTCATGTCGACTCCTAATAAAGATAGGAGAAACCCTGGAGAAGGGGAGATTGTACCTGAAAAAGCTCTATTTCTCCAAGAGCTGCCAGAGAATATCAGTTTGATCCCATCTCCAAGATGAACTTGCATTGCTCTTATATTTTAAAACAGGAATGATACAGTATTTACTCCACCCTTCCTCCCAGGAGAATCCCAGGACTGATTCTGTTTCAACAAAGACCTGTCAAATGTTTTTGCTCCTTGGCAGTGCATGCTGGTGTTTTCCTCTGAAATACTGGTTCACGTGTTCCTAGTTACAGAGCTAACCCAGCTTGCCTCAATGCTATGACTTCAGTCTTGGATATAACTGACTTCTCAGTCCCATGGGGCACTCCAAACTAATTTTTTCTCCCTGAGTATTCAGTGAGCCAGGGTGATCACACGTCTCCATGCCCTGCTCACTTCTGGGCCTTGCTTGTTGTCCTGGAGGACGGTTGACCCTTGAACAACACAGGTTTGAATGAATTGCACGGGTCTGCTTATACAAGGACTTTTTTTACGGTACTGTAAATGTATTTCTTTTTCCTTATTTTTTCTTAATAACATTTTCTTTCCTTTCGCTTACTTTAAGAATGTAGTATATAATACGTATAACACACAAGATGTGCGTTAATAGACTATTGGTAAGACTCCCACTCAGCAATAGGCGATTAGTAGTTAAGTTTTTGGGAAGTCACAAGTTGTTCATGGATTCTCAGCTGTGTGGGGAGTTGATGTCCCACCCCTTCATTGTTCAAGGGTCAACTGTAATTATGAATAGAGTCTCTTTTCCTTCTCATAAGTGTCCCCAATTGGTCACTATGTTCTATTGTGCCTTGGCTTGGCAACCTCCCCACCCCAGGACAGAAGCTAGCCCTAGACCTAGTATTACTGAGCTCCAGCAGACTGCCTTGGCCGTGCCACGGTGCAGTCCCCTGCAGTGACTTGCACAGATGCCATCAGTTTTTAGCAAGGCAGCCTGTGGTCAGGAAAATGCTCAAAGAAATCTGCACGCATGAAGAATTACTATATGCTGCTCTTAGCTTTCTTGGTGGGGGTGGATAAACAATAGGGAGTGTGAGGCAGATGAATCTGAGTGGGATGTGGGGTGGGAGTACTCACAGGAGGGTGTTGCCAGGGCAGGGGTCTGCAGTGGCCGGTACTCTCTGTGTGCTTGGAAATCCTGTCAGGTGACGTAACTTCTAAAGCAGTGTCTATATTTGAATTTAAGACTCTTCATACAAAGTAGTGGCAGGACAAGAATTAGCTTTGTATTTTCCAAAGTGGGGGGTTGCTTGTGAAAAACCCAGTCCCTGGTTCTTGTCTCAGACCTACTGAATCATTCTATATGGGGGCTGGGGCTGGGGCTTGTTCAGAAATCTGAATTTTTCACAGCTTCTGGTGATTCTGATGGATTGTCTCGTTTGAGAAGCACTGCGTTAGAAGTAGACATTTGGAGCAAACGTATGTTCTTATTAACTTACGCATTTGGACAGTTCATTCACTCATTTAGTAACTGTTTATTGACTAGTAATCATGAGTGAAGCCCTGGGCCAGGAGCTGGGTATAGAGCAGTGAGTGACAGGATGTGTCAGCTGTCCAAAGAGCTGTCCATTCTAACACAGGAGACGGAGCTCCACCTAGAAATACTCCTGTGACATATCCCTACAAGGGGAGTACTGAGGACCGTGGGAGCTGAAGCCAGGGCCTGCCTCAGAACCTGGGCTCAGGACAGGCCTCTCTAGGGTGTGAGTCAGAGCTAGGTCCTGAAGGATGAGGAGAGTAGGAACATGGCTGCTGGACGTGGAACAGCATGCACCAAGGCCTCAGTAAAGGGAGGTTTGCTGGAGTTGTGAGATAAGTGGGGGATGTTCACATTATTGTGAGAAAAGGAGGAGTCAAGGGGGAAGGGTAGGCAGGAGATATGCAGAGCTGGAGGCCCCCGCGGTTGCTGCTAAACTCTCAGAATGCCAAGGAGCACTGAAGGGCTTGCGTGTAGATGTGTTGGGGAATTCTGGTCCTTGAGGTCCCACAAGCTGATGGGCACCCACGTGTGGCCATTCACATGCTGTTTGAGCAGGCTTCCTGGTGTCCGTGTGCAGGCCAGAGCCCTGGAGACAAGGATGCTGGGTGGTCTGTGCCGGCTGTCTGGGAAGGTGCTGGTTAGTGGGTGTGGCAGGCAACAGGCCTGGGATGTGCTCCCACTGCTCTGGTGAGCAGAACACTCAGCTTCAGGTCTGTAGCACTGACATCTGATCTGTGTCTCTCCCCTAGATCCTGCCTGGCCTGTACATTGGCAACTTCAAAGGTGAGTTATCTTTCCTTACTATTGTGGTAAAAGTGCGTAATATAAACTGTGCTGTTTATGCCACTTTTAAGTGCACATGTCAGGGGACGTTAAGTACGTTCACAGTGCTGTGCAACCATCCATCTCCAGAACTCTTTCGTCATCCCAAACTGGAACTCTGTGCCCATTAAACACAAACTGTTCCCTCTCCCCCAGTCCCTAGAAGACACCATTCCGCTTTCTGTTTCTGGGGATTCGACTGCTTTAAGTTCTTCACATGACTGGCGTCTTGCATGCAGTGTTTGTCCTTTTGTGTCTGCCTTATTTCACTGATCATAATGTTGATTCATGTGGTAGTATGTGTCAGAATTTATTTCCTCTGGGGCGCCTGGGTGCTGCAGCTGGTTAAGCGTCTCCCTTCTGCTCAGGTCATGATCCCAGGGCCCTGGGATCGAGTCCCACATCGGGCTCCCTGCTCACTGGGGAACCTGCTTCTCCCTCTCCCTCTGCCTGCTGCTCCCCCTCCCTCTGCCTGCTGCTCCCCCTGCTTGTGCTCTCTCTCTCTGTCAAATACATAAATAAAACCTTAAAAAAAAGAATTTATTTCCTTTTTAAGGCTGTGTGTATATATATATATATATATTATTTTCCCTTTCATCTGCTGATGGACATTTTGGGCTGCTTCCACCAAGGGTGGAATCGAGCATGATTGAGTCAAGGTATCGACTCAGTTTATATAAAGTCTGATCTGGACCTGGCCACCACTTTTGTTCAGGCCCCTTGCTGGGCCCTCATACTTGTGCCCAACCCCTCAACCAGTGGAGATGTGTATACTTAATAGGATGGAGTACACTTAGGAAACTTGCAAGGCTGCAAGGCTAGAGAGAGCCAACCCTCCTCATAGGCATCTGGAGTTCCTCCCTCCTAGAACAAGCGAGGACACATTCCTGTCTGTTTGCAGGTTGCTCCTTAAATTTGAGTTCAGGTTCAAATTGACTATAAAAACAATCTCTTTTTCCCCCAATATATTTTAAATTACTTTAATGTCATAGAAACTTAACCATTAAGATAATTACTAAAAATATGCATAAAGGAGCATCTATCTTTCATAGTCAGATGATGACTATATCTACAAATCATTTAACTGTGAGATCCCACCACTGTGTATCTATTTTCCTGTGAATCTGTATCAGGTTTTCTTCCCCCAAACAATTCTGAACTGGTAAAAAAAAAAAATATTATAGCATGCTACATTTACTCCTCAGAACCCTCAAAAAAGGATACTTTTGTAAAGTAAATTGTGCTAAAATAGTATATGAGAAAGTAATAAGACATACATAGGAACAGCCCAGAAAATTTTAGGTTCTATACCCACTGATTAAAAAAATGCCCCAGGAGAAACCACATTGAATGAGAAAATACACTATGCTGATCTTTTTTATTTCTCTGCATAATGTTTATTTCCTTCTCTCCTCCTCCCCCAGCCCCCTTTGGCTCCTAGTGCTGTTAATTGGCCTCAGAATTGAGCGTAGAGAGCTGACAGCTGCTAATTGCTACTAGAACATTTTAAAAATAGTACTAGAGTTCCTAAATTAGTAAGCTCTGTAGTTCTGAAAAAGCAGCAAGTGCTTTGTGGTGGGTAGGCGGTAGTACTGGACTACATTAAGGAGCAACTATCTTTTGGGGTTACTTAGGGAGTTATTAACTGCTTTCATGAAGACAGGAGGATGTCTGTGTTTGAGAGCAGAGTTTAGGATAAATTCCTAGACGTAGAATTGCTACGTGAAAGTGTTTACAAATTAAAAATTGTAATGCATACCAACCAAATTCAGTACTTCTGCCAATAGTTTATGATAGTTATATCCTTATTCATAGTAGGATACTTTCTTCTAGAAGATCATGTGTGCACAATTTCAAGGCACATTTTAAAACCCTTTGTACTAAAATCTATACCTATTTTCAAAGTATTCAGTGACATGGGAATCTTTCACGGTTTCTGGATTCTTGCTATGGGTTTTGCCCGTTGGAGAGGTCCATACTACCCCATGCCTCTCCTTGTTCAGGTGCTTAACGTTTTTTTTTATTGTCTTCGGTTATTCTGACATTAGGAGGTGGTCGTGTTTTATTCACTCATCAATTCACCAAACATTTATTAACCACTTACTGGGTGTAAGGCTTATTTCAAGCAAAGGAATAATAGTGCCATGAATAGACAAGAAGGTGGAAGGAAGCGTTGCTCTCCATATAGTTGCCTGTGAATTAACTCACTCATTCCAGAAACTTGTTGCAACGTGCTGGGAGTCTGATGTGGATGTGCACTTCGGTTCTCTGTGGTTCAGAGTCAGAAGGAGCAGGAATGGAACAGGGGAGCAGGTCTTACCGTGAAGAGAAGCGGTGAGGCAGTCTGCCTTCGAATCTGGTTATCCCCCCACCGTCCACGCGCCATAGGTTGCCCTCGGACACATTCCACAGCCTGGACATGAGAGGGGCTGTGGTGAGGATGAACCAGACAGTGTCGCTGATGCACTTGATTCAGAGTCTGGCGCGTGCCTGGGCAGCCGGCGTCCGGCCCTCCTCGCGCTCTCCATCGGCGGGATGGGAGCACAGCCCCGCTTCAGTGGTTGTGGACGGGAGCTCGATGCTCAGACAGCACTCATGCCACGCTGGGTGTGCAGTAGGCGCTGATCGTCAGTAGCTGCAAGTGTGCAAGACCAAGGTGAAAGGATCGTGACTGCTCCTGGAAAGTGCATCCAGCTGTGTTATGGGCCTAGTGCAACGCAACGACCAATACAAAAATGTATAAAGAAAAATTAATAGATTTTTTTTTCTTTCTGAGAGAGCTTCATTTTTGTACAGTGTGGATTGGCACTGCTACCCAGGCCTTGGTGCTAGTGGCCATGGTCTCAATCCAATCACTGAATAGTGTCCTGTCCTGTCTCCTTCCTCCCCTCCCGTACCTCCCTTTTTCTTCTTTTGCCTCTCTTCCCTTCCTCCCTGCCTTCCTTCCTTCCTGCCCAGTAGGGATCCTTTACATGTCACTCTGCAACTTCCTTTTTTTCTTTTTTCCAGTTATGTGTTTATTATTATTATTATTTTTAAATTTTTTATTATGTTACGTTAGTCACCATACAGTATTTTTTTTTTTTAACTTGCAGTGAATCACATACCATTTTTAACACCTGGTCCTGGTGATTCTTCCACCTAGGGAAAAACTCACAAACAAGCTTAGGTTCTGGAGCCTGGTCTTTGATAAGAGCCTCTCAGTTGAGGTGATTAACTTGCAGCTGGCTCTGCCCAGAAGCCAGGAAGGAAGGTGGGAGTGGAAGCTTGAAGAACAGCTCCACCCTGGACCGAGAGGGTGGGGTTAACTGCTGCCGCATAACTTGGCAGATCCCAAAATGGATGTGAGCAGACAGAAGAAGCCCTCATTGTTTGAAGATGTCCACAAAATTCTAGAAATGTGGGAAACAAGCCCACACCTTGTGTGTGTACTGGTGATGTACATAGAGACATGTTTAAGGTCTCAGAGCTTTTGTTCTGCCTGCCAGTGACAATGGGCATGGTTCCCAGGGGTGGTTCCCCAGTTGTTCAGATAAGGCTGACCTGCTGAACTACTGAACACAGATCTTTGGCCCAAGAGAGCTGCATGGTCAGTGTGATCATTAGGTAGTAGAACAGGAGCTGGAATTCCGGTGTCTTTTAAGTAAGCACATATTTGGAAACATTCAGAGGTGATGGGGATTGAAGCCGATACTACAGCCTTGAGACTAATCTGGTCCCAGTGATAATAATAATAATGATGGCAATGATCACATTTACTACATCTGAGCCGAGCACTATTATAAGTGTGTTATTTCATTTAGTATTTCCAGCAGCCCTTTGAGGTGGTACTCTTACCATTTTCCCACATTAGAGGTGAGAAAAGTGAGGCACAGAAAAACTTGTCCAAGGTTGGCACCAATAAATGTCAGAGCCCACATTTGGTAAAGAAGGGAACAGGTAGGAACTGCCCACTTTGGCCCCCATCCTAGGTTGGAAATGTACCCGCTTAAAGGTTGAACACACTAACAGCTCGTTTATAACTCTAGAAGTTATTGTTATGTACAATAATTTATAACTGTAGGATTCATTAAATTAATTTCACAGTGGGATTAAGTATAACTGCAAAACAGATCAGAATCACTTACCCATCACTGAGCAGATTCTCAACTTGGGAGGCAAAAGTTGTTTGCGAAATGACTCAGAACATGGCTTAGGGTTCAGGGTCATAACAGAGTGAATTAGGTCCTTTTAAAATAGAGACCTTCCTTCTCCTCTTTCCTCTCTCTCTCATCCTGCACGGCCATGCTTTTGAGTCCACAAATCAGTGTAACAGGTGCTCTGATATTGGAAAGTCGTTACCAAAGAAGTTCTTTCCTTCCAAATATCTGCTTTTCTAGAGTGCTTATATAGATGGCATTATTTTCAAGTGCTTCTTCCAATATACTTTTGTTAATTTTATTTAGAGGCAATTTTGCTTGACTTTGCTGGAGAAGCTTATTTCCCGTGGCCACTCTAGCATTTCCCACATCTTAGCACTGGATACCCCTGTACATCTATCTTCTGTATCAGTGTAAGATCTAGAACACTAATTCCCCTTCCTAAGGAAGCATGTGGTTGCCACTTTGCCTTTTGAAGAAGTATCTTCCAGGAATCCACTTGCTCCCTTAGCAAGGTCTTACCAGTGATGAGGGGTCTTCCACTGAGGGAACATGCAACAGCAAAGGAGAAAGATCAGGCAGGTGTTTCTATTTCAGTGCTCCCACTGTGTAAAAATGACATTTACTTCTTCTGAAGGCCGAGTGAGCCCTCAAGAGAGTAGACAGAGGCAGGCAGCAAGAGTGGGCAGGAGTCCAGGAGCCAGGAGAGATGTTGGCAGAAAGAGGAAAAGAACATCGTTAGCTGTTTTGCTAATGAAGGGTTGACTGTTTTACTTATTAATATAATTTAGATGAATTTTGTGAATAGTGTTTTTTAAAATTTTTCTTTTCCTGGTTATAAAAGTAATGTAGGATCATCAGTTAAAATAAAATAAAAAATTTTAAAAATCCAAATGTGATAGAAATATGTTAAATAGAGTGAAAACTTCCCCAAACTGTATGTCTCAAGATAACCATGGCCAATGTATATCCTAGATTTTCTCCATGTGAATTCTAATTTGTAATCTTCCTGTTAGTTTATTAATAGTGTTGCATTTGTGATTGCAAGTGGCTGTGAGTTGTTTTCTGGCTTAGAAATGGGATCAAGAGGGAGGAGTTAAGATGGCGGAGGAGTAGGGGACCCCTTTTTCAGCCGGTCCCCTGAGTCGAGCTGGATAGGTACTAGACCAGCCTGAACATCCACGGAATCAGCCTGAGACGCAGGAAGATACATCTGGATCTCTACGAATGAACATCTCCAGTGCTGAGTATTGAGGTACGAAGCGGGGAGCTGTGAATCCGAGCACAGATATAGGAAGATAAAGGGAAGGGGGAGGGAGCCTCTGCGCTCAGGCGCCGGGAAGCGGTAGCCACCTGCACGGGGAGCAGGCGGACTCACGGACCGGCACCCGCGAGAGAGCAGACTGGAACTGTGAGCCGGGGAGCACCGCGCACCAGACTGAGGGCTGGAGCTTCAGAGCGCGAGGGGGCGGCTGGTGGTGTTAGACACACAAAGGACAGAGACGCGCCGGCCCTGGAAGTGAGGGCTGGGACGCCGGGTGTGGGGCGCACAGCCCGGGATGCTTTAAAGTGGCCAGAACAGCAGTGGAGAACGGGCCGCGATCCCTCTGTTCTGAGACAGAGGCTGAGATTCGGCCGCTGCTGCTCTGACTCTCAGAAGAGGCACAGCAATGCTGCTCTGACTCTCAGAAGAGGCACAGCAAACTGCCAGGGAAAGCCGCCAGAGAACAAAAGCCTGGAAATAGCAGCTCACAGTGTGCCCACCCCCATCCCCTCTCGCAGGGGACACGGACACTCTACCCAAACAGGGTTGCCTGAATATTGGCGCGGCAGGCCCCTCCCCCAGAAGGCAGGCTGAAAAATCAAGAAGCCCACATCCCTAAGATCCCTATAAAATAAGTGTGCACTGCCTGGGTCCCGGTCAATAATTTGGGCTCTGGACAACCCCGCAACCTCTCCTCATCAGAATGCTGAGAAGGAGAAATCCCCCCCAGCAAAGAAAAGACAATGAGTCTGTGGCCTCTGCCACAGAACTAGGGGATATGGATATAACCAAACTATCAGAAATGGAATTCAGAGTAACAATGGTCAAGATGATGTGTAGACTTGAAAAAAGTATTAACAAAAATATTAATGAGAATATAAAATCTCTAAGGGTGGAAATGAGAGTGAATCTGGCAGAAATTAAAAATTCTATGAGCCAAATGCAGTCAAAACTAGAGGCTCTGACGGCCAGAGTGAATGAGGCAGAAGAATGTATCAGCGAATTGGAGGGTGGGTTAGTAGAAGAGAAAGCTAAAATAGAATCTGGACTCAAAAAAATCCATGCTCAGGAATGTAGGTTATGGGAGATTACTGACCCAATGAAACATTCCAATGTCAGAATCACCGGCATCCCCGAGGGGGTGGAGAAAAACAGAGGTATAGAAGAGATATTTGAACAAATTGTAGCTGAAAACTTCCCTAATCTAG
>NC_048222.1:26071601-26071749 GCF_002007445.2 Ailuropoda melanoleuca | reverse complement strand
GACCCCTCCCAAGCTCAACCATGAAAAACCTACGCCACGTCACGTCATGGTGTAATTCGCAAATATTAGATCCAAGGATACAGTATTGAAAGCGGCCAGGGCAAAGAAATTTCTCACGTACCAAGGCAAAGTTATCAGAATTACATCA
>NC_048222.1:26071299-26071394 GCF_002007445.2 Ailuropoda melanoleuca | reverse complement strand
CCAGCCGTACAGGAGATATTAAGTGGGGTTCTATAAAGGTAAAAAGGCCCCAAGAGTGATACAGAACAGAAAGTCACAATCAATAGAAACAAAGA
>NC_048222.1:25848181-26071199 GCF_002007445.2 Ailuropoda melanoleuca | reverse complement strand
AGGAGATAATGCTAAGTGAAATAAGTCAAGCAGAGAAAGACAATTATCATACGATTTCTCTCATCTATGGAGCATAAGATCTAGGAAGATTGGTAGGGGAAGAAAGGAATAAAGAAAGGGGGGGTAATCAGAAGGGGGAATGAAGCATGGGAGACTATGGACTCTGAGAAACAGACTGAGGGCTTCAGAGGGGAGGGGAGTGGGGGAATGGGATAGACTGGTGATGGGTATTAAGGAGGGCACGTATTGCCTGGTGCACTGGGTGTTATACGCAACTAATGAATCATCGAACTTTACATCAGAAACCAAGGATGTACTGTATGGTGACTANAAAAAAAAAAAAAGAAATGGGATCAAAATGCCATGGCGGGGAAGGGGCCCCACTGGTACCCAGTCATAGCTCATCCCCTGAAGGCCCTGCAGAGCTCCATGTGCACGGTGCACACAATCTTCTGGGGTTCTCTTTCAGATGTGCGTTCTGATCATGTAGATATGTAGTGGGCCTGGGAGTCTGCATTTCCGGTAGGCTCCCAGGTAATGCCATGCTGCGGCTTTGCAAACCCTAGTTTGAGCAGCAAAGCACTAAGTTCTGCCCCTTTGATTTTGTGCCCAAGGAGAGAGAGCTGGTGTGAAACTTACAGGCATGTTCTCATCCATGTGAGTGAGCTGATAACTCCATGTCTTCAGCTGCATTCACAGCTTGTTACCACAATGCCCGTGGCTGTAGGCAGTCATCCAGAACCATCAATAATTTGTAGTCCTAAAGAATAAGGGGTCCAGTGTCATCATAAAAATGTTGATTAAGCGCTCTATGGAGGCTCAAATAGTTAGAGCCTCTGCTTATGGGTTAGGGTAATCCCAGAATGGCGTTATCAGCACAGACAGCACTATGATAAAATAGAAAGGAGCACAGAGCAAAAGGAACATTGTCCAAGAGTTGCTTCTGGTTTCTTTGGAGCCCTACAGTCTGTTGTCTCATTTGTCAAGTGGTCTTCTCTATGCAAAAATGTATACTTTTATTACCAAACCACTTTCTTTATTTTTAATCTGTGTTATAAAAGTGTATTTATGAGGTGATGAAAATGTTTCAAAGTTAGATTGCAGTGATGGTTAAACAACTGAATATACTAAAAACCGTTGAATCATACATTTTAAAAGGGTGAATTTATGATATGTGAATTATCTCAAGAAAGCTGTTTTTAAAAAAAGAAAAAGTATATTTAAACAAAATTTTTTTAAAAAGATTTTATTTGTTTATTTGTCAGAGAGAGAGAGAGCACACGCAGGGGGAGTGGCAGGCTCCCCACTGAGCAGGGAGCCTGAAATGGGGCTCAATGTGGGGCTCTATCCAAAGACCCTGGGATCATGACCCTAACCAAAGACAGGTGCTTAACCAACTGAGCCACCCAGGGGCCCCTATTTAAACAAGTCTTTAAAATTCAAATCTTGGGCAGGATCAGAATCCAGAAGATTCTGCCCTAGAGTGTCAGGAAGCTGCTTTGGAACACGACCGGCTTTTCCTTTTCCTTCCACCATTTGCCTCTCCGCCTCTCCTGCTCTTCTTTGGGCACTGAAAGCTCCAGCTTGATCTGCCTTCTCCACTTGGCTAAAACATACATACTGGTGGCGATCGGGGAAAATTGCCTTTTGGTGAGAATGTGGAAGCTGGCTGCCAGTGGGATCCTAAATGATTCTAGTTCCTGTTCAGTTCAAACTTACTGATGCCAAAACCTGTAATAGTTGTGGGGCAGAAGGAGGTGGGCGGTGTTTGGAATTGAGTCCTGTGTGTGCGAAGTAGCTGGCTGCTGTGCACATCTGAATTTGACGTTTGAGATGGTTGGAGCAACGAAGAAAGTCTTAAAACCAACATTTTAATATTACTTTTAAAGACCTTTTTTTCTGACTTTAAAGTGGTACAAGTTTATTGCAGAACGTTTAGGAAAGTTTTTCAGTCTCTTCATGATCATCAAGGCCTCTTAAAACTGCAGATTCCTCTCAGGGTCATGAGATCCAGCCCAGCATCATCAGGCTCTGTGCTCAGCAGAGAGTCTGCTTCTCTTCCTCTGCCCACCCCCTCCAAATACATACATACATACATACATACATACACACATGCATCTTAAAAAGAAAACAAAAAACCAACTGCAGATTGCTCAGCCTTGCCATAGACCCGGACGTTAAACTTTCAGAACCTCTTGTGTTGAATATACCAAAAAAACTATTTAAAAATTTTTAAAACACTTGTAATTCCATCTTTTCAAGATTATCACTGTTGGAGCTAATTCCCTGTAGCAGTTTTTCCCCTGTATGTTTGTTTGTCTTTATTATGCTTTTATAAATCGAGTTCATGTTGTACTTATAGTTTGATACCTGCTTTTATACCCTGCTTAACATTTTATCCTAAGCATTTTCCCATGTCATTAATATTCTCTAGAAACATGATAAATAAATATTTGACTCAGTCTGTTTTACCCTATATCATTTAAAAAAGCTTGTTCCAGCTCAGGGCATGGGCATGGGGGGAGCTTTTTCCTGCTGGACTCCTGTTTTGTAGATTAGCAGAAGGGTTTCAACTTGAGGATTTTTACTCAGTCTTTCTCACACAGCATTAGATAGGAGCATTAGCAGGGAGTGTAAATTTTGGTGTCTCCTTAGTTTCATATGGAGATAATTAAATAGCTAACTGATAACTTATTCTGTTTGGGATTTTCAGAAAATGTTCCATTTTTACTTTTGCCCTGCAGTGAATTGTAGATGTTATAAACCACAGTCTAATCTGCGTTTAAACCCATCCCTGCCTTTGACCTCAGGGTATATATTAAGTGGGTCCTTTGTATGTGATTTTAACTTAGATTATTAATCATTAATAACAAGTGGCAGCTACAAAATGACCTCATAGGTTCACTTTCTTTAAACAGCAACAATCATGGTTACAATGTCTATTAATCTAAATAGACTTCAAGTTTTATGTGACCACTTTGTATCAAAAAAATCTGACCATCAGAAATAAATTTTGTTATCTGCAAAATACATTAAAGCAATAGTCCTAAATTCCCTAGGTCTAGATTATTCTGGGTATGGTCAATTATGAAGTTTCAAGAAAGAAATATGCAACGCATTTTGTATTTTTTCCTGGCTCAACTTTACAAATAATTCACTTGCAGAGAAGAATAAAATGGTCATCTTCTTTCTTCTATGACAGATGCCAGAGATGCAGAGCAATTGAGCAAGAACAAGGTGACACATATTCTGTCTGTCCACGATAGTGCCAGGCCTCTGTTGGAGGTAAGGGAGAGCTACGTGCATGTGTCTTTATTTGTATTCCCTGGGAGTGCTTAGGACATTAATGAAGGCAACCATGTTCTCTCTGACACCGGAGTGCCCCTATTAATGTTGTGCACCCGTAGCTATATTAATTTTGTTTCCAGGCCATATTGGTGTCTATGCCCTATCTGTGGCATGGCAGAAGAGTGTATTCTTTCTCTGATTATTCTCCTGCTACATTGCTAGCTTGGCTCTCTTGTCTAAATGCCCAATAATAAGCTGATGCTGCATTTACTTCTAGATTTTAAGAACATTTAAAACTCATTTGCATTCCCTTCAATATTATCCCTGGTTTTAGAATCCAGAAAAACTCAGGTTGCTCATTTCTTGATTTTTTTTCCCATTTAAACTCAGTTATCTACCATTTGCATTTAAAGACAAAAGACAACAGAAGATAAATTGTCACTGGAGATTTCCAGGGCTTCTGATACAGAGACTCTCTGTGTAGAAGTTATTGTTAAGGTTTAGGTTTTCGAGTAAACAGGGTGTGTCTGCCTGTACACTAATTACAAAAACATCTTCGCATCTTCAATTTTACGCTAATGGACGGTTTGAGCTGTTGGCCAGGAGTAAAATCTATTTCTGTTTATTAGCCTTGACAGAGCCCAGGTTACCTTTTTTAAGAAAACAATGTATGTGTGGTTGTGATGCATTTGTGTTCTTCTGTTGTGGGGTGGGGTATTGGAAGGGGAGGGGTGACTCGGTCTAGAAGAAATAATCCACGTTCAAGCTGTTTTCATTTAAATTCATATTATGCAAGAGCAGGTAGTATACTTTTTATTTTAAATTTATTTTCCTTAGCTATTAGAGCTGCTGGCTTTCAGTCAGTGTTAAAGAAATGAGGATATGGAATAATAAGTAATTCTATTAAATGTTACGGTACTGGAGAACCATAGGTGGTGAAGAAACCTCAGTTCACTTCTCCAGATCTGTGAACTCATACTTCCTTCTGTTGTTTTGGCTCTGTTTTTTTTTTTTTTTTTTGAGGTGCTATAATTTGTGTTACAGCATGATTTTGTTGGAAACAATAACAACAGCACGTCATTTTTTTTTGGAGATTAACAGTTCCTTTGAAAATGGCTACTCCGTTTCTTCATCCATCAACAATAGTTTATATTTAAAATGTAGCCAAGCTATGGTCAAGATAATAAGTTAAATGCAAACTGGTCATGATTGACTTCCTCTTTAAATCACAAGATGAGGCTTGAGGTTTCCTTTATTTTAATAAATTACATAGATGTCCTTCCCACCCTCACCCTCCAGGCCTGCCTCACTACTTTATGTTTCATTTAGTGGAACACATTGCCATGTATGAGCATGGTCCTTAAGTCTGTTCACATTGTAACTTCTGTTTAGATGCAAGACCTTCATGTGTTAGACATTAAAAGAGCTCTAGGCTTTATCTGTCCAACCTCCTCCAGGTTACATGTGGGAAACAAAGGGCTAGCAAGTAAAATAGGTGGGACTGTAACCTCGTAAAAAGAGGCACTGTTTGTATAAAAACCTCAGAGCTGTAGGAAAACTGTATTTCCCTCATCAGTATTCCTTTTTATTCCCTCATATTTCAGTTTGTAAGGACAAATTCTGCCTTGAAAAAAAAAGGAGAAATTCTATGCCTTTTCTTTAGAGACAGGTTTTACTTAGCAACATCCTGTTGTAGTCTTTGAATGCTGTTATTACCTCAGCTTGATGATAAGTACTTTCCTGTGATTTCATATTCATTAAGAGACCATCCTTTTATAGCATAACATAGGTTAATATTCCCCTCCTATTTTGTTCATTTTTAAGTTCACAAATAATTCCTGAATACATTCTTATAAAATAATTAAAGCAGTACTTCTCTGATTGCACAAGTGGGGAAAACTCAGGCACCAAAAGTTACTTGAACTTATGTGCTCACAATAAGTTACTGGGATAGAGGAGGTTTGCCAGGGTCCCAGAAGTTTCAAAACTTTGTTTAGCCCTCTGCCTATGCGTAAAGGCACTCTTCGGTCTTAAAATTTCTTTAAAAGATTTTATTTATTTATTTGAGATAGAGCCAGAGTGAAAGAGAGAGAGAGAGAGAGCACAAGCAGGGAGAGCAGCAAGCAGAGGAAGAAGCTGGCTCTCCACTGAGCAGGGAGCCCAACATGAGGTTCTATCCCAGGACCCAGGGCTGAAGGCAGATGCCTAACTGACTGAGCCACCTAGGCGCTCCCTGTCTTAAATTTTAAATTCAGTTCCAGAAGGCACGATCTCTTCCAGCTTGAAATGAGTCAGGGAAAATGTTTGGAGTTGGCAGGGAAGTGAGGGATGGATTGTATTCTTCAGCAGTTCTGTGTTATGCTGGCCTTGATCACTGGGGGGAAAGTAGAGCAGGGATGAAGGTGAGATGGCAGACTGTGTGCAGAGCCAAGCAACTGCAATAAACTGAACCCCAACCTGATAAGGGGCCCTAATGAAAGGTGGAAGGATAAGGGATGCTGGGACCTCCTTTATGTTCCGAGATCTTCAAAGCTTCACGCATGTTTATTGAGTGGGCCCTAACTTACTCTGGGCAGCACTAGTCTGGGGCCAGGCTGGGAGTGGCAAGGTTGTTATTGTTTAAAATTGAAGGTTTCAGTGCTACTAATTCTATGCAGGAGTTCTCCAAGCCCTGCTGCCATGTAGCTATATATTGGTCACTACACTGTTAGGTACTTCTTTGGTTCATTTCCAACAAAACCGAATGGGTTTAAAAGCACTGGGCGCTTAGCATCAAGTATCAAAGGCTTTTATAATCAATAGGAGGCTAAATGAGAGAGGGCAGTCATATTACGCAACGTGGTTTCTGCACCAGAGGTCATAGGTCAAAGGCTTCGTGAACATTCTAGAAGGATAGATTGTTGAACAGTATGTTTGGGATGTGATGCTTTTCAAAAAAATAAAGAAGTTCAGGGAATTTAGCACACCATAGGCTCCTCCGGAAGATTCACAGATTTACTGACGGAATAAAAGCTTTCAGGTTCTGCACTGAAGACACACATTTATCAATCTTTCTAAACAGGGAACCAGTTTGTGTGTGTGCCTGCTTATGTAACGTACCACCTGTTAACATCCCATGGGACTATATTCTGCTGAATACAGTCATGGACATTCAGATTAAGAAGGACTCAGGAAAAGGGTCTGCTATCCCTTGGAGTCCGGGGTGAGCCTCCAGGGTGAGCACTGTTCAGAGGGATGCTATGTAACTAGTAAGCTAGGGCAACCGTGCTCAAGAAAGGGTGCCAAACCTGATCTTATTCCCAAACGAGCCTGCCCTCGTATATGTTGTTGAGAGAACCTAGTATTTGTAGAATGGAAGATTGCAGTTTTTGTGCCTGTTACATCCTCTGTGGTCTTAATGATTTGTAACCTGTTGTAACACCTGACCAGTGACAATACTGTAAAGTGCACTCGCCATGAAAAGCCTCATGAATATGCTGAATACGTCTTAACTTATTATGCATTTATTTATTTATTTATTTTTTAAAATGATTTTTTTTATTATATTATGTTAATCACCATACAGTACATCCCCGGATTATTATGCATTTATTGATTTTACTTTGGGAGGGACTTTTTAAAAATTTTTGTATTTATTTAATTTTTTTAAAAAGATTTTATTTATTTATTTGACAGAGAGAGAAGCAGCGAGAGAGGGAACACAAGCAGGGTGAGTGGGAGAGGGAGAAGTAGGCTTTCCACTGAGCAGGGAGCCTGATGCAGGGCTCGGTCCCAGAACCCTGGGATCATGCCTTGAGCCGAAGGCAGACGCTTAACTACTGAGCCACCCAGGTGCCTTTAGGAGGGACTTTTAAGGAACTCCTGACTTGGTTGATTTCAGTTAGATTAGATGTGATTCTCTATTGCTTGGGTACTTTTTAGACAGGTTTCCCAACGTAGTGTTAGCAGAGTTTTATACCCTTTCTAGCATCCCTAAAGGCGGAAAGAAATGAAAGAATAAAAGGTACTGTTCTCAGGCCTTTGCAGTGGCGGGGCCTCACCTCGCCTCTGGTCATCTCGTGAAGCCAGGTGATCTTTAGTGCTCCCTTGGATGATGAGACAAGATTTGTTGTTGTTGTTGTTTTTTAAAGATTTTATTTATTTATTTGACAGAGACAGCCAGCGAGAGAGGGAACACAAGCAGGGGGAGTGGGAGAGGAAGAAGCAGGCTCCTAGCGGAGGAGCCTGATGTGGGGTTCGATCCCAGAATGCTGGGATCACACCCTGAGCCGAAGGCTTAACGACTGCGCCACCCAGGCGCCCCGAGACAAGATTTGTTTATCCTTTGAACCATGGGGCAAGGTGGTCAGCCAAGAGAGGGAGGTCCAAAGCCCCAATGCCCGTTTCTTCAGAAGAGTATCTGAGGGGTAGATCTTCTAAAATGCAGATTCTTAGAAACAGCAGAAACTTAGGGGCCTTTATATTCACTTGAGGCAGCCCTAGACTAATATCTAAGATTCTGAAGAGCACTGGCTCCCTTTCCACGGCTACTGCTCTGTGTTTGGTATAGAAATCCCAGCTGAACAGAGTCCCAGGGATCACTTACCTTGATTCCATCACTGTGTAGACAAAGAAACTGAAGTTCAGAGACGTGAAGGGACTTGCCCACAATTCCATAGCTTGGTAGCAACCTGGGTCTTCTTTCCCAGGCCAGAGATTTCCCTAGAGTGCCTTACTGTCTTGGTCCTCTCCTTGAATGACTGATGCTTGTGAATCTGCAAGTAGTATTAGTAGATATTGCCACATTGGCTTTGGACAGGGTTATACCATTTGTGCCCTTATTGGCAGTGTATGAAAGTTCCTGTTTCCCATACTATCACCAGCACAGAGTTTTGTTTTTCATTACTATTAATTAGCAAAATTTTTGTTTTGTTTTATTTGCTGTGCATGCCATCCTCACACTGCTGTGTCTCTTGTCCAGACAGTTCTTCTCTTTGAAGACAGGGAGTGATTGATTGATAGACTGATTGGTTGAGCTCCTACTACAAGCCAGGCCCTGGGACAGATGCTGGAGATAACAGAAGGGAATCAATCCCAATATTTGCCCTGATGAAGCCCTTAGAGTGTAAATAAGATATATATTATAGATATTTTATAAACACTACTAATAATTAAGTCTAGAAAAGGAAGAGCTCTGGCTCAGGATAGGCCCTCAGTGCTAGGAGTCAAGTAGGAACAGAGGCTGTGGAAGCTTAGAGAATAAGGTCCCTTCTCTGCCACATGAATCTGGAGGTATTTGACTGGGTTTCTGGAAATGACTGAGAATTTGAAAAATCTGGTCAGTGGCATTCCAGCCAGGAGGAAGCTGGTAGTGCCAAGACATGACTTCTGGTAGAGCTCTGATTCCATGACAGTCACACCAATGTCTTTCGATCCTCCAAAAACTCTGAGAGCCCAGCAGGGCAGATGGCATTGTCCTGGTTCCTTCACAGCATAATCAGACCTGGTGACTTGCTCATGTCACCTCTAACAAGTGGCAGGGCCGGGGGGAAAATTAATTGCCACATTTATTAATTTCAAATAGAAATTAAGTCCAGACCTGTAATTAAAATATTTAAGGGGAAAAAAGCCTTTGTTTTGCTGTTTAGGACTTGGCTGGGGGGTTGCTTGCTTTTGCTGGGGTGTTCCCTTATTTGTGAGTTGTGTCTTCAGTGCTGACTGATTACTCCAGATTTGTAGGGTGGTGAAAACTCCTATCACAAAGACGGTGCTTTTTAATATCAGGAACCCCGTATTGTTTATAGGTGCTGAGGAAGTAATATTGAGCAATGAAAGATTTCTCCCTTCCCCTGAAAAAAGAAACAGAACTCTATCTTTCTAATGTAAAAATTTCAGAGTTTGTTTCATTTTTCATTCTGTGTATTTAACCAGAGCACCTGCAGGAAACAAAACTATTTTTGCTATCAACAAAAATGCTTTAAAAAGTATTCTTATTCCTTCACTGGACTAATTCTCCAAATAATTTTAAGTTTTAAATGATGTATATTTTAGGATTAAATAGAAAAAACAGTAGTTTATATGCATATATTCAAACCAGGGTATTGTATGTATACCAGGTAGGTTTTTGAGCTTGAGTTCAGCTTGGATATGTATTCTTTCCATTTTAAGTTGTGACTTTTATACTTTGAACCACCTAAGTTTTTTTTTTTTTCCCCCAAAGAATAAGATGTTGTCATAGAAGTCACTTATTCCTGGGGGTTCTGTTTTATATTTCCTTTAACACTAAAGACATTTTTTTGAGGTGCCCAGGCTCACAATTTAATTTTGTTAGTTTTGTTTATAGTTGGGCATGTCTTCTGGTTCTAATACTTATTGTTATCTACATGTCTGTACTGCTGTCTTTATTACCCGCTTACTTATGAGAAAACTCTCACCAAGGTGAGCTGTTCCATCTACTTGGACAGAGGTGCTGGGAGACCGAGAGGCTCCTTGACAGACCTTGGTCATCTGCTCCATGTCTGTGTGGTGACCCACCCCATTTCACTACCTCAAAAGTTTAGCTGGTTTCCCAACTGTAAAAGCACACTAGAACAAGGGGTTAAATGGCATTTAAAGTTTAAGAAACCATGCTTCAATGTGTTCTTTTTTCTTCCACCCTCTTGCCTGCCCAAGCCCTACCCTTCCTCACAGCTTGGCCCTAGCTCTCCTTCTTCTGAGAAGGACACTCCCAGTGCCCTCCAACCTCAGGACTTCTTCCCTTTTCTCTACAATATTTGTCGTTTGTACTCTTAACTGGCTGTGAATTGTATACCCTCTGACAGCTTCCATAGTCTCTTGAACGGTGATTTAACCACTGTTCGTTGAACTAGCTCTTCACTGCCTATGTCCAAGCTCCAGCTGCCCTCAGGCCCACAGCAGGTGGGTGCCGCATTGGGATTTCTTCGGTCTTCCCCAGCACTCAACCCTCTGCAGATGCTCGCCAATGAGCTGAGAACCACATGCGTTTTCAGCTCCATTCCAAAATGAGAAATCATGTCTTTGGTCATTTGTGGCACATTGAGGGGTATGAAAGAAGAGCTGTGCCAAGAGTGATTTATTAACCATGAGTAATAAGTGAAGCCAGAGGATCTGGTTAATGCAGCGCAGCCTCACTTATGTGGGTTGTTTGTCCTGTTCCTCACTTGTCAGTAAGTGCTAAGAAACATAGATGTACTGTTTTATGGAGCTCTTGTGGACTCTAGCTCAGAATTATGTCTTGCTAACCAAGAATCCCTGTGACACTTCCGTGACTTTCTGATTGATTTCTTAAGGATCCTTCGGCTACTTTTGGTTTGCGTTAGAAGCTTGGTCCTACAAGGAGGAAAGCACATCTAAGACACAGCGAGTGATCAGTTAAAAGGTTTGCCACAGCCAAGGCAGCACGCTTGAAGCGCAGGCGGAGTTGGTTGAGGCATTGTTTCAGATCTCTAGGAGCTTTTATAGCAAGATCATGAAAAGCTGAGAGAATATTCAAGGTACAGGGGCTTGTGTTCTGGCTCCGGAGGGAAATCCTCATTGCTTGTGGTCCTGCTTTGGCAGACACACAGGCAGACTTGCACGGTGTCACCCCCAGCTCTGGTGCCTGTGTCAGTCCTCAGCTCTCAGCACCCAGGGCCCACCCTGCTCATGACCTTCAAGTCACAGGAGCTATAGGCTACCGTAGCATACTTCCCCTAGCAGGATAGATAATTGACGAAAGCCACACATTTCGTCTTGTACCCACAGAGGTATGGGCAACGATGTTCACCGCAACTCTGTTTGTAATGGTAAAAAAATTGGAGCCACCCCACACATTCAGTAGAAGGGTAGTAGTGCTCGATTATGATACATCCATATTAAGAAATACTCTGCAGCAATTCAAAAGAAGAAGGTTTATATCGTATGCACAGGGAAAAGTTAATTGTTAAGCAAAGGAAGCAAATTGTAGAGTAATATCCACAATATGATCCCATTTATGTAAAACTAAATATTGTTTGCATATTTCTGTGGGTACATATATGTGCATGTAAATGGACAGATAAGGGTCTAGAAGGACCATGCTAGATTCCTCAGAATGGTAAAGTGGAGTAAGATGGGAGAAGAGGGAGGATGTTTCATTTTGTCTTTATTTTATGTATTTTTCACAATGGGAGTATCTTCATAATTTCTCTTTGAATGAAGGAAGGCAGGCAGGTGGGTGGCCGTACTCTCGGTGTCTGTAGTAGTGACTAGTAGATTGCATGTGGGTGTTCAGATTTGCCCGGAATGGGTTCTGTGGTAACAGTGTTCCCTGTGCTTTCACATGTGCATGTTTGACATTAGACAGCTGCGTCCTTGTCGTCCATGATCAGGGGGGTATAAACCATTCATTTCAATCATCTTAATCTTAAAAGGGCAAAGATAGCTGAAGGCGAACCTTTCAGCTGTATAGATTTTATTTTCTCTATCAGTTATCTTCTACTTGTTTCACTTAAATGGGTTTATGTCCTTTCTTAAGATTCACAGATTTCCCTAGTGATGCAGCTTGAAGCATTGGGCGAGATTTCCTTTGTGGATTGGCCATTGGATCCAGTGTAGATGATTTTAGTTATTTTATTGGCATTGCAAAAAACATCGCACTATCGAGGTCCAGGACCTTTGAAAACAAATCATTGTTTGACCATGGTTTTCAGGTTGACAGTTGTTTCCAGTGAACCCCAGTTGTTTTCACCTCTCTAAGAAAGTCTCTTTGATGCCACCCAAGTATCAGTGGTACCTACCATAAAGAAGGCTTGCAGCAGCTTTCATGTGTTGAAGTAAATTTGTTTGAAGCCAACCCCAGACTTAAATAGAAATGACTCAAATAGAAATGATTATGGTAGGTATCGAAAACTGTCTAGTAATCGCTCTTTCTTGAATCAAGCTGTATCTGAGTTCCGTGTGTGTGGGCAGTCAAGTGCATAAGACAGCTCCATCTGGCTGCTGACCCTTCTGTGACAAGTTCACTTGCAAATGGAGTTCTAAAACCAGAATTCCAGCATGGATGGACTAAAAGGGACTTGAAATATTCTAGTACTTCATTGATTCTAGAGAGGAAACAGTGCTTTTTTGTCTCTAAATGAAAGAGATCTATGTTAACCTTTCTTTTCTCTGGTTTGCTAGAGCACCCTGCATTTCAGGTGTGGACCTTGTCTTTAGTACTCAAACTTACTGACCAGCCTCTCCACATAACTAAAGACTTGTGCAAACCTGCTGAACTTTTCTCTAAGTCAGGTCCCAGTGGTTTTGTTGTTGTTGTTGTTTTTAACATTTCCTGCTGAGTGCCCTGCCTTGTCCATCTTGCCCTGACTCCCCTGTGCGATCAAGTACTGAGCACATTGTGTGCTGAGTGCCGTATTTCTGAAGTGGGCCTGCCTTGTTTGCATCCCTCCTTTTTCTCAATGGGAAATATACCAGTGGCAAGATCTCCTGGTATCTCCAAACCAGTTTCTCAGGAAAAGCAAGTAGCACATGGTCTCCCCTCTGTGCTTCAGCTGGAGTGATAGTATGCGTTGTTGCAACTACATAAACTGCCTATAAATGCTGAAGCACAGGGGAGAAGCTCTGTCCACTTACATAAGATCTTCAGGCTCATGAACTGGGGAATTTGGTGAAGAATTTGTAAAGAGGGGTTTCTGGGGAGTCTTGTAGGACTAGTATGGTTTGGTTCAGTGGGGAGATCTGTCTTGACTAGGAGCAGCCCTTCCGGGCGGGTCAGGAAGGGGGAAATAAGCCCTGGAGCCATAGAAGATGTGTGGAAGTCGGCTGATTATAGAGTGGAGAAGGTGGTCAGCATGGTGGGGTAAGGGTGGGGCCATATTCAGTTCTCCTTTTGGCTAAATTAGGAGTTATTCCTTCAAATTCAGCAGATGTTTACTTACCTTGTAGCAAGGATTGGGGATAAAATACAAGGAGAAGTAAGATGGGGCCCAGTGTTTAGAAGAGACAGGCACAGAAATCCCTTTAGGGGCACCCCAGGGCCCAGAGGGGTTGGAGAGAAGGAGCTCTGGTGCAGATATAATGCACTTCTGCAGTTCTTTGGCCATCGACCCTTAACAAGAAGCTCTTAGGCATGACTGTGCTGGGTGTTATGAGCACTAGAAGGCAGAGAGTAAGTGACATAGGAGCAAAATCTGGAAAGCTTTAATAGGGGCCCAGTTTTGCTAAGGATTTTAAAAGGGAAGAGCAGCTTAGTTTGGAAGAAACAACTAAAGTGAATATCCTGGGGGAAATATGTTTCTGGTTCCAGGTTAGGACAGCACAGCATGTGGCTGGCAGACCATCGGGAACCTGAGCCTTATGGTGGTAGAGGCAGAGGACATCTAGCCCAAGGGAACTGAACAGGTATCAGGCTCCTTGGGTGAAGGGCCTTTGAGTCTGCAGTCAGAGTTGGAATGAGAAGTTAAATGTGGTTGGTTGGCTGGTTGGTTGGTTAAGACCCCAGGCAGGGTATAATGGCTCTATAGATACTGTTGTTTTTAGCCGTAAGAAAAAGAGTGATTTAAAAGTAGCTTGGTTTGCTGAAGACTGGTTTAAGCAAATTTGCCATTTTCAGGTGCTCCTAATAATTCATTGGTGGTAGGCACTGCAGGTGGACCTTTTGCCTGCCACAGCTGCAAGGGAAGTGATCCAAACTGTCTTTAAAAGCCTGAGAGTAAAGCGATGGCCCCTTGCTAGTGTCATCATCTCAGTGCAGGCAAAGTGGACAGGTCATGCCCATACTGCTCTTTGAAGTGTTTCCCCCTCTCTGTGGTCTGACTCCTGAGATGTTTTGCAGACCTTTGTGTGTGTGCTGGTGCAGAGGGTGCTGTCAAACCCTGGGTTTGAATTGAGAAATTATTTCTCCTTTCAGTTATCACCACAATTAGTACAGATGTTGAGTTTCAACATTCAGTGCTGAGCAGCGGCTTCTTCCACTAGCTCTTATCCGCTTTTCTGATGGGAAAACAAATGAAATACACGGTGAAAGTTTGAGCTAGTCAAGCCATACCTGCCTACAGCCCTGGTGAAGGCGGAGAAGTAGAGACACCTAAAATCTGAATTAGAGCTCCTTCTCGGGGGCCAATACGGACATGCTTGTTTGCCTCTCAGATTTTCCCCCAATTAAAGGGAGATAATCCGTAAGATTCCTTTGGTGAAAAGCACAGCCAGCTGCCAGAGAAGGGAGAGAACATGTGGGAAAGCTGCCATGGGGTTGACCTTTTATCCTTTAAATGGTTGCATAGAGAGAATTTTTCTGTTATTGTGTGATCATGGAGAAGGCATCTCAGACAGACAGAGCTGCGCCCAGACCTTGAGTTGGGCCTTCTGGTCATGGAAACTATTCCTTAGCACAGTGGTATAGAGATCATTTCAGAGTGTACTGGTTTTTAAAGCGGTTAGGGCTTAGCAATGGTGGAACTGGTCCAAAATGACTTTACCTATTTAGTGATCTGCCTTGTCAAGGAGACCATCCCCACAGCACCCAAGCGGGGAGGCAATTCCAAATCTACTGTAAATGATTAATTTAAACTGCATCATAGAATGCTTTGATACTATGCCCCAAAGTCAGAATAACATTTCTAATAAAGTCAGAATAACATTTCCAAGTATTTTTTTTTTTTTAATGCTCCTTTAGACTGAGGCTAGCCACCATTTCTCATGGGAACCTCTCTTACTGCTGTTCCTGCGTGTGTGATGGCATTGTGGCGGAATAGTGTTGACCAGTCATCTTGAGGTCCTGCTGACCCCAGTGAGGGAGGGACCTCTGGCCTCCTTGGTAGCCAGTGCTCACTCACTCCTTGTGAGTCCTACACGGGCTCTAACGAAGGTGGCCTGGGACTTCCTTCTATGCCTAGTGCAAGAGGATGCAGCTGTCAAAATAAAAATAGACCATCAGATTGCTTTCAATGGCAGCAGTGGGGGAGGGAAGATTTGGTGAAGTGCCGCCCTTTCAAAGGAAGGCCATGGAATGTTGACCTTAAATGTAAATACTTAAAACAGAGCAAGGAAAATGCGCCCCCCATTATGTTTGGGAAATAGGACACCCCTTCTGTACATGAATGTACCATGAAACATAGAAATTTAATGCCATCTCTAATAATCCACGTTTACCTGCATTTTAGGTCCTTATGTTCAGGAGAAATGGGAGAGTTACTGTTCCCTGCTCTACTCTTCTCTACCCTTCCAGCCCATGGCTCATTCTCACTGCTCTGAGCAACATGGCCCTTCTTTTGTGGCTCATGTACTGGCCTTGACCATGTGTAGCCTTTGCATGTCATAAACATTAGCCCTACCCATGTGCAACTGGCCAGCTCTCCAGGGCAGGACCCTGCTCTGGGTCAGTGTTTGTTTCATTCTTGAAACCATTTCTAGGTCTGATCCCACGTAGAGGAGGTGATATTAGGCCTGAGGGATTATGAATGCTCTTTAGAAAAAGTTTCTTAGCTTTTTCAAAGCTGCAGATTACATTCCAGCCCGAAGACAAGAGGCAGTCTACAAAGTTGATAGCTCACCCTTCAGTGAATTTATTATTCGTCGTAAGTGAGAGAGTCTGAGAACTCATTTGCTTAGTAATCTGCAAGAGAGGACAAAAATGACCTTTGAAACAATCCTGTGTTCCTCCCTGAGTCGGGAGATGCATTTAAGAAGGGAAATAGTCACTTTCTTGCTGGAAAGGTGAGGATGACTCAGGCAGGTGTGCTCATCCAGGTCTGGTAGACATACCAAAGTGTGAGTGTGGCTCTCTCCACTGGTTCTCGTGAGCTGTCTGCGGTCAGCATTCTGCAGCCGGGTCTGTGTGATGCCTTGTTTGCTCCTAACCCAGGGCTGCCAGTAAGGTAGCGAGGACTGACAGCAAGCTCGCCTTTTGCATTTATTGAACATGTTCCAGCCGCACTTAGTGTGTTTCACATTTTCCATCAAAGTTCCTTGTTAAAAATGTCCTATATTCGAGGAAAATTCCTCTGTCCCTTTCTTTTGCAGAGTAAGGAAGAGAATGGAGTACAAGTAGTGTTTTGGAATACTGCAATTCTAAGAAGGCAGTGTGCTGTATCAGATGCCATTTAAATGTAGAAGAAACATTATTTCACACATATCATTTGTGTGATATGCAAAGCAAACCTGAAGCCATCAAAATGACTTTGTGAAATGTCACTGTCTCGACCGGGCTCAGCACACTTTTTTTTAAATCAAGGGACAGATGGTAAATATTTTGAGCTTTGTGGGCCTTAAGTTCCCTGTGACAGTACACTGCTCTATCCTGCTGTAGCATGAAAGGAGCTATAGACAATACATAGATGAGCAGGTGTGACTGTGTCCCAATAAACATGGGCCTGTTTGCCAACTCTGCTGCCATCTTCCAGGAGTCTGTGTGCCAGCCATGTAGTGTGGTGTCAGGGCATTTAGGACAGGGAGCCGGAGCCAGCCTGAGTTGGAGGGAATGATGTCAGGGAAGGCTCTGTGCATAGGGCTGGTGGGTCACATCAGGGGCGGTTCCACTAAGGAAGTGCCCCTGGGAGCAGTCCTGAAGAAGAAGGGTGTTCCAGAGGAAGCAAGCAAGCAAGCAAACAAACACACACTGGGGAGAAGAAGGGACCCTGGGGAGGAGTGGGCAGGAAAGTACAGAACATTTGGAGAGATTCTCAGGCAGCCTAGGTACCTGGAGCTTGGTGAGCTGGGGGAGGTGAGCTTAGGAGGGAAGTTGTAGACAAGTCCTGAAGGATTTTGAGCAGGCTCTTTACTTTGCAGACAGGATGGATCCACTGAATATACTTAAGCAGCTGAGGCAAATTTACCTTTGTGTCTTACCAGTGGTAGCTGTAGAATGCTCCTGAAGTATCTACTGCTGATTTCTCCTGATGTCCAAGCATCAGTTTTCAATCATGGTAATTTTTTGGTATGGTCATTTATCCTTAACATTCATTAAGTAATATTGTAGAATTACTTGGTTTGGAGAGATTGCTGAAACTGGCCCCGTTTTCATGAGTCACACTGAATACATCAGCGATCGTCAGACACAACTGAAATCACGGAAGAGGGCTTTCAGTGGTGGGTTGGAGCTGGCGCGAATCTCCCTCACCACCTTCCCATAACCCACCCATGTTGGCTCAAGGAAATTCAATGTGCTGACTATGCCCGCTTTAGCCTTTCAATGAAATAGTTGGAGCAAAAATAAGCATTTGGGTCCTCATCTGTTGATCTGACAAGTCAAATGTATGTCGTTTTTTGACTAACCTGAAAGAAGCCAGCAGGTGTTGGAGGGTTCTCATTTGCATTTTTTCTCACAAAATCAAACCAAAGGCTAAATCTTGTCTCTCCACTCCGACCTTCCCACCCCTCCCCACCCCATCAAGTACCACAGAGTTCTTGGAAGTTGTTATTTGTAGTACTGTTTCCTAAATTTAGCTGGTGCAGGAAGAATCAGTGGCAAATGGGTGCCTGAAGAAAATGCATCTTGGGTTTAGACCTAGACTCAAAACATGTATAATGTAGCACAACTAAAGGTCGGTATTTATCTGTCTGATTCCTACGAGATTTCTGTTCTGGTACAAACAAAAAGGGAAAGATGGTCAAGAATCTCACCCCCTAGACCTTACCTGTTTTTTTGTTTTTGTTTTTTTAGATTTTATTTACTTACTGGTGGGGGGTGGGAGATTGAGAGAATGGGTGAGAGGAGGGGCAGAAGGAGAAGCAGACTCCCCTCGGAGAGGAAGCCCAATGCAGGACTCGACCCCAGGACCCCAGGACCATGACCTGAGCCGAAGGCAAACGCTTAACCGACTGAGCCACCCAGGAGCCCTGTTTTTGTTTTTTGCTTTTTAATGCCGACTTCCAGTTCTTAGTCCACAGATATATATATAATTTTTTCCAGATGTAATCTTTCTGCAGATATAATTTTGTATTCTACTTTTTCCCTTTAAAAAATGTTATCGGCTATGTGAAAATTCTTAAATTGAGGAGAAATAATGATCAAAATCCATGGGCCAGGTACTGGGTTTGGCATCCATGTATACAACGTAGGTGGAGATCTTCCTGTGCTTTCTCTGGAGTAAGACACTCCATGAAGAGGCAACTTTAAAAGGAGAGTAAGGCTGTCAAACCTTGCATGTACATCTGAAAGCAAGTTCAAGTGAGAAATAGCCATCTCTTGGGTCTGTGACCTTCAGGAGTGTGGCTAGGCTAGTTTTTTCAGGTTACCTGCCTTTAGGTTTATATGAAGGTACAGAAGTAGTCAAATTCATAGAGACAGACAGTAGAATTGGGGGTTACCAGGGAGTGGGGGAAGGGCTAATGGGAGTTAGTGTTTAATGGGTACAGAGTTTCCATTTGGGAAGATGAAAAAGTTGTAGAGATGAAAGGTTGTGATGAGAATGTGAATATACATGATGCCGCTGAACTGCATACTTAAAAATGGTTAAAATGGCAAATTTTATGGTATGCATATTTTTACTACAATAAAAAAAAAGTACGGAGTGATTGTCTCAACTGGGAGAGACTTTCATTTTTTGTGGTGGTGTATAAGCTGTGGTCTTGCTTCTTATCAAGTGTGGGACAGTCTAAACTTAATTCTTTTTAAATTTTGTTTCTTTATTGGAGTCAGATTTTTTGGTAATTTGGTGAATTAGGTCTTCATGGGGTCCCCAGCTTACTTCGCTTAATTCATTAATGGGTGTTAGATGATCAGTCTTAATAGAGTTTCCCGTGTAGGAATTGCAGAGTCCAGTTCAGCGTGCCGCCCTGATAAGTCGTAAATGTGATTGTCAAAGAAAAAAATGTCATCTCTTTCAGAGGACTCCCCCTTTGTACACCCACATTGCTATGGGTATTTGGATGGGATAAGAGAAACCAAGATCCAAGATCAGGCCGTTTTTATTAGCAGCTAAAATAACTTTTCCATCTCATGGATTTCCTGATTATGGTCTCGTAGTGAACTCCATCTCCCACTTATGTTTCCTCTTAGGTTGTGAGTAAGTCCTTCAGAAAATAGTTACATTCTATAACTGGTTTTATTAGCCTTCCTGAGAGAGAAAACAGATCCTGAAGGGCTTGATCTTTCTTTTCTTTAGAAAAGTAGTGTCAGCTAGGTTCTTCAGAAGCCTCTTAACTTATGTTTCAGAAAGAAAAGAACAGTGAATTTTAGAAATTGTACTTGAAACAAGCGAGAGTTTGATCTCTTTACTAGTCCTGAAATCAGAATCTTGCCCCTGCTTTTCGAGTACTTGCCTATGTATCGTTTTAAGTGTAATCTTTAGTTTCAGCCCCAAAGAAAGGCAAAAACCTTACTTTTGGTGGTTACTATGCTTGTTGAAACAGAAAACAGAAAAATATTAGAACTTTTGAGAATATGGACTTAGAAAGCCTTAAACTTTGCTCAAGAAGGATCTCTGGAATACTTTCTAAACTTTCTTCTCAGTCAGTTGATACCTGTTGTCTCTTTCACAACCTAACACCAAAACTTTACCCCAAAAACTTTCTTTGGGTGATCCCACTGAAGTCTAACGTCTTTCCTGTCTTTTCCTAATGTTTTTCCACACTATGTAATACTAATTGATGTGTTGCTTGTTATTATGAATATTCAGTGTATATGTGGTCAGTGTAAATATGAGGCTTTTTCTTAATTTTTTGCCTTTTTCCTCCCTCTGGTCCCCACCTTATCAGTAATAATAGCATTCTCAGGATGTATTAGGCCATTCAAAATGCCATGTAGTCAAAAGAAACTACCTGCTCTTTCTTTGTCCCTCCTAGAAATCAAGACAGTCTTAAAGCATAGACTGAGCGAGCCCCTTTCCCTTAACTAAACTGGTTTTTGTATTCTTGGGCCAGCTGCCCAAGTTTAAAATCTGCAACTTGACACTTACTAGCTCCGCAAAGTTTAGTATTAATTGGCTTTCCACCAGTTACTGTTTTGGAACATCATGGAAAGTATTAAACTTTTATCTATTTAATAATTTTATTTCAAAGAAGATAATTTTAGTTTTATGGGTTTTTGTTTTTGTTTTTGTTTTTTAGTTTTAGAGGTAATATGTAGGAGTAGATATCACATAGCAAATGCTGTAGGAATAGAAACATTGCTGTTTTTTTTTTAATTCCAGTATATTAACATACAGTATATTAGTTTCAGGTGTACAATATAGTGATTCAAGGATTCTGTACATTACTCAGTGCTCATCACGGTAAATGTACTTTTAATCCCCTTCACCTATTTCACCCATCCCCGCACCCACCTCTCCTCTGTTATTTTTATTACTTATGAATTTTTCAGATTGTTCTAGAATTTTGTTCTAGAATAAGATGTTTGTTACTTTTTTACTTCGTTTACCATGCTTTCCATTATTTAGCTAAACACATCCTGCCCCATATCTCTGTCTCTGCAAACCTCAATATTAAATGGTTTTTTTTGGGGGGAATCCATTAATACTAGGATAATTTTCAGTCTCTCCAGCTTGTAGCATTGAGGTCCTTAATGCTGTCAGCACTCTTGCTGCTTTCTGAATTAGTAATTAACTGCCATGAAGTGTACACATGTGCAGGCATCTGAAGGCTTTTTTCAGGTACTTCATGTTCTGCAGTCTGTGGCCTCCAAGAGAGATACTTTTCGTGCTTCGTTAATGACTAAGCCAAGATAAATAGATGTTCTTGGGCGGTGAGCAGCTGAATCTTTTTGACAGTTTTGACTCCTTTCTTTACTGTATTTGCATAGTTTGTTCCCTTCTTATTGTAGATCGTGGTGAGCTGATTCTTAACCAAGTCCCACTGGTGTGGACAGGCAGGAGACGGGTGTCTGGAACACGTGTGCCCTTCCTATGTCGTGGCTAGAAGTTCAGCTCTCTTATTTTTACGGTCCCCGGGCATGGGCACTTTATGATATTTTTCTTCCCTTGTACTATTCCTGTAGTGTGATCTTCATGTTAATTGGTTTTCACCTTGTTCAACAGATATTTAGTGTTTACTATGTGCCAAGGAAGGTTATTGTTGTTGTTCTACTTTTGAGAGAACATGATCTTATGTTTTATATTTTCTCTGTCCTTCCTTAACAGTAGGGGATCCCCAAACTTGTGGCTGAGAGCTACTTTGTTCCTCCTTAGAAGCTTCACAGATGGGAAGCTGTAGCTGCCACATGCCCATCCCAGCTAGTGAGGGTGAGGGGCCCAACATGGCTGAAAGTTGCCTCCTCATCATCTGTGGGCATGGAGGGAGGGATACCCTTTGCCATCTTCCTGCATTTTGCTCTTGCCTTATGGGGCCAGCTGCCTTTTCTTTTTCGCATCAGGCACCAAAAAGGGGAATGGGACCCCACTCAGGGAACACCTGAAGGAAATGAAGTGCTTTCCAGTCAAACTGCTGTTGGCATTTATGGGGAATGCTTTTAATATAAAGCTAAGAGCTATTTAGCCTCCCCTCTGTCCATTCTCTTCCTTTTCCTCCATTATTTTTTCTTTCCTCCCATCGTATGGGCCGGGCTGATTTTAGATTTTGTTAGGATTACGTGGCTGTCAGTCAGCGTGTGTGACAGGAAAGCATTTTTATCCTATGTTAGAGGGGATGCACCTCAGCGTCCTTGAGTGATTGAAGTTGCCCAGGCCGACAGTCACAGTGGAAGGGAAGGCGGAGACCTGAGAATCCTTCCCATCCCTCTGGAAGTACAGGTCTGAAAGAGGTTGGAGGAAGTGTGTGGGAGGAGAGAATTTCATAAGCTGCTGGGCCTGCTCCATGGCCAACTCTCACTTAAGAGTAAAAGAAAAGAGTAAATGAGTCATTCCAGTGACAGATTTATGAAATGATCGGTATGTGTATCTATACCAATAAGCTTGCTTGGCCTTGATGGTGGGAAGTAGCGAAATTACTGATTTTTACAGTATCATTTCCTTTTCCACTTTCTTTCCTTTTAAATCACTGCTTTAATACCTCTCTGGGTTTGGAGGTGCTTTAGAACTTCAGACAACTGCCTCGATATTTCCAGCAGAGCACAGTGCCCAGAGTCCAGGAAGAAATGAGGACAGAGACAGAAGGAGGCAATTAGGGATGACGAAGTGAAGGTTGAATGAGGGAGAAACATCTGGCAGCTGACCCTTAAACTTTACCCTCGACATGTTCAAGCCTGTTTGGTCTCATGTGAAGTATTTTCACAGGGAAAAGTAGTGGTAGAACTCATCTTCTTGAAGAGCCTTTGTTGGAAGATGTAATGATTGACTCAGAGCTGAAAAAAAATGTAGGTGTACATGAATTAAGCACGAATTTTTTTTTTTTCCTGCCCTCTCGTAATACTAAGAGACAGGGAGGGGAATTTGATCTCTCGGGTGTTAGTGACAGACAGCTGATTGCACTCTGAACTGGTTTAAGCAGGAAGGTGTTTGTTAAGAGATAGTTGAGAGCTTATGGTCTCCTCAGAAGAGCTGGAGAAACAGGCTTTCCGCTGAAGTTAAAGGAACAACGCTCAGACCACATCACACAACTGGTGAGATATGCTGCCACGTCTGCCCCCAGAACCACCTGCTTCTACTGCCACCTGCACCTGCCAAGCAGGTGCTCTTTACCCATCTGACTCGTCCCGTGTTCTGTTTCCAAATCCACCTCAAGTAGGTGTGTCAGATGATGAAACCAGGTCCGGAGTCTACAACCCTAATAGCAAAGGTGGTTGAAAACTGTAGTTTACATGCATGGAAAAGTAAGCTTCACAATGTCATGAAAGTATCAAAATGTGAAGGTCTAGAAGGGTTTGGGGCAGCCACAAAGGTAGGTGTTCCTGACAAGACTACATTAGTAAATACAACACAGAAATGCCTCATGATAGGAATTAACAATAAAATTTTCATGATTAACTGCAAAAAAGTCAAATAATTCTAGAAGACAAGTTATTTTATGACTTTATTTGCTGAGGGACTTGTGGTAGTCTATATATTTCTATATATTTCTCCTTCATTTTCTCCCTTAGGTTGGTTATTTTTTTAGTGTTTGCTGTGTTTCTTCCCCTATTTATTACCCATGACATGGTAGCAAGATCCTATGAGATTAGGAAGGGTTTAAAAATGGTTCATCTAAGTCCTCACAGAACCATATTCTTTTGCAAAGGTTGCTGAGATTTCTAGATTTTGTATTTTTACATGACATTGAAGACCTTTGGAACTATACTTTAAATCCCTCTGAAGAAGAAATAACCAGGCTTTAAGAAAAGATTTAATTAATTAATTTGAGAGAGGTAGAGAGAGCATGAGCAGGGGGAGGGGTAGGGAGACAAGTAGACTCCCTGCTGAGCAGGGAGCCCAACGCGGGGCTCAATCTGAGGACCCTGAGACCATGACCTGAGAAGTCAGACACTTAACTGACTAGGCCACCCAGGTGCCCCGAAATAACCAGGTTTTTAATAAAACTTAAATTTAGCATGAGTTTTTATAGCATGAATTTACACAGACTTTTTAATAGACTTTTATGGAGACCTGTATGAAGTTCATTTTTTTTTCAAATTGGGCCATTCTTTTAAAAAAAAAAATGTAACAGCTTGGTACACAAACTTTTACTCTTTTGAAAAGCAAGCAAAGTAAATCAAAGTATTTTGAATGTGTAATTGTAGTTTTCCAATTACTAAAATTTGATATAGAAAACTCTGTAATAAAACATTATAATTTTTAGTCATCATGTTAAGGATTTTACTAACAGTGCTTCCTTTTTGGCCACTCAGGATCTTAAATGAGATGGATTTTTAAAACTGTTGAATATGTAAACAAGCATCTGAAATGATAGTTTTGAAACTTGTTGATACTTACTGGAAAACACTCAATTATTTCACTTTTTTGATAAATCTACAAGCTGTTTGCAAGCCAGAGCATGAATATTTGTATGCATGGTCACGGAAATAACCAGGAACCTTAATTAAAGAGTTTTTCCCTGGTTCCTTGGCAACAAAAGATGAGTGAAAAACTTCTCCTTTTTACTTTTTATTTTTTGACCTGAGTAAATAGTTCCTTTAAGTAGTTTTCTCCACTAAGTATCATCTTTTTATTTTATTTTTATTATTCTACAGGGGGTTAAATACCTGTGCATTCCAGCAGCGGATTCACCATCTCAGAACCTGTAAGTTGGTTTATTCCTATATTTTTTGGAGATATTAAAAATGATAAAGGACAGTAAAGTCAAATAAGTAAAGGGCCCTGAAGTCATCAGAGCCATGGGACTCTTGATGCCAAGCATAGAGGTCTGTGCTGCCAAGTTAGGCAGAATTGTAGCTGGAGGCACACTTTTTTTTGCCAGTCCTTCACTTATACAACACTGACTGATGGGATATCTACAAGAAGAGCCTCATTTTTAAAAAAGATACCTCAAACCAAACTTTAAGCATGTTTATCCTCTCTCTAGAAGGAAAGACTTAAAGAAGCTGATGGGTTTTGTCTAAGACATCACTGTCCAATAGAAATAGAATATGAACCACAAATGTAAGCCATGCAAGTAATTTTAAATTTTCTAGGAGCCAAATTAAAAAGAGTAAAAAAGGAAGAGGTGACAATAATTTTAGTAATGTTTTATTTAACCCAGTATATCCAAAATACTGTCATTTCAACATGTGCCTAATATAAAACAAAATTGAGTTTTTTTTTTTAACATCCTTTTTTTTTCATACTACGTCTTCAAAGTCTGGTTGCTTTTTTATACTTAAAGCAGTTTGGACCAGTTTCCTTTTAAGTGCTCAGCAGCTGCACGTGGCTAGTGGTCACGAAATGAGAGGGCATACTTCTAAAACCTGTTTGAGTTGAATGAATAGGTCTTTTTGGCTCAGGAAAGTTCAGTCCTCTGTTTCCTCACAGCTGAATACATCATTAATATCCTTATAAAGAGAAATTCATAATTGTTATCCTTTCCAGAGCACAACAATTGTATGGAGGCCCATGGGGTTAGGCTTCGGCAGAATGGGGGCAGGGCTTTGGAGACCCACAGCAGTCACGGCTTTAACATTCACACTGTTTGGTGTCCAGAAGTGACCTAGAAAGACCATGATATGAAGTAAAGTTTTACTGAAGTGTGGATTTGAACCTTGCAGGCTGAGAGGCTGGAGCAGAAATAAAGTACTGAGCCACTCAGTGCATCCAGTAGACACCAGCCGCTGCTTCTCAGACTGGCCTTGTGCTTACGTTGCATGTCACACACAGCAACCCTGCTAGAATTATACGTTACTGCGTTTTATTAGGAAAGTTGTAAGCTATGGTGGTGTTTGTGAATTTGGGAGTCTGCAGACCTATCAGGATTCATCCTTCATGATTCTTAAGCTCTATTGCCTACAAATCCTCCATATTGGAATTACATATCACATAATCTTAAATTTAGTATCCCAGTTGTCCAGCATCTCTAAAAGCTATCGAATACTGGAACATCAGCTGATCTCAATTTTTTCATTTCCGGAGAGCAGTGAAATCAGAGATTATGCAATATTTTGAGAGATCTATCTGTTTGAAAAGAAATGGGGCTAGAGTCATATGGATTGATGTGGGGAAGGATGTTGAAGGGGGTGGCGTAGGATAGGGGACAGGTGGTATAGAGTTAGACCAGGAAAGGTAGATTGGAAGCAGGGACAGATATGTTTTATGCAAGGCCTGTTTTCACACTAACTCTGTATTTCACAGAAAAAGTCAATCTTTAAGATTGAGGATCTTTCCTCCGAAAGACTTTACTGGGATCACTAGGAAAACAGTATTAGCCTGGTCTAGGAGGAGAAGAAGCACCAGAGAACTTCCTTGGTTACTAGTCGTGTCAAGAAACAGAAGTGGTTGGAAGGGCATGGTGTATACGGAAGGAAGTGAGCCACTGCCTTTCTCTGGAGACCACAGCAATCTTCTGCCCATGTTTTGGTGGCTATTTTTAGAATGGTTGCTTTGCTCTTATCTCAAACTGAGATTCTAACATACTGTTGAACTTGTCAATACCTGATTGGCAATGACTCTTTGGAGGAATCAGGTTGCAACACATTCTGGGCATTTGTTGTCAGAGAAGGTGGCCACCTGTACTTGATTGCCCCAGGACTTTTCAGCTTTGCAAGGAACCAAGCACTGTGCTTGATTTCCAGGACAATGACTGACTTACCCAATGAAGATTGAGCATTGAGCAGCCCTGCACTATATAAGCAAGTAAGCAGTAGACCTTGTGGTTAGATATCTTAAGATTAGTTGCACCCACCTTGGGCAAGTCATTTAAGCCCATCTGAGCTTCAGTTCCCTCATTTGAAAAATGCCTGCCTTCAGGAGTTTTGAAGATCAGATCACATATATGAAAGTGTTCTCTATGAACTCTAAGCAGTTTTGAAAATAAGAGTATACTTTTACTCTCTTCAAGGTGTGTTAATATATCTTGAGAGTTACAAAAGAAGCTAAATGAAATAAGTTTTGGTGCTCAGGAGCCCACTTTGGTGGAAGATTTGGAAGATTTCCTTACATGGAAAGGCCAGAGTGACAGAAAATGTTTCTCCGAGTTGCAGTGTCTCATGGGTCAGTTCAGAAATTCTGGCAAAATGACCCCACACAAGGTCACCTTGGGTCCAGAGGACTAGCCTGTAAGATTTTAATTTGTTCTCTCCCATCCCAAATATGTGCAGAGGTCTTGTTAAGATGTGTGATTTTCCTTTTTAGCCCTTTCCTCCCATCTTGGTGAAAGTGTAGGGTAGGGTTCCAGCAGGTGGTGGTTATAGCACCCAAGTGTGAGGCTAATGACAGGGAACTTGAGCAGAATGTGCCGCTGCTGCTGTTTTGAGGGAAGTCCTACAGCAGTACCACCTTGTTTCAGTTGGAAAATAAAGTCAAGACCATAACTCATTGAAAGGCAGAAAAGCTGGCCCTCTCCTGGGGCGTTATGTTCATAAGCACTCCTGTGATTCTTTGGGGGGAACCGTTAGTTTTAATCCATTAGCAATAGCAAATCTTATGCATAAGTAAGGATTTGGGCACATCGATGTCCATGATTTTATAAATATTTCTTGCTCTAGTGGAGTGACGTGGAAATTGTGGAGTTAAGTTTGGAATATGAGTATACGGTCTATGTTGAGAGGCAGCCTATAAAATAGCTTGAGTTTCTCTTTACCTGTTACAGATGTTTTACTGGAAGCATCACCTGCCTTTTAACAGTGAGCATGCTTTCATGATATAATTGGACTGTTAACTATTGGCAAGTGGAACACTTGATTCTGTTTATATGACCCATCTCACTTCAGGTAGCCTGTGGTTATTACTCAGCAAATATTAGGAGCATACAGGCTGACAGTGAACCTTCACTTTCTGTACTATCAACCAATGTAGGTGGTCAGGAGACAAATACTCTTAATGCTCTGGTTAACAAAAGCAAGAGAAGTCATGTCTGTCACTTGGAAAGTATGCCCTGGGTAACTCAGACAAATAGAACTAGTAATTCTTGAGTCCAACCACTTTTGATTACGATGGCTGAGAATTCTTATATCTAATGACAAAATAAATTCTAGAAAACTGTATCCCTGTTTTAAACTTACAGAGTTTTATCTCCTCCAGTCCCGTCCATGTTGCAGCAAATGTTGAGAAATGCTAGATAATGCTAAGCGAAATAAGTCAAGCAGAGAAAGACAATTATCATATGGTTTCACTCATTTATGGAACATAAGAAGTAGGAAGATAGGTAGGAGAAGAAAGGGAAGAAGAAAGGGGAGGTAAACAGAAGGGGGAATGAACCGTGAGAGACTATAGACTCTGGGAAACAAACTGAGGGCTTCAGAGGGGAGGGGGGTGGGGGACTGGGATAGGCCGGTGATGGGTATTAAGGAGGGCACGTATTGCATGGTACACTGGGTGTTATACACAAGTAATGAATCATGGAACTTTACATCAAAAACTAGGGGTGTACTGTATGGTGACTAACATAATATAATAAAAAATTATTATAAAAAAATAAACTTACAGAGTTTTAAAATTATTTCCAACTTTGGATATAATTTAAGTTTTATATCCTAAATCTCTCCCCACAAATCCTTATACCAACAGGAATTCTTCTTGCCAATTATGCTTAGTAAGAGGTGTGTGACCTTTTGAAGCTAACTGCTTTCACTTGGCATACAGTGCTGTAAACTGCCCAGAAAGGTCAATTTTCTGTCTTGGCTTTAATCCTCACAAACTCCCCCTCTGATCTTCCAGGAACTCAAAATGCAGAAACCTGCTTGAGATAACATTAGCACATTAAAATTTTAGCTCGGTTCTCCCAACCACCTTGCCTTTCAAAGTCAGGAAATGTGAAAGTTCAAGTTCTCAGAGTCATAATAACCCCACAGACCCAGGCTGGTGTGTTTTGCGTGATTCGTCACAATTAGAGGCATCCTAGAGTTTATATCGAATGCATATGTGACACGTTCTCTGGCCGATGTGGAGTGGGCTAGTGAATTCAGGCTTTTAGAAATACTTGTTTTGCTTTCTCTTTGTACTTTCTTACGCAAGTCATTTTAACCTCATTTCTCTCATCTGGAAAATACCTATCTCACACAGTTTTTGTAGTATTAGGTTAGATAAGTGAAAGTGTTTTTTATGAACTATAAGCATTTCCAAAAATAAGATTATATTTGATGTCTCTCCACATAAGGAGTATTCATGTATGTTGAGAGTGAATTACTGGATGTATGGTAGCTCATTTATTCATTCTTATTTTAATATTTATTAAATTGGTATTTTGTATTTTGTCATTGTTAAGGGAATAATTACTTTTTTTTAAAAAAATCTTCTTCTGTCAAGTCCAGGAGGGTTTGATCTATGCTGTGGAGTTGGTAACGTTGCATCATTACAATAGAGCCTTTGTGACATTCAGTGGTTTGAGTATCGAGCAGGTCTCTAAATTTCTTGAGGTTTTTGTGGGGAGAAGAGGTATTAGCAATACAGTAAGCTTATATTTAAAGTATCAGTAAAACCTCCTTGCCTTATTCCACATCCTGATCTTTTCGTGTATGTTTTCTTTAGTTTAGCTGATGTCTTCTGTACATCCATCTCTCTCTTTCTCTCATTTACAATTTTCTTTGTTTTAATTATTAAAAAGCAGTTTTGCAAGATCAAAATGATATGGGCCCTTGGAGTGCTGTGGTCCCATTTCCAGGCAGATGCATCCTTACTTGAGCATTCGTGTGCACGCACACACGTGCTCACCCGTGACTCCTGAGGACTTTGCAGCCCATAGAAATGAGAAATACTCAGAAAAGGTATATTGAGTTTTTCATAAGACTTCACTTATTGAACTTAACTATTTTTTAGGCTTAAACTATGTTCTCCTTGTTTTTCTAGTGTTCAACTATTCTTTGCGAAATGAAGTTATAGTAGGTGGTAAAGAGGGTTTTGTTTTTAAAATGACTTTTGTGGCAAAATGAAAAGCATGATACACACATGTGTGTTTTAATTCCCCCAATTAAAAAAATGTTTAAGTGCAGGAAATATAAAATTTGGGAAATTACTGATATAAATATGAGTAGTTATATGTGTTCAGTGCTGTGCACTGTTAGAACAGCTCTGCCAGTGGACTGCTGGAGAATGTTCCTTCCTGCTTGCTTCTGGGTGGGGTGAGAGCTTCACAGTGTTCCAGCTGAGGGGGCCCACACAGAGCCTGGGGAGCCTGTGCCAATTCTGCCCCAGGAGAAACAGCTTTCTGATCTGAGCCCATCTTCCAGAGCCCAGGCTCACTCACTCAGATAGAACATTCCACCCACGTGCTTTTTGCCTTTTTGCTTTTTTTCCCCCCCTTTGAGCATTCCTTTTTCAGGAGGGAAAAATCTAAGAGTGCTTGCCTTTCCTGTTTTTTTTTCCTCCTTTGCTTTCATATACAGCATACATGCACACACATGTATATATACGTGGGAAGGAGAAATGTCCTGGGTCTCGTGGCTTTTGCTGTCAGTACAGGCTGGTCTGATACTGCTGGCTTTGGAGTAAGCCCAGCTACCATTCAGGGTACGTGGCCAGATCCCTTGGGCTACTGCTCAGATAAGCAGAGTCCTCAGCAGAAAAGGGCTGCCTCCGGTCCCACAGTGGGGATCACAGCCTCCAAATCCCGCAGTCTTGGAATAAGAACTAGTTGTTCAGCCTCAAGAATGAGCATCTTGTGGTGTAGTTTTGCTGGATCCCATCTACCGGCCTTTTTGTGCACTCTCTAAAGGTCAGGGACGCGTGGCTCGTCCTGTCTCTTGGCCTCCAGACAGAGAGAGGGAGGAGGCTCTCCAAGGAGGACAGCCAGCACAGACCGAGGAAGGGGGGCGGTGGCAGCTGCGGGGTTGTTTGCTGAGCCCCCATGGACGGGTCTCCTCTGAAGCGCCCCTCTGCCCGACCCAAGGTGTTCTCTTCAGATTGTTGGCGGCAGCGAGCTCTGTGGGGCAGGTGTGTGACGCATGTAAGTGGATGAGCCCCGCCGACTTTCCTCCAACAGAACTTGCTCCACATGTCTTTGTATGGACGTGAAGGGACAAAATGAAGAGCAAGAATAGGGAACCTGTGTTCATGGAAACGGCGTGTGGTGGGATGGTTCTTAAGACGTGTGCTTCTGCTTTGCATCGGAGAATTGGGCAACGAGAGCCGGAGATGCGGGTATTTCCTGCTGTGGAGGAGGGAGTTTAAGGACCAGCGCTAGAGTTTATGTCATCAGCTTCCCTGGAAATAACCCCCACTCCCTGCAACACACCAAAGCCGTAGTAAATGCGCCTGCCTCCTGACTTTACTTGGAAAAAGCATTTCTAGGAACGTCTGCTTGGTGTGGCCTCATGCCCAACTTTGTTTATGAGTCAAGTTTTGTGGTGAGGCTTGGAGCCTCCCCTCAGTGGCATCATTTGCACTCCTGGGCTGGACTATGAGCTGTCCTCTCACAGATGCCTGCCCCGGGGTTCCACGGCCCTTGCCCCAACATGGTGGTGGACAGGAGCCATTGGTGGGTTTGTCCTAGACTTAAGGTTGGTGCAGTTAGAACTGAAAGAGGAAAGGGGTGGCAGGGAGCAAGGGGTGGCAGGGACATCGTCATGACTTCCGTGGCCCCTCAGCTCTTTCACACACTCTCTCTGGGCTCTGGCAGGTCTGCATGTTGCCCTGCTGAGCCCATTCCCACCCCACTCTCTTATTCTAAGATGCAAGACTGACTTTTGAACCCAGGTACGCCCGACACTATTTAAGACCAGGTTTCATAGTGCATGTGGTTTGGTGCCAGATAGAAGTAGTCGTCCCCACTCTCGGCTTCGGTAAAGGGATTCATTTGTTGTCATTTTGCAAGATCTTGGTGAGCTCCACGGTACTGACCGTGTTCCCCTAAAACATCAAGTCCTGCCTACTTAGAGGGGCACTGTTAACTTTCATGTCACTCGGGCCTTTGCAGTGTGTTCTGGGGCGGTCTGTGGCTTGTTCACTATTCAAGGAGCTGTCATTCATTTCTAGAT
Organism: Ailuropoda melanoleuca; assembly: GCF_002007445.2. Taxonomy (NCBI): domain Eukaryota; kingdom Metazoa; phylum Chordata; class Mammalia; order Carnivora; family Ursidae; genus Ailuropoda; species Ailuropoda melanoleuca. Next base: position 26,039,530 of record NC_048222.1, on the reverse strand, counting down.
TTGTTTTTCCTCTTCTGGTTGCTGTGTTCTTCCCTGCCCATCTTGGCTCAGATGCAGCTCTGCTCGACTACAAAGAGACCCATAAAGGACAGGCATGAGTGTGGGCTGCAGGTGTAGAGAGGATTCTCAGAACTTTCGGATGCCCCAGTGTGGCTGACCTAGTGGATAAGCATGTGTACCCTGTAGCCGCTGCTAGATTGCAGTCAGGGATGAGCTCGAGCTGCAGACAGCCTGTCCTGGTCCTGGGAGCTACAGTCAGGTCCACCCTACCCTCTGGCATGTCCGCCTTGTGCAGTGGCCAGCAGAGGAGGAGAGCTGCACTGCATAAACCATGAAGCAGATGGCAGATGGGCAGCCTGCAGCCACTCCTAGGCCAGAAGAGTTGGCTCCTTGTTTTTAGTTTCTTTTATTTTTTATTCATTTATTTTTGAGTAGGCTCCACACCTGGGGTGTGGAACCCAATGTGGGGGTGAACTGACGACGCTGAGATCAAGAGTTAGAGGCTTAACCAACTGGGCCACTCAGGTGCCACTTGGCTCAGTGTTTTTAAAACTGTTGAATTGGGTGCTGTTATCAGGTAGATTGTATTTGGCTAACGTAGCAGAGTGTCTGATTGATGATGTTTTAAGTTACAGAGAAATTTACTTAAAGCCTTGACTAAGAGACCTGGTGGTGGGTACTCCCGGGCCTGGGCGTCAGTTCCCTGAGGTCCCCCTTTGCATCCTGCCAGGGGCATATCACCTGTGATTACAGGGCAGCTGATGCAGCTATAAGCATGATGCTTGCTTCCAGTTTCCTAGCAGGAAACCTGGGGCAGAGATAGATAACTTTCCTTTCATTAGGAAGGGAAAACTTTTCCAGAAATCCCCACCCCACCACCTTTTCTTTACTCCTCCATGGCTGGAATCAGAGGGAAGGGGGACTATTCTGTCCCAAACAAAATCCGTGCAACTCAAGATGTCTGCCACAGTTTCAATACTTTAAAATCAGAAGCCTTCACTGCAGACTGTTTTTGCTTGAGAGACTGGAAGCTCCAACAGCATGGAGCCTTCTCTCCTGCGTCCGGCGGGCCAGGCTTCTGCCAGTCACATCACAGCGCCCCCATCCCTTCACCCCTCTGTGTGCTCGGCTTCACTGCCTGGCTTCCATGGGCTTCTGCCTTACAATCCTTTCTGAGATCTCTTTCAGCACTGACACTTCAGATTTCAGGAATTACAGCAGGAATCTTTTCTTGCCTGCTTTATACCAAGCCAGTGTTTGTGAGTATAGTTGCAATGCCCGGAGTCATTTTATAAGTTTATGGCTGCGAGCATTTGTGCCTGGGAAAGTTAGCAAAAGCATGTCTTGCAATGTTTTGGTAGTTACAGATTTTAGGTAAGAGTCTGGAGTCCTTGGACTCGATCCCTAGGACTTTTCATCATGCCTTGTGGTTGGTTGTGGGATATGTATATGTATGCATGCACATTTATAGTTTCCTGTATCGTCTCTCCATCTTAATCTCGTTCGGCACCTGTGCTTACGTTGCTAAGTTTCTTTTGTATTTAATACTTGGCTAAGTTTGTTATGCCATACCTGAATTTCTCCTTATTACTTTCACTTGGCCTGTCATCCTTCATGAAACGATAGACCTAGCTTGTGTGGTTGGAAACTACATCTCATTCTTCCCTGAACCTCCTGCAGCTTTGCAGAGTTCCGGCAAATAGTGCTCAGTTGGTGTTTAAAGAGGACGAATTTATTCCATGGGCAGCTTTAGGTGTTTTGCTTCTCTGTAAGTCAAACAAAGGTAGACGACCTCAAAATGCATGTACTCTGTAGGTCCCCTTGGAGTATTTGTGGTTAACCCACCAGCCAGTCCAGGACATGCTCTAAATGATGCTGGTGCATACACGCAGGAGAAAGGTGCTAAAAAAGCTAAGGGTCAGAAGAAGTAAGGATCAGGGTTTCATTGTCATAAAGGACTTCAGAGTTTGCGAAGCATATTGGCATATATCACCTCGTTCCGCCCTGTAAGACATTATTTCCACTTTATAAGTGAAGTTAAGGGAAACTAAGTGACTCTCCCAGGGTCACACAGCCAGTCAGTGACTGAGCAGAGATTGAAGCTGTATTTTCCCTTTCCCCACAGCTCTCTGATGACCTGCTGACAGGATGTACCGAAGTTAAGGGAGACCAATATGAGAGAGTATTATTAGGCTTTTGAGATCATCAAAAGTCAACCACCTCTTGGCATTGGGGAGCCTGAATGATATGGGTGCCTTCTTCCCCTGACTGGCTCTGAACGTGCACAGCTGGTGTGTCGAACATCAGTGTGGGGTCACTAGCATGCTCCCAAACATTCAGGGGCCCCAACTGACCCCTGGACTAGGCAGAAACCACCCCCCACACACATACCAGTCAGTGGCAACTCTGTGTTTCAGGGATTCCTTGCAGAGAAATTCTGAAAATCCCAGAAGATGGGCAGCCTTCCCCAGGCCTCCGCGTTGTGTGTGACAGCGTCTAAAGCTGAGGCAGCTCCAGCCCCAGACGGTGTGACCATGGTTTTGAAGCTGTGGGACTCTGAGACCTTTTCAAGAAACCTCAGGCGGATTTTTCTTTTCATCATATGTTGAGTAAAGTAGAGAGATGTCACTTCTCTCTTTTTTCTCCCCCCACAGGACAAGACATTTCAAAGAAAGTATTAAGTTCATTCACGAGTGCCGACTCAGGGGTGAGGGCTGTCTGGTACACTGGTATGTATGTGTCTGCCTAATCATAGCTTAGTCTTGCTGCTCAGCCTGATTTCTCTCAAGGATTTTCCTGTGTGTGATTAATTATTTCATCTCCTAATAGTTCTGTCTGCCCTCTGAATCTTGAATACATACCCCATCTGACCCCTGCCACGTGTTACTCATCGTTTGTTTTTGATGAACGAGGACCCTATGATTTTTCTTTTTTTTATTTTCACTTAGGATTTTCATTTTCACAGTTAGGATTTCTGTAGGGACTGTCAAGCTACTGGACCACAGGAACCCCTTTTCTAGCCCATGCCTCTTATTTCCTTGGAACAGCCTCCTGTGCACAGTACGGATTTTATGGGCTCTTCCCTGAAACCTCAGTGCCCTTTCAAAACACCGTTTCTTTTTGGAAAGGTCTGATCATGTATGTGGGCGTTTAGCACTGCGTTGGTCTAACACCAGAATGACCATTTCTTCTCCATTTACAGATGCAGGCTTTTATGTACGTTTCACTTAGTACTTTGCTTTGAAAAGATCCGAATAGACTCTTAGAGTTAAACAATTTATATACAGCTCTCCACCTGCATTCAGCTATACTTTGTGTGGATATGAATACATATACATGAGTACATACCCACTGCAAAAAAAGCTGTTCTAATACACATAACCCAAGGACAAAGCACATAAAGTTCTTAGCACTGTACCTGGCACATGGTAAGCTCTCAGTGGATGGTAGCTCTCATATTTTATTTTTTAAAAAATTTTTGTTTTATTTTTAAGTGAAATATAGTTGGCATTAGTTTCAGGTGCATAATATAGTGATTTGACAATTATATACATTATGAAATACTCATTACCACTAGTACACATACTCATTACATAACTAATATGTCAAGGGAACCAACAGCCAACATTCTGGAGCCAGAACTCTGCTGTCCATTAAAGTGCAGGCCGAGCATGTTCCCTCTCTTTATTGAATAAGACTCCATATTGAATATTACTCAGCCACAAAAAAAAAAAAAAAAGATCTTGCCATTTATAGCAACACGGATAGATTGAGAGGTATTATCCTAAGTGAAATACAGATAAATCATAGAAAGCAAATACCATATGATTTCACTTATATATGGAATCTAAAAAACAAAACACACAAAAAAACAAACAAAAAACCCCAAAAGGCAGAACCAGACCTCTAAGTACAGAGAGCAAACCGTGGTTGCCAGAGGGGAGTATGAGGATAGGCAAAATGGATGAAAGGGAGTGGGAGATGTAGACTTCCAGTTATGGAATGAGTAAGTCCTGGCAATAAAAGGCACAGTAAAGGGAATACAGTCAATCGTATAGTAGCGTAGTGTGCTGACAGACGACCGCTACACTGACGGTGAGCACAGCATAACGTAAAACTTGTAGAATCACTACGTTGTACACCTGAAATTAATGTCACATTATATGTCAACTATACTCAGATTTTTTTTAAAAAGACAATATCATGTTGTGAAATACGTTAAAAAAAAAAAAGCTTAACAATCTTTTGAGTCTCCCCAAAGAAGTTGCTGTTTCAGTGAAAGCTCTTTGGAAATGTAAAGTGATGTCTCCTGGGCTGTGTTGCTGCCTAAGTTGGTGATAATCCTGTCATGACAGAGGAGATCCAGTGCATGACATCCAGAAGAGCCATTCATGAAAACTAATCTGTTCTAAGGGCCGGTAACCCATATTAGGAGAGCAGGGACAGTAGTTTGATTGTTTTAGAAAAAAATGATGCTTGGTAATTTTATGCAGTTCTTGAAATTGTGTGATTTACTTTTTTTTTTTTTTTTTACTTTTAAAAAGAATAGGACATGTAACAAATTATAGATTTTTTAATGTTCATCTACATTTGCTTTAAAGAACTTTGGGGGGGTGCTGTTGGAGCCATATAAGGGGAGTTCTATAATCCTGTGCCTGGGCTTCTGTGGCTCCTGGTGAATTAGAATCTCCAGGTTTACAGCCAAAGATGGTGTATTTTTTAAAAGCTCTCTCAGTATTTCTGATAGAAAAGCCTAAGGAAGAGCCACTACTTGAGAATGGCTGATTATTATTATTATTATTATTATTATTATTATTATTATCATTTGAATGTGTGTAGCCCTGATATTCTAGGAATTTGTATTTCATACAGTTATATCAGTCTGAAGATAGGCCTTTCTAAAAATGAGAAATTTGCTAAACTTCCCCATCTTAAACCGTTGCTAGAACACTCTAAATCTGACGCAGCATAGCCTTCTGTGACCACCTTGATTTGCATATGCATTTAAAATTGGTCCCCTTACTCAGCCTGCTAGATATAATTAACCGTTATTGACCCCCACATCCCAGAGCATGTGGAATGCACCCTCTCTTGTGCTCTGCTCGGTTATTTCAGGAACACAAAGTGTTTCATAAGAGCTTCTGTATTTAGTGGGCTTTCTGTTAGAGATCTAGCCTTCATTTATCTAAGAAAACCAGACTGAAAAAAAAAAAACCCCAAAACGTGAGGCCTTCTAAACTGCTGTGAGTTGTGCATAGATTTATTGCATAGATCCCAGACCCTTCTAGTTCCCTTGATTTGCTTTAGTTAGTTATTTTTTCTGTCCAAGGAAATGGGGACTATCTGAAGAAGGGCTCAGGAGCATAGAGAATCATAAAACTGATGTCCAAAGCCACAGCCAATAGAAAATCTGTTAAAAAAAAAAAAAAGAGACTAACACAGATACTGATGCCTGAGATTCTGGTGCAATAAAGTAGGGAGAAGCTCCTGTGTTTCTGAGTTATTTCATACTGGCTTGCTGTCCACTCATAATCCACGGCAGGAAGACTTTCTAAAATGAGATCCACAGAATCCCCTGCTCTCAGTGAATCAGGAGATAGACTCATGGACTGAAACCCCTTGCCCCTGTGGGTTCTTTTGGCCCTTGCAGCCTGGCTGGCGTCTCCAGGAGTGTGACTCTGGTGATCGCATACATCATGACCGTCACCGACTTTGGCTGGGAGGATGCCCTGCACACTGTGCGTGCAGGGAGGTCTTGTGCCAACCCCAACCTGGGCTTCCAGAGACAGCTCCAGGAGTTTGAGAAACATGAAGTTCACCAGGTAACCGTGCTCCGGGGACTTTGGTGATATGAGCAGCAGCTTCTGGGAAGATGCCTCAGTCTTTCTGTACACACCTAGAATCATGGAGGTTGGAGTTTGAAAAGGCCCTCAGAGGACAAGAATGCCCCACTTGCATCCCAGTTAAAGTCATCACTGGTCCCTTGTTCACCAGCTGCAGCTGCAGGACATTATCTTTTACCATCTTCAGACCCCATAGTACCTTCTGTTTATTTCCCTCTGGGCCAAGTGCCATTTTCTTGGTTTGGCTTGCTTTCATGTCCTCAGGCTAAAACCTGGAAGAAGCAGTTATTTCTCTTGCTTGACACTGGCGGGCCAACCACAGACCTATGATTGCTCAATACCCATTTATTCCTTGTTTATATGTGGCAAAATATGTACCATTAAGTAACAGGTACAATCTATGTAGATGCAGGTGTGTGTGTGACATTGTGGTTTTGTTTTCAACTTCTCCAGTACCGGCAGTGGCTGAAGGAAGAATATGGAGAGAGCCCTTTGCGGGATGTGGAAGAAGCCAAAAGCATTCTGGGTAAATATAAAGAGCAAGGGCGTGTGGAGTCCCAGCCTGGTGCAAGGCGGTGGAGCAGCTTTCAGACCCTGCCTCCTCTGGCCTACAGCAACTATACGACGGAGACCTAGTAACTGAGTGATCTGGTGCCTGCCTTTCCATCCCTTGTCTTCGGTGCATTTCTGCCGGTGCCCTGGTGTGCTGGCTGCCCCATGGAGGACGGGCAAGGGGGGGTGGCAGAGATGGATCCAGGCTCCTTCTCCATGAATCCACCAGCCCTGCCCGAGGCCCCTTCATCCTGCCCACTCCTGCCCTGCCTGAGCTTGGGGAGTCTGCTTGGCTGCCCCACACCGACTCACGCGTGCGCCCGAGTGAAGGCGAGTGTGCATGTGTGCCCGTGTGTGCAGATGTGTGAACTCTAAATGTTCACGTTGCTGGAACAGTCGCAGAACCCATGCTGCCAGGCTTGGTGTCACCACCTTTCCTTTTGTCCACGACTCCACATGGAAATCATTTGAAGTTAACATCTTAAAAGCTGCTCAGCCTAACGCAGCCTGTGGCTGAGAGCAGACAGAGCCCAGAATGGTCATGGTGAGGGCGGCAGGAGGCCAGACTCCCTCCTCAGAGTAGTTCCAGGGGCCCTGAAAGGTGTGCGGGGGTGTGCTCTGAGCATTGCCTCCACCTTAATGAAAGTGCCCCAGGCTGCGGTCCTACCACCTCAAGTCAAGACCCCCTTCTCAGCCCATCATGTCCCTGAGTTCTCGGTGTGTGTTCTCAGTGGCACTGACTGTATTTCAGTTCCATAGGGAGCACAACCACCTCCGCCCAAGCTCTTGCCCAGAGCTCCCTTCCTTCCTCCTCCTGTTCGGCTTCACTTACTCTCAACCTCTTGTTCTCTTGCTGTCGTAACTCCGCAAGGGCCTCTTTGCAATGTCTGCATGCATCTTCAGGAACTGGGGAGAAAGAGCATTTATTAGGCACTATAGCAAGTTTGCATTTAAAAATACATTTTAAAATGCCTGCGCACTTATTAAGCACCTTTGTGTATGCTATGGATGTGATATTTGATCTCAGCTACCTCATTAAATGTTTTTTGAAAAGGTATTTTCGTTATTGTAATCAGCTCGTAGTTGAAAATGTTTGGTCATGATTGCTTTTGAAGCCAAAGGGCAAAAGCATCCAGTATCATTGAGCTATCTAAAATGTCTGTTTTGAGCTCCAGTAATGCTTTCTGTTGGGTAAAATTCCACGGTTGGGCCAAGCCCAGCAGGCCTGGAGAGCGTCTGCCGCCTGCAGTGTGGGACAGCACGATCCTGGAATTCTGTGAGCAATTTCGTGGTCCAGTCTTTTATACCAGCTCACATTGTTTAAGTACACAAAGCCACAAGAATGAAAAAGTATACTTGGCCTCTCCCTAAAAAGATGTTGCAGCCCAGTTTCTCCAAATTCCACCAAGAGCAGAGCCCCGAAAGAAGACCAGCTTTCCCACGCATATAAAGTGTATATCGCAGGTGAGCCGCTTTGGGGACCGGGAAACTCTACATACCCACACAGATAAACCCCAGGAAAGGGAAGCATGGCCATGGAATTTTCTACCTACAGCTGGAACAATTTTTCTATAAAGCACATTTTTTTCTTGAACCAAAAAGAAATGTAAATATGTTCACAGAAAAGGTATTTAGGATATCAGCTGAAATGCTTCAATATGTGTGTACATTTTTGAACATCTGAATACATTCCTGTAGGTCTTGAAATGTTGTTTTAATTTTTGTTGCCAGTAATGTTCTTTCTCCACAGCCACTGCAGGAATTCTGAAGTACTGGGCCTTTCTCAGAAGACTGTAATATACCTGAAGTTTCTGAAATATTGCAAAGTCACAGAGTTCAGGCTGCTGCTGCCAAAAAGAAAAGGAGCCTAGAGTTTATTTTGAAGTATCCAGAAGTGATTTGTAAACTTGTTTTTCCTTTTAAACTGAATACATGTGTAATGATGTTATATGTTGAGAACTAAGGATGTTCTTCGGCAAGAGAAAATATTTTTGCCTTAATTCCATTGCTACAGTAATTTCTTTAACCTTAGCGTTAGGGTTTCTAAAGCAGTCTCAAAAGCCCTGCTGCCCTGTTTTGGTAACTGTTTAGTAATCATGATTGCTTCTCATGAGAATTGTGCTGTTTAAACTCTGCTCGTGTGTTCTTAAATTCCCCAGCTTGGGAAATATCTCTTGGTGTGTGCTCTGTGCATGGTTTGTGTTCTCCGTGGTGGACTTTACCAAAAACTGCACATTTTTGTTAACAAAGGGCAACCGAGCATTTAACTTCATGTGCAATGCACTCTTCCTTAGCTGAGGCGTGGATGTCATATGTGTTTCTGCCTGTGAGTGTCGTGAAGCAGGATCAGAGCCTGGTTTAATTGCAGAGGCTGCTGTTTCCTCCAGAAGGTAGTACGGAGGGCGCTTAGGAAAAGCGAGTTAATTTCACCATGAGAGAAAAATTGATCCTCCACGTGAACAGAAAGAAATCCAGAAATTGGACTTGCAGTTCTCTTGCACACGTGTGACCTCTGGAATTGCCGCATTTACCACAAGGGTGTGCAGCCGGGGGGCTCCATGAACCTTTGCTGCACATTGTGGAATGCAGTTTCTCTGCTTTCATATTCAGCTTCAAAACACAGACTGGCTTGAAGAGCAATTTAAGTCAGTTTCCTAAATTTTCCTTGTCTAAATCCAGGGGAGGAAGAAGGAGATTTAACTTTTCACTCCAAGGGTACTTTGGGCTTGAACTAAGGGCAGGTAGATAGAGGAGCTAATATATGGGCCCTTTAACTGTAGGTGGCAGGCTTCACCTATGTTCTGAGTTTCTGCTTCTGATGCCTGGAAGCTCCTGTCGAGGGCTCAGGGAAGGGGCTGGAATGAAGAGGACTCTTTGTCCTGGCAGCAGCCTCTGCCGGGTGTGGGATGATCTGGACTGATGAGTTTCAGTCATTAAAATTCTTGTTCTGACTCAGCAGGCCTGCTTGGATGGAGCGCAGGTCCCAGTTGTAGGAAGCTCTGGGTGCTCTTGTGTGCCAGCCCTGAAAGGCCTGAGATGTCTCCACTTCCCACTTGTGAGGATGTGCCAGAGTCGTGGCCCCGAGACACAGCACAGAGCTTCAGGAAGACCTCTGTGCTGTGTGTAGGACATGAGACAGCAGAATTAGGAAAATAGGTTTTCTGGTGATGGCCCCAGTCCTGTAGAGTCACTCATCCCTCACAGCCTGACATCCTTTCCTGTCCCCCTCTTCTGCTATAGGACCAGATCTGGCACCAACAATTATCCCCTGTCTGGTGTTCTGTGGGTTACAAACGATCACTGCAAAGCTTTGCAAACTCACAGAGGGTATTATTTCATTCATCCGAGGCTCAAAGAGGCCAAAAAATACACCAAAGACTGAAAATGTTAGCTCTGCTTTGCCTGAATTCTGATCTTTTGACCCTAAATCAGTGGGTAAGGTGAGAGGGAGGAGCTGAGCTGCACCTGTGCTTTGAACTTAGAAGTTTGTAAGGCTCTAATGAGGGCCAAGGGAGAACCAGCACCCCTGCAGCAAAGCTGTATGGCTGCTGAAGCCAGAACCTCTATTCGGTTGCCCCCCCTTTCTCCCTGGGGAGTTTGTTTAGGGCCCCATCAGTGGAGTTGGCAGTTAGGAAAATTGGCAGTTACAGAGTGGGTCATAAGGACTAGTATAGGTGCTCTTGATGTTACATATGGGGGAGGGGAAGAGAAACACCATTCCACTTTTGGGGTGAGGAAGGCAGTGTTCAGAGAAAGCATCTTGGACAAAGTGATACCTAATTTGAGACTTTAAGCTCAAGTGCTGGAATTAGCTGGGCATAGTGGGAGGAAGGGGAGTCCAGGCAGAGGCCCAGCGTGTGTGTTAACTCGGTGGCATGAAGCAGCACAGGGCACTCGGGTGACCCCAAGTCACTGCGTGACTAGAGCAAGAACCAAGGGTTGGGCAGTGACGGTAAGTGGTGCCGACAAAGCTGTACACACGAGCAAGGGCCCAGTCAGCCAGGTTGATACCTGTATGGTGCCATAACTTAGTACCTGTATGGTGCCCTATCTTAGTATACAGGAACTGGGTTACTTCTTCTTTTTTTTAATAAAGATTTTATTTATTTATTTGACAGAGACAGCGAGAGAGGGAACACAAGCAAGGGGAGTGGGAGAGGGAGAAGCAGGCTTCCCGCCAAGCAGGGAGCCAGATGCGGGGCTCCATCCCAGGACCCTGGGATCATGACCTGAGCCGAAGGCAGACGCTTAACGGCTGAGCCACCCAGGCGCCCGTAACTGGTTTACTTCTTATACTAGCCCTCGGAGCCAATCAAGCTCAGAAGTTGGTGCCCTGCCAGCTTCCCACAGGGCTGATTCCTGAGCTTGGAGCCTCATAAGAAGCATGCATGCCATTATGCGGATGTAATGAAGAGGGGTGGGGGCTTGCTGAACTTGCTAGGGCAAGCAGGTACCATGGTTGGTTAGTGTGTAGGTGGAGAATGGAGGGTCCGCACTGGAGGCCAGTCGGGGGCAGCTCTGACTTACATTCATCCACGTGATTAAAGATGATGCCCTGAACAGGGTCATGGTGATGGAGATGAAGAGGGGCCAAGGAGGCAAATAAATTTGGGCTTGAGGGAGGTTGGGAAGGGAGAAGCAAATGCTCTTGGTACTGGATTGAATGTGGGGGACTATGGGTTTTCTGGCCTTGACACTTGGGAATCTTGCTTCCAACACAATGGTTCTTTGTGTCAACATTCTCCTTTCTGTGACGGTGGTGTGTGGGCTCTGAAATGTCAAGGTTAGATTTAAGGGGACTGCCAGACTTAGGGCCTCCAAGGGCAATCATCCCAGCTTTGCAGATTAGGTTTAACCTTGTACCCAGGACAGACTCCCAGGAGCTAGACTCATGACAGTGTGGAATTCAGATGTCCAATTTTGTAATTTATTGTGAAAGATAAAAAGTAGCTTTATGAATTTTTTTTAAAAGATTTTATTTATTTGACAGAGATAGAGATAGCCAGAGAGAGAGGGAACACAAGCAGGGGGAGTGGGAGAGGAAGAAGCAGGCTCATAGCGGAGGAGCCTGATGTGGGGCTCGATCCCATAACACCGGGATCACGCCCTGAGCCGAAGGCAGACACTTAACCGCTGTGCCACCCAGGCGCCCCAGCTTTATGAATTTTATGCATTAGGCTATCTCTCTTTCATTATCAGGATTTTGGAGGAAGCCAGATGAGTCATTAGGCATTGTCCTGTGACATGGACATGGAGCCAGGAGCCTTGGCAGGGGGCATGGTATTATTCTGGTCAGGTATACCCCATAATCAGATTGCTGTTCCCATAACATACTTCAGTGGTGTTTCTACCAGGCTCCTGCTTTGCTCCCTGCAGTCACCTTTCCAGGGTGTAGCAGACCATTCTGCTTATGTACTTACTCCGCCTAAGGTGATCTTTGACTTAAATCACATTTTTTAGAGGACCTTCATTAACCTTGGGTATCCTCATGTGTCTTCAATAGCATTTATGCTTTTCTGTGGGGGGTGGGTTCCCACTGGTGCCTTTTTTTCTTATTTATTGGGTGCTTGTTCTTTCTAGTTTCTGTCTCAGCTGGGAATCCCACTTCCAACTTCTGGGGCTGTTTCGTGTTACTCATGCATAGAGACAACTTGTAAAATCCGGTGATTTGTGTGCGTGTGTGTGTGTGTGTGTGTGTGTGTGTGTGTGTGTGCGCGTGCCCATAACCTGTGTCTTATGTTTTTTAGTTTTGTTATAGAAAAATCCTTAGCTTTTAGGGGAGTCACGTGTGCAACATCAAGGGTACCTTGAGCTTGGGTGTCTTAGATGGCAGGTACCTGAGGCAACCAGGGCAATGTCAGAGCCCATGTTGCACAACCAGAGCTAGTCACGAAGGGCTCCTCTGCACACCAGTATCTAGTCATAAAAATAGGGAACCCACTAAAAATCAAAACCCTGTGATCCCACACTAGATGACTCCTCCCATCCTGACCCTAAGTTATTAATAATTTTATTAAGAATGTGCTTTCAACATGCTTATATTTATATATGTACTTAACAAGAAATCACCAAGACTTCAGAGGGAAGTTCTTCTTCCCTTTCCTTTTTATTGCCCAGAGAAAGGGAGAAACTGAGAAGAAGGAAAAAAAAAAAAAGCTGCCTCTGACTTGTCACCAGAGGCTTGAGCATGTCAGTCATTCCCTTCTTAGGATTTAGTAGGGTCTCCTTAGGCCTTGGGCTCATCGAGACTGTCATGGACTTGGATGCATGTAATGTACTGGCCACATTTCATCATGCAGAGAGATCTTGACACTTTGCTCTTGTTTTCCTTTCCCCGCTATAGATCTTGAGACCTGTCACTGCAGTCACAGGACATAATTAGTTCAGCCAGTACCAAAATTAGTAATCAAAATTAGTATCTATTTTGCAGCTAAGGCTTAACCACCTAATAAGCATCTGACTAAAGGTTGCAAGTGCTGTGCCTGTGTCCCTTTCCATCGGGGGAGAGAATTGCCAGCACGTATTTGAACATCTGCAAGTTTAGGTTTATTTTGGCTCTGGATATCTATGCAAACTTTTGATCAAGAGTTAGTAATTTGCAGTTAATTTTCCTGAAGTTTCTAGTTCAGTTATTAGAGTCTGGTGTCAAAAGAGTTATTTTAGCAGGTGACTGAAATTACTAGGCAGTTCAACATTCTGAGTGTCATGTTGACTATTTAGAGGTGGGGCTAGGAGATGTATGGATGGGATTGTACCTGAGCACATCCTTTATTCAAAGTCCTGCTTAAGAAAACTAGGTAGGAGCCAGGGGTCAAAAAATAAAACTTCAATTTTTGTGGGGCTAACAATCCCTTCTAGGAATAATGTAGTTTTTGGAAACAGTGCTCATCACACCATTTGCCTATTTGTCTAACTTGACCCAAGGAGGCCTCATTAGAGTGGCCTTTCCACTTAGCTTCTCAGTCCTCCGGGACACACATCAGTGACAAGCAAATATATGAATGGAACATTGCCATCAACATGGTGTTGGTTGCTCTCTCCCCTTCAAGTCTGTTCATCATCAAGTGCTTTGTCCTCAGCCTCTTGTGCCCTTCACCAGAAGTGGCCAAACCAGCACAAACAGGAACCATACTTTCTGGTGAGCAGGTTTGCCTTTTGTTGGTTGGCTGTGGGTTTCCCCAAGGCACTGATAGGGAGCCTTTTTGGAAAATAAAAATCAAAAGCCTCTACATGTGCACTGAAGAAATGTCACCTTCTGCTTTGCAAAGGGTGTGCCCTTCAAGGCAAGAGACCCAAGTGGCACTGAGCTTCCTCAGAATGGGAGTCCCTAGTGAAGCTTGTCATGTGCCAGGGGTCAGATGTTTGGATTCTCCTTGGTTTGTGTTAAGCCACAATGATGTGGTGATAGAGAGAAAGGCAAGAATGGGTGAAAGGAGAGGACCATTTCTTGACTGTTTGCAGAAGCCTTCACGAATCTCCCCAAATCAGGAGCATCCCAGAGGTGTACTGCAGATGCGGGCCAAGACCCATTTCATGCCTTGAAATTCACTGTCCCACAGCGGAGGGACCCTATTCTATGCTTTGCCAGAGCTCCTTCCTGTCATCTTCCACATTCCATGAGCAGGAAGACACAGGTCCTGATAGAGCAGGTTGGGGGAGATGAGAGGCCAAGGTCCTGGCCTGGTGACTGGGCAGCCAAGATAGTCACATGGCAGACAGGCCTGACTGAGGTCCATTTTCATCCCGGTTCTCTGGAATACCTTGGGGAAGTCCCCAGAGGAGGCAACCCACTCATGTGGGGAACTTCTTCTAAGGCTGGAGTAAAGAAGCTCTCTAGAAGGGATGAGCAGTGCTAGAGGGCACCCTGTGTCATGGCACAGTGTTGGGGCCAGAGGCAGCCTTACAGCCTTCCTGGGTAGCATTTTATGTGTCTAGAAAGGCCTTTCTTTTTTTTTTTTTTAAATTTTATTTATTTATTCGACAGAGATAGAGACAGCCAGAGAGAGAGGGAACACAAGCAGGGGGAGTGGGAGAGGAAGAAGCAGGCTCATAGCGGAGAAGCCTGATGTGGGGCTCGATCCCATAACGCGGGGATCACGCCCAGAGCCGAAGGCAGACGCTTAACCGCTGTGCCACCCAGGCGCCCCTAGAAAGGCCTTTCTAATCGTGAAGAGCTCCTATCTAGATAACAAGACAATCAGCCTCATGATGGTCAACATTTATTCAGCACTTAATGTGGGAGAGAAGCTGGCATTGAGACTTTTTCTTGAAATCTCTTCTGACAACAATCTCATGGGGTAGATTTTACTATGGGAGAAACCAAGTTCTAGAGAACTTGAACATTGCTCAGTCTCAGGGCCAGAAAGTGGCCAAGTGAGGACTGGAATCCAAGCAATCAGACTCAGGTGTGCCTAAATGTTACCACTCCTTTCGAAATGCCACTACCTCTGGGAGGCTAAGCTAATGAAATTCTAACAGTCATGTGCATTCGTGTTTAAGTTTTTTTCTGAAGGTGGGTTTATATTAGATTGGAGACCTAGTAGGGAGATTAAGGTGGAAGATAGGTTAAGTATAGTTAAACAGGCACATGAGAAAGGCATTTCTTTTTTCTTTCCATCAAAGCTTACCCCTTGTGTGTACACTATGGCTGCCACACATACCTCTGGGCATTTCTGATTTAGCCTAGAGTAGCAGGCAGAGTACTGAGATGTCCTGGGGCCCCAGGAAGCCCTTTGCAAGAATACAGAATGGCCCACGTGTGTACAGGAAGGGGGAAGAGGTTAGTGCCTGGTACTTTAAGCGCATGGTATTCTGTCCTTGATGTGCCATCATTACACAAATAGAGGAACCTCAGTGAGGTTTTTGCAAGAAGCTCAGGGATTTGCTGTCATTCAAGTCAAATAACTCAAATGGAGACATTTGTCAAGGACAGAGACATGGAGGGGCGCCTGGGTGGCACAGCGGTTGGGCGTCTGCCTTCGGCTCAGGGCGTGATCCTGGCGTTATGGGATCGAGCCCCACATCAGGCTCCTCCGCTATGAGCCTGCTTCTTCCTCTCCCACTCCCCCTGCTTGTGTTCCCTCTCTCGCTGGCTGTCTCTATCTCTGTCAAATAAATAAATAAAATCTTTAAAAAAAAAAAAAAAGGACAGAGACATGGAAAGCAACAGTGGATGTCAAAGCAACTAGAGACTGACAGGACCTCCTTCCAACCCTCAGGCCTGAGGGCCAGGGCTGGGAGATGGAGTTACGAGAGCCAAGTAAGAAGTGAGCCACGCAGGGGTGCCCAGTAGGACCTGAGCAGGGCAGCTCTTTGAGAAGTATGGGAGGCTGGGAGGAAGCAGAGTAGCAGTTTCCCATCGGGAGTCCTTCTGTCCTATCTCCCTGAACCTAATGGTAAGCTGGCCAGCAGAGTGTTCTGCATGCCACGGCCATGGGGGACAGAACAGGGTGATTGCCATACGACAGGCAGCCCTGGTGCTCAGCCTTGGGTAGGGCGGAGACATCGTGATAGGATGGAGGAAGTGCCACAGGCTTCCAAGAAGTATCTAAGTGTCAACAAGCTGGTACTAAAAGTGGGTCTGAGTGGGGAGCCTGGGTTCTCCTACACACGTTGTCCTGAAGTGTGCTATCTGGAGCTTGGCCTGTGACTCACTGCTTTCATCTTTAGAAAGCATTCAGAAGCATCCATGCCCGCCAATGTGTCCCCGCTGATCTGTGCTTTCCTGTGGCCTCTCTGGAGAAATGACACCCTCTGACATTAAGGCCGTCAGCCGTGACATCTGAGCCTCTGCTACAAACTGTGCCCATGTCAGAGGCCCCCACCCCCTGTCCCGAAGCCCATGAAGAGAGGGGGAGGATAGTGTACAGTGCCTCAATCATGCCGTAGTGCTGCAGCTCACTGGGAAAGCTGTGTCATGAGATGCTCATAGAGCTAGCACTGTGCTATGAGGGAAAGGAGAAACCAGACAAGGCAGCCTTGTCTTCAGATTTTGAGTTGAAGAGAGAAGATAGTCACTCCCAAATATTCTGTGAACAAATGCTCAGCACAGAAGCATGAATGCAGGCCAAGAGGACCACAAAGGCTTCATGGAGAGAGTCCTGCTGGGGATGGAAAACTTGGCAGAAGAGTCAAGGGCATCCTAGCAAGAGGGTGACATGCAAGTAAAGGCACAGACAAGAGTGAACGCGGTGTCTTTGGAAGCCCACGACCTGTGTTGGAAAAGGTGACTGTGAAGGAGGTGAGGGTTGGAAAGTAGAATGGCTAATCTTGTCCTGCCCTGTTAACTGTGGGCAGCCACCGGAGGGCCTTGGATTGATTTGGGCCCATCAGGATGGGCTGGAGCAGGAAGGTAGAGCAGTTAGGAGGGGAACAGGCTCGTAGCCTGGACCAGATGCCCCATGGGACCTCTCCAAAGACGAATCTACCAAGTAAGGCAACACTGATAACGACCATCCTGAAGCAGTGACAGGCAGTGCTGGTCTGCTTTCTCCAGAAGCAGAAACAGAGTCAGGGGCACAAAAGATTATCGAGGGCAGGAGGCTGATGGGGCCGTGGGGCTATCAGGCTGCAAGATAGCGCCACGTCTGCTCCACCAGGGGAGCCTAGGGGCAGGCATGACTGGTCGCCCCAGAAGAATGGCCTGGGCTGCCAGGCAAGGCAGCCCTGAGAGGCTAGAGCTCAGGGTCACTTACCATGCTTGCAGGGAAGGACAGCCTGACACTCTCCAGGGAACCTGGCGCTAAAGCGCAACCTTGCAGAGATACTTCTCCCCGGTGCCTCACACAGCAGGGCTACCCAGAATACTTCACCCAAACTCCAGTGTTGGAGCCTCCGATGTGGCTTGGTCCTTTGGGTGTCTCTGGCAGCTAGAAGCCCTCTCCCCTACTGTCCTCCCCTCCTCGCCTCTTCCCCTCTTGTCCTCCTGTCCCCCCTCTTACTCCTCTATCACTCCTCTCTCCCCAGTGCTCAGATTAGAGCTGGATGTCAAGGAAGCATGAAAGCAACACGAGGAGTTAGGGGATTCCAACCGTCCCTCACAATGATTGCAGCCTCAGCAGCCACTAGAGATGCAGCAGGACCTTTGTACCCCGGCGCAGGAGATACAGAGACACATTGGTTATCGAGCATTTATTAAAAACAAATTTTAATAACAAATAACTGAAAGATAACCTGTCTTATTACCAGCCAAAGCCAGCAGTCTTAAACCATTCCAGTGATAAAATATATCCCCCCACAAAAAATTATTTTGTTGGTCTAAGTTCTTTTTTTTTAAAAGATCTTATTTATTAGAGAGAACAGGGGGAGGAGCAGAGGGAAAGGGACAAGTAGACTCCCCACTGAGCACAGAGCAGGCTTGGGGCTCGATTCCATGACCCTGAGATCTGACCCGAGCCGAAACCCAGAATCTGACGCTTAACTGACTGAGCCACCTGGGATCCTTGTTGATCTAAGTTCTAAGTCTAAACAATGGCTGTGTCTGCTGTAGAGTTTTAATAATGTATGCATAAGCTTAAAATGACCATGTTTTTATCATATCCTTTATTAACAACATGTTCTATGTGGAGGGGAATGTGGAGAACTCCCAGTTAATGGGCAGGACTGGGACATAGGGAATCAGCTGGTCTGTTGTGTTCGCGTTTTGTTTGTTTTGTTTTGTTTGTTTTTTCTTTTCCAGCAAATTCAGAATGATCTGGAATCCAAACTCTGTGATATCACATTTCTGCATTTGCAGAGTAGACTCAAAATACCCCAGGATCTTGTATGCAGTCCCTTCAGTCCAGCGTTCTGAGTGACCACTTGAATGTTTACTTGTCGTTACAAATTTTTTGATTGCAGACAAATTAGAAAACCACCAGAATTGGTCCCAAAAAAACACAGACATGCTATTTATGGAATCTGATGTGAAATGGGACTTTTTTTTTTTGCGTCTCTCCCAATCTTAACCTTTTGTTTAACACCTTTCCTAACTACTTATGTATCTTTTGCTCCACGTGAAAGAAATTTTTCAAAATTAAATAAAGCAAGGGTTCTATGATCAATGAAGAGTGAAGATCAATGGACAAATCTGACATAAAGAGAAGGGCAAATTTGCTGAAGGCTCAAAAGCAACTTGTAATTATTCCTTAATGTGACAGACCAACATCTACGTATATGTTTTTTTCAACATACACATTATTATAATTAAAAAGTATTCATACATTTTCCTTTGTACTGTGATTTTTAAAAATTTATTGACATGATAACCAATATAAAATTCAATAAAAGAACATTTTTACAGCGTGCGTAAAATGTCCCTTATTATTCTTTTTTCATTCCATGATCATTACTGATTTTAACAGAGAGGACCAGGTGTCAAATGCACAAGTATGCTTCTATGTTCACAAGGTCCTTCGTGAAAAACAAAACACATTTTTATGTGCTTCACTTTCTTCGTTCTGTATCAGTCCTCTCTCCTTAAGCAATATTGGAGGCCCTGAAAATCTGTATGATTTCACTATAGCCTGTGTCAGTGGGTGCCCTATTCCCCTATTCTAATTTGGTTTTATCACATTTCCTAACACCTAAGATTTGGCTGTTTCCATTTTATTTTCTCTGTAGAGACAGCAGTGAAAAGATAATGAAAATTTTCACGTTTCTTTCATTTTTTCTGGTTCTTTCTTTAAAGATAATTAAAGATTACTTTGGTTATTTTTGAGGACACTGGGTGAGAAAGCTGCTTTATTTTCCCTGTGCTGTGTTCTCCTGTGGGTATTCTTTCCAGTAAGAGGTTCATTGTAAGAAATTATACATTTCACAAGAGGTCAATGGAGGCTGAAGTTTCCCCTTTTTTCTCTGTCAAAGAATTCCCATTAATGTGTCTTTAAATTATCATCTCCCCTGATACATTTAATAGAGTCAGATATAAAATAATTCCATGTACATATTCATTAAGACTACTATTGCAAAAATCACAGTACACCTCTCTCTCTTTTTTTTTTAAGATTTTATTTATTGAGAGAGAGAGAGAGAGCACAAGCTGGCGGGAGGGAGACAGAGGGAGAAGGAGACTCCCCGCCAAGCAGGGAGCCTGACACGGAGCTTGATCCCAGGATCCTGAGATCATGACCTGAGCTGAAGGCAGACGCTTAATCGACCGAGCCAGCCAGGTGCCCCCACAGAACACATCTGTTTGATGATGGGACCTAATTTAAATATTTTTGTGAAGTTTTGATGACTCCCAGTCATAAAACAAGTCCTTCCTCTGTGCTGAAAATCACCGAGTCCATTTCTCTAACGTGGAAGTATAAGCCTCTGCCAATGGACCTTCAGCTTCTTGAGCAGGGCCTGGTGCACAGTAGGTGCTCTCGTTCTATTCTACCATGAACTCTTGTCAAATCACTGGTCCTGTGGTTTTCTCTGCTCCTCCCAGCCTTGCCGGTTGTCAGAGCCTCTTATGGCCTTGCTCTATTTAGGTGGTTGCTGTACCCCTTGGCCAGCAAGTGTGGCTACAGGACACCTCCCCCCCACCACGAGAGTCCCTTGGCTCCCATCTCTGCCTTCCAGCCCAAGAAATCCAGGGCACCAAAATTTGTGCTTTTACTCCTGCAACTTTTCTCCAGTTTCCTTGCCAGTGTGCCTCCTTGGAGCCACATGTTTGCCATCTCTTATGTGCTGGCCAAGCAATCTACCAGTGAATAAAAAGCCCCTCTGTTGACTGAGTCCTTCCTGCCCACCAGCCCAATTTTTAGAAATATACTTGGACCCTCTTTGCTTCCATATGGTTAGCACTTTGGGCTTGTAGAAATAGGTTGTAGAAATAAGAGCACTCTGTGGAATGGACAGGACCTGGTTTAGCCCCCGGAGCTTCATAATCTTCCCTATGTGCTGACATCATTTGTTTCTGAGCCTTTCTTTAAAGAAATAATAATAAATTCAAATGTTTGAGAATTCAGTGTTAACCTCTTAAAATTTCTTATTATCAGGGCTTCCCACTAGCATCCTAAGCAAATAAGGGGCTAACATATTCATTTCCCTTCTCCGTGTTTAAGCCAATCAATCCAGACTCTGGGCAGCCCCACCATGCATGCGGCAGTGGGTTAGACCCCTGCCCAGCTGAGCCTGCGTGTCCCCTCGAGAGGGTTGAAGACTGCCTTTGGGTGCAGAGGAAAGACCTATACCAGGGTCTTCTTCTGGGACTTGCTTCTGCAGCCCCAACCAGAGCCCATCCACACTTTGCTGGCTTCACATATCTTCATTTGGCTTTGATTTTTAAGTTATTATATATTTCTTAGACTATCATTGACCTTGTCACCTTTCACTCAAATCCATGCAGTTATTATCTGATAGCCTTGTTCTGTTTCCTGGATTTCTTCATTCACTGCCTTTCTCACAATTTACACTCATTTCTCAGAAGAGTGTGATGCTGATTGTTTGCTGTGAAACTAGCTCTGAACAAAGTTCACGGTACCAGTTGAAACGGCTGTTTAAAGCAAATTTTAGAGATACACGGTGTCTGTTACTGGAATCCCACCTCTCTAGAAAAGAAGTGAGCTAACATGGAACAACATAAGTGATGAGCCCTAAGCCAACACACTGACGGCCAAAGTCCCCAGGAAGACTCCTGATTCAGATCTGAAGTATCCAGGGACATACATCTGTTTTAGTTTACAACATCTTTTCTTCAGGTTTCTTGAGGAAACTCTCAATTTTCTACCCAGCAGCTTCTTTCTGAGATTATGAAAATTTGCCCCCACCCAAATAAAAGATGTCTAAAATCCTGAAAATTACTTTTATTTGGTCAGTTTTATAATGCTTTGTATTTTCCATCTATAAAGCACTTTCACATATATTAGCTCATTTCCCCAACAAACGTATGGGATTACTAGCATCCATATTTAGAGGCTAACTCGCAGATCCAGATGTAGATGGAATTCAGTTTTGACTCTTAGTCCAGTGCTCTTTGCACTACACCATGTTGGAACCAGTGGACGACGAGCTCTTCATCTGAGCAAAACACAAAGATAACCTGCCAAAATAATTTAGAAACAAAGATTGAGGCAACTTTATCATATGACATGGTTGGTTCTCAATGGATTGATTTATGAATTAATGAAGCAGAGATGAATAGTAAAAGAGGCCACAGTTAACTAGACTATGAGGGAATGTTGTTTCTACATGATACATTTATGCAAGAAAATTCCTTTCCTCAAGGACTTTAATCTGGTTTTATCTTTGAGGGTTGTAGATTTGAACTGGTTTCATGGGATCCCCTGAAGAAGTCCGGACAAGCCAGGGGGTGGCATCTAAATTAGGAGGGGCAGCAGATAGAGATGGGGTCTACCTGGGAGGAACACTGCGGGAAAAGCAAAGAAAAACCAAGCTAGAAGAACTAAGAAAGACAAAAGTGCCGGAAAGAAGCAAGGAACAAGGCAGAAGCTGTACAGGAGAGGGAGTGAGGGAGGTGGCCCAAGAACCGAGCAGACCGCAGGGAATCTGATCTAGGTCAGGAAGGACTGTGCAGGAACAGGTGATCACACGTGCTCCTGGGACTCTGTGAAGGGAAGTTAAATGATGCTTATCATCTGTAGTTAGATCAAATGTGTAGTTACACTTTTTAAGAAATACAATTCTGGACCAGTGACAGCTATTCAGTCTAATACCAAATCATCAGCTGTAAGTTAATATACCTTGAAGACCATAGTGTTGGGGTGCCTGGGTGGCTCAGTCCGTTAAGCATTTGACTCTTGGTTTCAGCTCAGGTCATGATCTCTGGGTCCAGGGATCCAGCCCCACTTTGGGATCCGTGCTCAGCAGGGAGTCTGCCTGAGGATTCTCTCCTTTTCCCTCTGCCCCTCCCCCCATTCAAGCATTCTCTCTCCCTCTCAAATAAATAAATGAATCTTAAAAAAAAAAAATAGAGTCAATCTCCTCTTGCCCGGAGGTGAAAATTGTTTTGCCCTAAAACTTTTCAAAAAAAACACAAACAAAAACAAAAAACCTCTGCAATCCATAGAAAAGAATCCACTTTTTCCAAAGAAAAGCTTGAGTAGGAAAAGAAGCAATGGGGTAACTGAAAAGTAGTTATGACAACAATGTTAGAGAGACATTGAGTAAATATTTAAAACGATTAAGTATAATGGTGAATATATCTGTGACTTTCTTATCTAGAGCAAACATAATCAAGATGTTGAAATAACACCCCCCACTTAGGTTTCTATAAGTTTAAAACTCTAAGGTTGAAAAGCACAGTACTATGATGTTCCTTGGAAGTAAAACACGACTTAGTGTTTCAGAAAATAGCCTAACTTACACCACTTCGGTAACTAGGGTTTTATTTTGTCCAAACAATATGCTTTTGACCTGATTATGGAGCATGACAACTGCCAATACATGGAAAAAAAAGCTTTTCAAAACTACTTCTGATACTTATATTTATTTATTAACAAAGGGGAAAAAAGGTAACATTTAAGATGGAAAAAAAAATCTTTGGGTCTTCTTTAGCAATGTCACCTTTCCCATATTTTAGGAGATCTTAGTTTTAAAATGTGTTTGTTGCCTGAATCCTGCTCGGCAAAATGGTGTGTACATTTCACAGACTATGCACGGGACAAATATTGTTGTCTTGATAATCTTTCAGTGCCTATTGTCATAGTTGATCAGCAAAAATCAAAGAGAATGTTCTACATGACATTTTCTAGGAAATTGGTGGGATTTAATCAGGTAAATCAGCATCCTTCCTGCTCTCAGCCTCCAGTTTGCAAATTGGGCCTCATCAGAATTATTTATTGTTTCAAATACTTTTTTTGAAATGTTGGCAGGCATCATGGTTGGACGTATGGCCTTCCTGGCTGCCTTCTTGATCAGGTTGAGTATGATTTCTCTGGTCCTTAGTTTACTAGCCCTGAATATAGGGGCAGAATTTCTCAGAATTGTACTGTTCTGTAGCATACCATATGTAGAGTTGTTAAAAGAAGAAAGTATCTTTTGTGTGTGTGGCCTTTGGGGGAAATTTAAATTATTGAAATTATCTCTTCCCTTTCATGATCCCACAGTTTCCAGCTGAATGGGGGGAACGGGTGGGGAGGATGAATTTATTATCAATACCTTCCTTTATGTAAAACTTTGCCCGATTAAAGTTTTGGGATAACTTACCCAAAAGGCCCTATTTCTAACCCATTTCTCTCTTTTCTTAGCTCCATCAGAACTGAAGATTCTAGAAATTTCAAGTGCTGCCTCAGTTAAGGTTGTATATTTGGCCAAGTTAACATTTTTAACTTGACCAGGGATGGCTCCCCCACCCCCTTTGCTAATACCCCAGACAGGTCATGAACCCCCTGAAAATGACTAGGCCTCTAAGCAAAGAGTGCATGTTTTTTACAGTAAATAATTTAAACTGCAGCTGGACATTCTCCAAGAAGACCTGTGCTGTCCCTTTTACAATAAGAGAGTCCCCAGAATTTCTTTGAATAGCAACAACAGCTGTCATTTAATGCACACCAAAGAAGAGTGGATTTTTTTTTTTTTTTTTACCATGGCAGAGGTTTGAGTGGGCAACAGGGAGATTCTGGGTGGTTTCAGACCTTTTTCCACTTCACATATCATGTCACACTAGGCATGTTTCATCATGAATGCGAATTATTTTATATGCTAACAGAGAACATAGAATGTCTTATAAGACAAACCCCTAATAATCACCCTATCTTCTTCCTTGCCATGTTGAACATGGGTGACCATGCATACACATTATTTTCCGTAGAAGGATACACACCAGAACTAATTAAACAGCCCGTTGAGTTGCATCAGGTGTTAACAGACGTTGCAGCTGTCTGGCCGGCAAAAATATTGTGGCTTGTTCTAACGGTCATTTGGGTTGATAGAACGTGGGGAACCTGATCTCTCTGTTTTTAGGAGACTACTTCCCATAGTTAGAGCAAATCTATGGAATTGGGTTTTCCTCATGTTTTCTCTTCTTCTGCAATACATTTTATCCTCCTATTTTTTCATTTTTTTTTAAACCGGCTTTATTGAGGTCAAGTTTACATATCATAAATTTACCCATCTAAAGTACGCAATTCAGTGATTTTTAGTACACCTACCAAGTTGGGCAGCCATCACCATATCCAGATTCAGAACATCTTTGTTATCCCAGTAAGATCCCTCATGACCATTTGCAGTTAACTCCTTCTCACCCTCAACACTGAGAGCTGCTGAGCTACGTTCTGTCTCTGTAGATTTGCCTTTGCAAGAAATTTCACATAAATGGGATCACACAATGTGTAGTCTTCTGTGTCACCTAGCATACGGTTTTTGAGATTCCTCCATGGTGTTTCTTTCATTTTTATTGCATAGCCTGGTTTGCTTTTTATTGGAGTTAAGCACCGATCACTGATGGATTGGACCAGTGGTTCTACACTGGGCTGGTTGGGGGATATCTGGAGGCATTTTTGATTGTCACAGCTGAGATGGGGGCTGATACTGGCATCTGATAGAAAGAGGTCAGTGTTGGGGCACCTGGGTAGCACAGTGGTTAAGCGTCTGCCTTCGGCTCAGGGCGTGATCCCGGCGTTCTGGGATCGAGCCCCACATCAGGCTCCTCCGCTATGAGCCTGCTTCTTCCTCTCCCACTCCCCCTTGCTTGTGTTCCCTCTCTTGCTGGCTGTCTGTATCTCTGTCAAATAAATAAATAAAATCTTAAAAAAAAAAAAAGAAAAGAAAGAGGTCAGTGATGCTGTTAAACAACTTTCATGTGCAGGACAGCCCCCATGACACAGAATTACCGCAACATCCATGGTGCTGAGACTGAGAATCTGGGAGTCAAACTTCACTGAATTTTCACTTATCCTCAGGGTGCATGTTTAAAACCAAACGTTGCATGATGGAAACCCTCCCTTGATTTGGACTACATGTCTTTGTATTAGGGTTCTGTTTGTCTAATTTTTATGTATGTTTAAAATATGAACTCATTTGTGAAACAGATCATTTTTTTTTACCATTTGGGAAAACTCTAGAATCTCCTAAAATATTATTCAGTAGGTTGCACTGAACAAGAAAAGAAGAGTACACAATTCTTGTTTCCTGGTTGAGATCTCAATACAATCTGGTTGTAAAAATTTAGCAACAGAGAAGAAGCAAATGGCAAAGACTTATACAGCATAAATTCCCAGGAAGCTGCAGGAACTATTGGAAGGTTCATAATAAAGGCATTTAATAAAGTACATTGTCTACTTAACAACAAATAGCACCATCATTTTTGTGGCGTGACCACCAGTGTTATGCACTCTAGTTATATTTTGCCAGTTCAGCTCCAGAATTTTGAATCTACTGTGTTATTCTTAACATTGATGAATAAAGTTTTCATAGGGGCAGAGATGAAAAGAAAACAGATCTGAAAAAAACAAAAATAAAGAGTTCTTATCACCCAGCATTTGGTGCATAAAACCCCTCTTGGGAATAAGAAGAAATTAGCCAGAATTAAAAGATTTTGTTTTATCTGAGACCAGGGACTCACTGGCTGCTTGATTTTTTTTTCTCTAGGGTAGTTGAGATGCCAAGAGGTGGAATTCTATCTCTTAGGTCTTTTGAGTTTTGTGTGATGATGAATTAGAAACAAAGTACTCTGTTTGGAGCTTAATAACATAAAGGGAGACTGATATGATGCGAGTCAGTAAACCATACTTGGCAGAGGGTACCTTTGGGAATTTGACAAATAAACAGTGGCGTCTCAGCTGCCCTGGGCGACTTCTCTTCACTCTGACCCCTCTTTTGTTCCAGTGAGCAGCTCTGCCTCAGCCCTGCAAGATGCAGACAGGGACAGAGAAGGGCAAGGAGGTGCATGACTGGGGGTAGATGTGCTGGCTGAGAAGAGAGAGGAAGAAGAATGGGGTCTTCTGGCAGCTTTTGTACATTTTAATGTCCTTTAACATCCAAGTCATTCGTACCTCCTGTTTACACTAATAGTAAACCACATCAGAAATATATGGTAGAAGTAAACCGAGGGCAATATACATGCATACACAAGCACGTGTACATACATACAACATGCACACATAACACACACACGTATACACACAGCTGCACACACAACATGCCTGTAGAAACATGTATGCACGCACATATACATTAACATACAAAACATGATACATGCATACACATCTGTGTGCACACACACACACCCACATTTCTCAGTATTACCATAAGCCCTCTGTACACATTTATTCATCACTGCCAGAGAGATTTTATGTGGCTGTGTTATAGTAAAGGACAGTTATGCTCTGAGATGTTTGGTAATTTGCTCAGAGCCACACAGCTGGTAGTAGAACTGGGATTGAAACCAAGCTTTCTGTAAATCCAAATTCCAAAGACAGAAGCAATACTAAAGAAAAATTTGACTTTAAAAAGAAGTAACTCCAACAATAAAAAGATCAGTAGTTGCAGGGGTGGAAATGAATAGGCAGAGCACTGAAGCAGTGAAGATCTGATGTTATAATGAAAGATACATGTCATTTACATTTGTTGAAAACCATAGTATGTACAACACCAAAAGTAAATGCTACTGTGAACCATAGACTTTGGGTGATCATAGTGTGTCGGTCGATTGTCACATACATACTACTCTGGAAGGGAATGTTGATGTTAGGGTAGGGAAGAGGCATATGGGAAATGTCTGTCCCTTCCTCTTAATTTTGTTGTGGATTTAAAATTGCCCTAAAAAAACACAGTCTGTTAAAAAAAAAAAGATATAACTTCACATGGAAGTGTTCCAGCTCAGTCATTCCAAGACAGATGACTCAACTGAGTGATCAAATGACCTACCTAAATCTGAAGTTCAAGAATATGATAAACCTTAGTCTGTGTGTGTGTGCGCACGTGTGTGTTTCTTAAAATAAAACCAGAGTTTTTTCTAAAGATAAAAATGACATATGCTAATTACTGAAATAGTATATATGTATATGAAATATAAAGAAAAAAGTAAAAATTATCTCCATTTCTTCACCTAGAGATAAGCAATCTTAACATCTCTTGAACATTTTTCTTGCTCTCTCTCTAGGTAGGTAGACAGATAGGTACACAGATATGGACATGCATAAACAGATAAATAGATGGTAGAGTTTTATATAAATGATATAGTATAGATACTGTCTTGCAGCAGACTTTTTTACCCAACAGTATAGGTTGACAATTCTTGTTAATATATCTAATTCTATATCCATTACGAAGGCCACACTGATTCATAATTATAATCTACTTGATTTATTTTCTCTCTTTTTTAGAGCCCTATTGTGAGGTTGGAACAATACAAAACAAACCTAACGATGGGGCAAAAGACGTTTTTGAGAAAGGAATCAAGCCAGCACCGTCTGCGTGAAACAAAACTTTAGCAAGTCAAAACCTCTAGATTTCTTATTACTTAAAGTTCTAGGGCTTTCTTCAGCCTAAACTCTTTAAGCCCAGGTAAGTAAGCCCACTAAGGACTGGATTTGCACTAATGCAAAAGTTTGGCACCAAAACTGATGCAGTGTATACCTATGACCTTAAGAGTCCTTGCTATCCCATGAGCATGCTTTCCATTCTACAGAGAAGCTCAGAAAGGCTCTTGCCTCAACTGGAGGCTCAGTCATTTCTCTGAGCTGCTCTCCTTCATTCTAGAAAGTATTCCTAGATCTTATGCTTGACCTCCTTGGTTACATCAGTGTGTTCCTGCTCTGTGCTAAATGCTGGGAAGACAGATTCTCTTTTTTTAGACATTGAGATTGCAGCCAGTTTTTTCAGTGTTATTCATTTCACTCAACAAGTATTAACTGAACACCTGCTATATACCATGCAGTCGTCTAGGTCCAGGGATATCTCAGCAAACAAGAAAGACATGATTGCTAGTGAGAGGTGAAAGAAAGTAAATTTCCGGGGTGCCTGGGTGGTTTAGTTGGTTAAGAGTCCAGATCTTGGTTTCGGCTCAGGTCTGATCTCAGGGTCATGAAATTGAGCCCCTCATCGGGCTCTGTGCTCAGTGCAGAGTCTGCTTGAGATTCTCTCTCTCTGTCCCTCCCCCCACTCATGCTTTCTCTCTCTCTTTCAGAAAAATAAAATAAATCTTTAAAAAAGAAAAAGACAAAAAAAGAAAGTCAATTTTCACAAAAGGAAGATAGGGAGTTCAGGGGGCTGGTATGTACAGCACTGCCCTGCACACCCTCATGTGATAGTCTTAAAGGTCTACGTGATTTTCTCCTTAAGATTATTTTTCTGAAGTGCTACCTGGGGTCAATGGATCTGCATATTTAAATACTCTTCAGAAATACCAGATCAAATTGTACTTCACACAGTAGAGCAGAAACCTAGATTGTGGCTTTCTATTTAACTTCTCTGTTTATCTCTCTCTTTCCTCTCTCTTTCTCTCTCTGTCTCAAGGATAGGTAACTACAAGAAGGAAATGTAAGTGAAGGCTTTCTCCCCCAACCTGACTTTATTTTTTTTTAATTTTTATTTTTAATTTTATTTTTTTTATTATGATATGTTAGCCAACCTGACTTAAAAAAAAAAAAAGCTATTCCAGAGATAAGTATTTGGATTTCCAATGATGAGATCAAGGAAGCGTTCTTAGAATTATTTGTGTTCCTCTCTCTCCAGAACTGATTAATGAATGTAGCTCTCAGAATCTGAGAGAGGACCAGTTGTTTGTTGTTCTTACTATTCCCCCTAAGAATGTGTCTGTTCTTCCACTGGGGGCTACTCTGGGCCCCTGGGAAATGTTTGCCTCCAATAGAAAACTAAATAATCCCTGGGAGCCAAAAACTCTCAGTTCAGTAGGAAACGATTCCTTTTTTTTTTTTTTAAAGATTTTATTTATTTATTCGACAGAGACAGAGACAGCCAGCGAGAGAGGGAACACGAGCAGGGGGAGTGGGAGAGGAAGAAGCAGGCTCACAGCGGAGGAGCCTGATGTGGGGCTCGATCCCATAACGCCGGGATCACGCCCTGAGCTGAAGGCAGGCGCTTAACCGCTGTGCCACCCAGGCGCCCCGGGAACGATTCCTTTTAGAACTTTACCCCCAAACCTTCTCCCTGGATGAAGCTTGGCTCCATCTAGACAGTTGCTCCCCTTCCCCCAGTACTACCCTCCTCTTTTTCAAGCCTGCCTTCTGTGATCTCTTTCTCATTCTTAGGTCCTCTTTGGAGACATTTTATTTTTTAAATAAGAGGATTTCAATTACTATTTTTTTTATTTTTTTAAGATTATTTATTTATTTATTTGACAGAGAGAGAGAGAGAGGGAGCACAAGCAGGGGGAGTGGGAGAGGGAGAAGTAGGCTCCCCGTTGAGCAGGAAGCCCAACGTGGGGCTGGATCCTAGGACCCTGGGATCATGACCCAAATTGAAGGCAGACGCTTAACCAACTAAGCCACCCAGGGACCCCATCAATTACTATTATTTTAAAAATTGTACTCAGGAAATGTTTATCCCAACTTTGGAGACACACCATGACCTGAAGTGCAACCAGGAGGGAAAAGTGACGTCAATTGTAGATGGTGAAATATTGTCAAGTCATCCAATGCTTGGCAGACTCTGGCTTCCTGCACCTCAAAATGAGAGAACATGCTCTTTTGTATTTATATGCCATCTCCTCCACTGAAAAAACACAAAACATTTTGACAAGAGATTTTTTTACCCTGGACAATAATATCATTAGGAACAAGAGGTACTGTTATTGGTCCTGAAGGGACAGTAGGTCTATTTCCTTTTTTACTCCATCACAGAGAGCAGGGTGATGGCTAGAGGAAGATTGTACCACCAACTTGTCAAGGGGTTTATAAGCCTCATGTTATTCAGGGTCATGTTAGCACTGATATTTCCATTCTCAGTCTGTTGGTACATTTGATCACGTAATTAGAAATTGTGCAGCCAGGACTCAAACTGAATGTGGTCAGCCCCACTGGCATGTTTTTTGACCCTGCCACGTTCTGCATAGGAGCCAAGGTGCTATGGGGTGTGAGGCAAAAATGCTCCCACAAATTCATGCCTTGTCCTAGAGCTGGAATGAGGCCAACAGGAATCCAAAGAGCACAGGTCCTGGGTGTACAGGCCCCCATGGCCTCCTGTGACGTGGGCTCTGGGGGCAGGACCACACTGGCAGCTTCGGAGGGAGCACTTGCCCCACCCTTGGTAAACTCTCGTGTAAATGCCTCAGAGTTGATAAGAAGGAGTCTGGATTCTGAACTTTGAAAGGACTGGAGCTGAGGAGCAGGGATGTCAGCCACGTGAGGTCCCCAAGCTTTACTGGAAAATCCCAAGCCATCTAATAAAATGATCTACAAGAACTAAATAAAATAAAATAAAAATATAAAAAATGTAAAGTATACAATGTATAATATGGCAAATAGCCAGGTTCCCACTATAAGAATTGATAATTTAATATTTTGTCATATTTACTTTTTCTATAAGAGAAAATGTTACAAATATAATTTCTATAACCTTTAAAAACAAGCAAAATATTATCTTTTCTTCACACATGGATGTATAAAAGCTAGAAATAGTTAAGAGAATGAAGGGCCCAAATCACAGTTGTAGCGGCCTCTGGGGAGAGTCTGGGGGTAGGACTGGGGTGAAAGAAACTGCAATTTAGGTAGCACCCCATGAAGCCAGTATGTTCAGACTGATGTGTGGCACTCTCCTTCCCAGGACAGTGGGATTCATGCGGAAACCACAGGTCTGTAGGCAATTTCTGGGAGGTTCATCTGGCATTTGTTATAGTCCTTCAGCTCCCTGAGAAAGGCTGTGTGGCCCATGGGCAATGGGATGTGTGGGGGACAATTTGACAGTGTAGTGGCCATAAACATGTGCCTGTCTCAATAGCCTGCAGGTGGCCAGTTTCCCTCCTGGGACATTTTGCTCTCCCTTCAGTATGCGTACGTCCTAGAGCTTCCTTGGTTCTGAGTGAGCTGACTCCTCAGTGTGGTCTGCTTCTGTCTCATTGGAGAAGCCTGTCTCAGAGGGAAGCCATGGAGCTCCCTCTCCTCTAGGACTTAGCTCCCCATCCTCTGAACCCTCCCTGCTTCCCCACCACATCCTTTGTTGCACCCACAGAACTTCATCCTGCAGGAACTTTCTGGCATTTCACTTGTCACACCGTATTATGCAGTGTGTGTGCATGTGTGTGCATGCGTGAGAGCCCCTTGAGGCTGGGGATGGGGCCTTATTCATCTCAGCACCCCCAACTTCCAGCATGTTGCCTGGTGTAAGTGTTACCAAATGAATCATACATTCGATGAGTGTAGGATTAGTGTGATTCTAAGCCTGTGTGCTTCAGACTTTTACATAATACATCTCTGTCAAGAGGGAAAAACTTAAACTCACATTTCCCATCCCCTGGGATAGGGTTGAAATCACTAGCTAATATCTTAGAATAAAACATATATCTAGTATGAGGTTCAATGTTAATGACAGAGGGTGGAAATATATCGTATTTGTTTACTTGAGCTTCTGTAACAAACTACCACAGACTTGGTGGCTTAAATAATAAACATTTATTTCTCATGTTTCTGGAGTTTGGGAAGCCTAAGATCAAGGCACCAGCAGATTTGATGTCTGGTGAGAACCCTTTTCCTGGCTCATTATGTCTTTACATGATAGAAGGGGCTGGGGTCTCTTTTATAAGATACGAATCCCATTCATGAAGGCTCCACCCTTACGACCTGATCACCTGCTGAAGGACCCACCTCCTATTGCCATCACCCTGGGCATTGGGGTTACAACATGTGCATTTTGTGAGGATACAACCATCAAGTCTACAGCAACTATATTTTAAATAGCCATTTTGAGATCTTAAATGTAGGGGGTTGATTTCTTGTTAGATCTTGTCATATTAGTACCAGAAGTTTTTAATCTGAAAAGGCAGCTGGCAGAGAGCTTGTACTCAGGGGGAAAACAGGCTCTGTCATTTTCTATTTGCTTGCTCTTTTTTACTACTGCTTTTTGTTCATAGTTTCTTTGCAAATAGTTCTTTCTGGGGTTGTCTACTTAACACCAGAAGATTTTACTTGCAAATCCACTTAAGGAGTTCCCTGCAGTGCACTGAGATGATTAACATGGAAGTTACCCTTGCCAGCGTCTGCCTCAGGAAGGCCCACCTCTTGTTAGGACCCCTCTGTGTGGATTACGGAGCTTGGTGGCCACCTGGATGGCCCAAGTGGGGCCATTGGCTCTAGGCTAAGATGAGTTCAGCATTAAAATAGAAACAGATATTCTAGTATATTCTTTTGAGACCGCTTTTGTGCTCTGCTCACTAACAATGTAAGCTCTGAGGGGCCAAGAGTTGCTGTATATCCACTGTATACCAGCCCCCAAAGTAGTACTTGTCACATGGTAGATACTCGACACACGCTTACTGAAGGAACAAAGATATTTGGAATAAAATCAACTTTTCATGAACCAAAGACTGACATGGTAGCACATAATAAAGATTCAAGTGGAGTCCTGACTTCATGTCTAAACCAGTCTTCTCCAGACTGGAGCTCCTTCTAGTCTGGAAGGATCTCAGACCAACTCCCCTGACTCTCACACACTGCATCCATTGAGTCTGAACAAGTTCCCTATAAATTAACAGAGGGGTTATGGAGGGGCTAGTATCCAATTTGGAGACCTTCAGATATGCTAAGAGTTCACTAAAAACAAAACTTTGTGGGGGCTCCTGGGTGGCTCAGTCAGTTAAGTGTCCAACTCTTTAATTTTGGTTCAGGTCACGATCTCAGGGTCGTGGGATCAAGCCCTGCATCAGGATCCACGTTCAGTGAACGCCTGCTTGAAGATTCTCTCCCTCTTCCTCTGCCCCTCCCCCTGCTTGTTTTCTCCCTCCCTCTCTGTCTCTGTCTCTCCCCTCCTCAAATAAATAAAATAAATCTTAAAAAAACCCCAACTTTGGTTATAGCTTTCCAAATGGGGATAAAGGCATAAAAGTAGTAATAGTCACAGCAGCAGCAGCAGAAGTAGAAATAATAGTAGCAACAATGGCAATGGTGGCGGTGGTGGTAGCAGTAAAAGCAGGAGCAGTAGTAGGACTAGCAGTGGCGGTGGTGGTGGTAATAGTAATAGCAGCAGCAACGGTAATTATGGTAGCAACGGTGTCAGTAGATATGGCGGCAGAATGACAACTGTAGTCACCCTTTATTGAATACTTCCTATGTGCAAAACACTATTCTAGATGGAATCTAGTTTAATCCTAAAAATCTCCGTGTTTAAAATGCTTAGAAGCTTCAGTTGCCCCAAAAATGATGTCTGAGCTCCTTAACCTGACTTCCAACACCCTTCGCAGCATCTAGCCCCACTTAGCTGTCCTTTAGCCACATGCCACACTAGCACTCCACCTGCGACCTTCTTTCAGTTCCTCCGTCCACTCTGTCCTGTCCACTCCCCTGCATGGTACATGGGCATAGGCGCCAGTCCTTGTCATTCCCAGCCCCCTAGCCCATCCCCTACCCCACAGGCTTTGCATAGAGTCAGTCCTATCAGGGGAAGTCTCCTCAAGCATGGTAGTGCTGTGTTATTGTAATTGCTCAAATAACACTTATCTCCTATAGAGTCAGAAAAGAAAGAAGCACTCAAAAAAGGGTGGGGACATACTGAAAGGACACAAAAGTCAACCTGATGGAGCTCCCAATGGCAAGAGAAGGAGGAGTTGAGAGAAGAAAAATAATCATAATAGTAATATTGAATTCTAATCCATAGAATAAAATTAATGTCCTTGGGTCTATATTAATATAAAAAATTCAAACCCAATGAGAGGAGGAATTCACCTGTCTTGCCTGCTACTCATTATTGTGTCTCTCTAGGGTCTAACATACAACATGACACATAGTAGGTGCTTGATGAACAAGACTTAAATGAAGGAACTGTGATATTATCACCATTCCACAAATGACTGAAAAGCAAAAATTGCGTTATGAAGTGCAGTTGGTAAGGGGCAGAACTAGGATTTGAATTCAAGGGTGTCTCTTTCAACTCTGCTTTGTTGTTGTTGTTGTTGTTGTTTTTTGTTTTTTTACTTCTGCCTTCCAATAGTGAGGTCGAAAATTCAACTGGCTTCCTAGCTGTTATCTTGCAATGTGAGTTGAGAGACAGGATTGACACTTACCAATTTTGTAAAATAGCAAAACCTTTGGCTCCTCATTGTAAGGTATATAGAACTATTATTTACATTGTAATATGCCACAATTCATCAATCTGTGAATCTAAGCAGCGAATCTCCTTGGTTTAACAATGCAATAATGACAGATGGAGATATTGTTCTGACCTATCTCATGCCATTCAGACTTTATTTTTGAAAAGTTCATTTAGTTAGAATGTTTTGTCGATGATAAAGATAACTGATAAACGTTAAAGTACTTTACTTTAGAGGAGTTTAACAATAATATTTAGCAGGAGCCCTAATGCTTCATACCTTGTTCTTTGGAGTCACCCTTACTCCAAATGCTCTTGTACATCTTTGACCACCTGAATGAGCAGCTCAATCCCTGACTCTCAATTGTCGGCTGATAAGTTTGGTATGTGTGTGCTAATGAATTCTTTGGAATTTGTGTCAGTATTGCATATTATATACCAAGCATAATGATTAAATAGTTACTGAGATGCCCTACTACATATGCCTGTTTCCTGACTGCTTGAAGTAACATGCAAGTATACGGAGTGACATGCTCTCCTAGATTCTCTTGCATGAAAAACCATTTTTAGAAAAATGAAGACAGAGATTTGATTCCTAGTTTCAGGCTCCCCAGACTGGCAAAAGCTGGAATTGCTTGAAAGTCACCAATTTCTTTGATGGCCACTCACCAGAACTCTCTGCAGGGTAAAGAGAAGTCCCCAGAGGAGATGGGAGTGGGCTCCTAAACCATATCAGGGGCCGCTTTGGGTGGTGTGAAAATATCCATGACCAAACAAGCGAGGTCCCCACTCTCCTGGGGTCAAAGTCTCCATGAGAACTTGGTGACTGGAATGCAACTCTGGGAAGCAGAGATTTAAAAATGTAGGGATGGATTTTGTGGAGAAGTGGTTGATTCCAGTATACAATGGAATATTATTCAGCCATAAAAAGAATGAGATCTTGCCATTTGCAAAGACATGGATGGAGCTAGAGAGTATAATGCTAAGTGAAATAAGTCAGTCAGAGGAAGACAAATACCATATGATCTCACTCATAGGTGGAATTTGAGAAACAAAACAAACCAACAAAAGGGAAAAAAGAGAGAGAGATACAAAGCAACAAATAGACTCAACTATAGAGAACACACTGATGGTTACCAGAGGGGAGTAGGTGAGGGAGAGTTAGGTAGGTGTTGGGGATTCAGAAGTGCCCTTGTCGTGATGAGTACCGGGTAATGTATGGAATTGTCGAATCAGTGTATTGTACTCCTGAAACTGATATGACGCTGTATGTTAACTATACTGGAACTTAATTTAAAAAAAAGAAGTGGTTGATTCCAGAGTTGGAGCAGGGAAAATGCCAGATAAACCTGAGACTTGGGGGCTAGAAAATAGGAAAGTGTTTGAAAAAGAAAGGGAAGGAACAAAAGACAATTTGAATGAGCTCCTATTGGCCAAAATTGGAATAATTTGAAATTAATGGATAATCTCATCAATAAATAATGGATTCTAATCCATAAATTAGAAGTAATATATTCTAATCCACAGAAAAAAATAAATATTCATGAGTCTATAGTGATGTAGATAGATGATAGATAGATAGATAGATAGATAGATAGATAGATAAATGACAGAGAAGGAGCAACTCTTCCTTACATAAGAATTCAAGTTAATAAATATGGAAGGAATAAGGGAAATACAAAATCACCAAGAGACAAATATGATCGTAATAATCATTGCAAGCAAGATTCTTTGATGGATACAAAAATCACTGGGATAAGCCTGAGAAGAAACAGGATATTTTCAGTCTCAACTTATTTCCCCAAAGAGATTGATCAGTTAGAAAGAGAAAAATAGTAACTTTGCAGTGGAGAAACTCTGCAACGACCTTAACAAAGTGTTTAAGGCAACATCACCAAGGAGATCTATCAGCTGTCATACCCCTGATATAATGCACAAAGGAGGATGCAGCATCATTTCCATGGGACCGCTGCCGAAAATGCATCACCTCACCATAATCCATAATGAGAAAACATCAGACAAATCCAAACTTTGAGACAGTCTACAAAGTGACTAGCACCATCACAAGGGTCAAGGCCATGAAAAACAAGGAAAGACTGAGAAAACATCAAAAAAACATTTCTGGTGATCTGCTCTCCGAAAAACAAAAAGGGGAGAGTTGGATAAAGAGATGCTTCATCTTAAACTCTGGCAGAAGTTGGGTATCATCTGGAAAGCTTGAGAGTCCAGTAAAATGTATCTCTGAAGTTTCTATAGGGACAAAATGAAGTATCAGAGAAAAAGCATCTGAATTTGGCCAGTGTAGATAGACAGTTAAAATAGTGCAAACCCAAACACCTTATTTGTCT
This sequence comes from Ailuropoda melanoleuca, assembly GCF_002007445.2. NCBI lineage: Eukaryota > Metazoa > Chordata > Mammalia > Carnivora > Ursidae > Ailuropoda > Ailuropoda melanoleuca. The sequence continues at coordinate 26,002,662 of NC_048222.1, read as the reverse complement.
CAATAGCAGGCTGAAAAAATAACCTTTATTTGAAAAATGTCCCAAATTCTCATTTTTCCTGTCAGGTAGCCTATTTTGTACAGAGTGCTATTTTAAGTCCTACGGAAAATAATAAAGACATAGAAAATACAACTCTTGACCTTAGAACTTATTCGGGAAAAGTAGGATATTACAAGAGAAATATACAAATCAAAGATTAAAAACATGCCCATATTGAATGGATAAAGAAAGTGTGTATACATACAATGGAATATTATTCAGGCTTTAAAAAAAGAAGGAAATTCTGCTATTTGTGACAGCATGGATGGGTCTGGAGGACATTAGGCTAAGTGAGATAAGCCAGATGCAGAAAGACAAATAGTAGATGACCTCAATAATAATTAGAATCTAAAATAGTCAAACTGATAAAACAACAAGTAGAATGGTAATTGCCAGGAGCTGGGAAGAAAGGAATAGGGGGAGGTGGTGGTCAAAGGATACAAAGTTTCAGTTATGCAGGATGAGTAAGTTCTAGAGATCCACTGTACAGCATGGTGCCTACAGCTAATAATACAGTACTACATACTTAAACTTTGCTAAGAGGACGAATGATTTTATGTTAAGTGTTCTTACCACAAAATGATGATGATGATGATTAATAATAATAATAATAATAATAATAATAGATGGGAGGAAACTTTGGGAGGCGATGCATGTATTGATAGCCTTGATGGTCATGATGATTTCACAGATGTATCATATACATTAAAGATGTACAGCTTTTTACATGTCAATCACACCTCGATAAAGTGGTTTTTAAGATAAAGAAATAAAAATCGACTTAAAAAACCAGGCCCGTAGATATTACACATATTCTGAGATATAACCTTGTGCAAAGAAAAGGGACAGCCTATTAAAGGTGAGTGGGACAGACAGAATCAGTCCAGGAAGAGGAACTTGAAAGCTGTGGTTGAATGGTTGAATTACAGCTGTGAAAAGAATATTCCCAGATGCAGACAGCCTGCCTTTCCTGCTAAAGACAGAACACTTGAATCATTAGGAGATAGGGGTATGGTAGAGGTTAGAGGCAAACTTTGAGGTTTATTTTTTTTGGTTGAAGAGGGCAGCACAGGCCACTGGGCCCAAGGTTATGAGAGTAATTGGTGTCATGAAGATAAACATCTTTGAAGTATTTGTTCAGATAATCAGGGTTGATTCAAGAGCATGGTGAGGCCTAGAGATTCTGAGAAGCAGGAAAGGAGTTCGGTTAGAGCCCAAAGGATTATGAAAGCTATGATTAAGGGTGCAGAATGCTGCTGAAGACCAGACTAGGTGGGATGTCACAGAGAAGGGGCTGGTCAGCATAAGCAGAGAAGCTCAGAGGCCCAAAGGCTCAGAAAAGGGATGAGGCCTTGGGATTTTTGCTAAAGAATGTCATTGGTGGTTTAATAAAAGTAGTTCCTCCAAGGTAAAGACCAGAGAACTAGAGCTACCCAACTGAAAGTTTATTGAGGGAAGGAACCATGCTCTAATATATCTTTGTATTTCCCCAAAATACCTAACTGAGAATATCATCTTCGAATTTTGACAATGGAGTTCTATATTTCCCTGCCAAGAGCTTTAACCCAAACCAGATTGCAAGCAATCCAGAAAAAGACATGTATGTGAAAATAGGAGTAATTTGCATCAAAGATGTGTTTAAGGAATGAATTTTATAGTAAGAAGAAAAAAAATGGAGGGCTGGCATGGATTGAGGGATTGAATAAAAGTGAAGGTCAAGAGATATTGTCATAGCATTTGACATCAGTCAACATGGTTAGTCAATCTTAATATGCGTTAATTTTCTGTTCTTAAGAAACTGTTTGATGGTTTTGATTATAATATCTTTCCATGCCCCTAAAAGTATAAATGTCAGAAAAAAATGGAGATAAAAACAATTTATATAAATAATGTGTGACCTCACCACACATGTTGGGGTTTTCCCTAACTCTTGTGCATTTTTCTCAGTTAAGATTGTATCACGCATACGATTTTGCATTCTGCTCTTTTCCCTTAACTTTATATCATAAGCATTTCCCCCAAATTAACAAAAATTTTCATAAATAAATTTCCCAACTGTGTGAATGTACTAACATGCATTTAATTGTTCCTCAATGATTAGCTATTTCAATTAATTCCAAGTTTTACTGTAACAAATGCTGAGGTGAACATTTTTGAAAAATGTTCAGTTGCTTTCTAGAAGGAGTGTTTATTTCAGCCACACAGATGTTGTTTCATATGGTATCATTTATTTTTATTTATTTTTTTAAATTTCTAATTTAAATTCAATTAGTCAAGGTATAGTATATCATTAGTTTTTTATATAATGTTCAATAATTCATTAATTGAATGTAACACCCAGTGCTCATCATATCATGTGCCCTCTTTAATTCCCATCACCCAGATATCCCATTGCCCCACTCTCAGTTTGTTTCCCGGAGTCAAGAGTCTTACATGGTTTGTCTCCGGTCTCATTTAAATGAGTATGAATTTTCTCTTTGTAATGATCTTTTACTCATTTATTCAGAAAACATTTATTGTGTATCTAATACGGGTGGAAATTGTCGTATGTGCTGGCTATGCCAGTCAGCAAGAGCATCAAAGTGCCTACCTTCATGGGGCTCAAGCTTTAGTAAGCCGGGATAAGCCATCAACAATGTCAATAAGTAACGGAAGTATATTGTGAAGACCATGCACAAAGATGAGGCAAGTGTCTAAGTGTTGGCTCGGAGGGTTCCCCTGCATGGTGGTCTTTGAGTAAAGGCCTGATCAAAGGTGGGCAGGAGGCACAGATAAGTGCAAAGAGTTTTCCAGACAGGGGATTATTAATGAAGTGGACATTCTTTTCCATATTAATCATATTGGGCTCATTTCATAATGAGGCATGTGGCTGAGGGCTGTCCTCACTGCTCAGCTCTTTCTGTTGACATCAGGCACCTCTAATAACCCCATCTATCTCAATGTGCTCATCTCTAAAAATGGGATCATAATGTCTGCTTCACTTCTCCACCAGGTTATAGTGAAACATGATTGAGGAATCAGGGAAGAAAGCCACATTTAGGAAGCTACAGACCAGATGTTAGGTTGGCTTCTTTGCAGTTTGTAGCAGAACACTGATCCAAAGTGGCACTTTGCAGAGACTTCTAACCTCCCCGCAGTCCACCTAGACCATGCAAGCAGGTCCCTGACTGAGTGCGTGGCCCCCAGCCTCCCTCATTCCAGGGCAGGGCAGAACAGTTCATGTTTCAAAAACAGTTTGGGAGGAGAATCCTCCAAAAAGTCACTGTATTCATAGGAATCTCCCACATCTTCCCTCCTTTGTCTGCTTACACTCGGCACATGACTGTTTTCCTTCTTTCCCTCACAGCTCCCCACAAGTCTGCTCTGACTGGCATGGCATAGAGCAGCATTACCTTCCAGGGCAAAGGAACCTACAGCAGCCTTTAAAGGAAGTTACCTTCGGTCGTTCCCACCCAGAGCCACTCCACAGCCACACTGAATGAAACCTCCTTGGAGGGAAGTGATGAGCGTCCATGGTCAGAGGAAACCTAGTTCCTCCTGACCTCCCACTGCCCCCAGCCTTACAAGTTTGGGGCAGGCAAATAGAGAAGCCTGCTGTTAACTGAAATATCCACTGTGTTTAAGATAGTTAATGAGTCCTCTGTTATCTCCCTGTCTGCCAGTGGGCCATATGTGCCTCGTCCCTTACCTAACCTGCTTCCAAAGTTGAATGCCAACTACTTTTTACAGGACAATGTGCCCAAACATCCTTCTGGTGCCTCAAGTCCAAATTCCCAAGACAGAGTTAACACCCTCCATCCTAAATGTCACCCCTTTGTCATCATTTCCTGTTTCCTTGTTCTCAGTATGTCTGGTGTCTCCCTCTCTTGCCCACACCTCAGTGAGCCATGATTCTCTGCTCCAGTGCCTCCTTCTCTGTGACCTCCTCGGTCCCCAGGGCCTGCCCCAGACCCAGAAACACCTAGACCTTCCACCTGCATGCTCTTGTACCTCCAATCCATGTTGTACCCACTGCAAAGTTGTCTTCCTGAAACTTGAGTTGGGTTGTGGCACTTCCTGCTCCAAAACTCTTAAAGTACCTCCCTGCTGCCCCATGTTGTCCAAAGCGTGTGGTCCTGGGACGTCTAAATCAAAATTCGCACTGATTGATGGAAATGAAGATTCCTAGGCCTACTGACCGAGCCTGACTCTCTGGGACCACAGTGATGATGAGGAGCCAACATTCTGCCAAAAAAGTACAAGCTTCTTAGTTGGTTTCAAGGTCCTCCATGGTGTCCCCTGACGGGTTTCAAGTCTCCTTTCTGGCCCCTTTACTCTGAGTCCTCACCTCTACCCTGAACTATGCTCTTGTACCAACATCCGCCTGTCATACTGCATGCAGGACTTTGTCCATGTGGGTCTCAGCCTAGAGTGTCCTTTTCTCTTTTTCTATGATATTGAAACCTTGTGACTTCAAGGTTCAGGTCAAATGCCATCTTTATGATGCTCTCTACTTCCTTTAATTGCCCTTCTCCTTTTCCACTTTGTCATAATTATATTTCATTCTGCTTTGTGTTTCCTCCTGTGGGTAAATGGTGTGTGCACAGCCCAGGCCCATAACGTGGTAGGCTCCATGTAGTGAGGTTATCCTTATGTCTTCCTTGATGCCTCGTGCTGTGCCTCTTAAAAGTACCCTATCTGAAATAAACCACAGAGTCTCAGAAGGAAATCATGCTTTCTCGAGACTCAGGATGTAATTCCAGCTTGAAATGGGTACAAGAGAAATGTCGTGTCCTTGCTGCCAGTTTCAGGACTCTGCATTAGCAAGCTCTGCCTTCCCAGAAGAGGGAGGGAACCTGTGGCAGAATGTCTTGTTGAGAGAGGATGGGTGCTCTCGACAGTTCACACAACCACTCTGGGGAGGGGACTTGAAAAACACAGTAGAATGTTTACTGCCACGTGGAAAGAACAGCCCATGACACCATTAAAGAGGGAATGAATGGTGTGGTGGGTGAGTGGGACTTACAGTACCTGGAAATCATACAATGTAGTCACCTGGTTATATTTCTGTAAGAGACCTGGTCTCACAGTGGTGTTTGCAGCCCCTGGAAAATTAAGTGCCACCCATGGTTATACTTTTGCACATAGAGAAATCTGCACCTGGACAAACAGAAAAGTGAACAGAAATCTCTCTCAGGCAGGAAGAACTGTGAGGCCAGGGGTGAGGGCTAAACGCACCTCAGCAGAGTTCTTGGAGTCTCATCACAAAATACTAGGGAGACATGTGTCTACAAAACCCGTGGGGAGGAGCATGCTAAAATTCCTGAGATCTATGCATGATAATTCCATATTTCAAGAATAGACTTTTTTTCTGAAAATTATTTGACAGGTTAATGCAAAAATAGCACCTACCAAATATACATTCTTCTAAGGGGTGTTTTACCATGGGAATCAAAATAAACATATCCTGGAACTTCATTTTACTGATGGACCCTAAACTTGATTTTCAAAAGGAAGAAACACTGGAAGCATTGGGAAGTTTCCATGAAAAAAAAAAAAAGAGTATCGATTTTAAATTTATAAAGATGATGGCAAAAAAGAATGTATTGCGGGGACTTTTGTTACAAATGCTACAGAAGGAGTCAATAAACTGTACAAGTTTACCCGAACAAGGGACAGCATATTAATTTATAAAGTAAAAAGTTCATATAAATCACAGACTCACAAAATACAGCATGTTAAGCCTCCCGAAAATTCTGGTATCACCCAGGATGAACACATCCAAGTACAACCTCTAAGAACTCATTTATGAACTGTGACTATGTTGTCAGGGACGTTAGTGACACGTTGATTGCTCAAGATGAAGGCCAAGTACATCTGCCAAAGAATCTTCATTAAAATGTTCACCGCAGAGCCCCTCGGAGGCCTTATCTTTATAGAAGTTGGTTCCTTTTTACCCTTGACAGATGATAACAAATAAAAACAGGGATCAAATTCAGTGAGCAGAAAAGGACAAGTCCATGCGATTATTCAAAATGTACTGCCTACTGGCTTTGAATAATATTTTGCAAAGAGTTGAAGCAAAAAAACCCACAACATTTGAAGGAAAGGGGGAATTTTTGAAGGGAGTTTCAAAAGCAAAATTCCGGTGTAAACTGGATGAAGGACTCGGGTTAGTTCACTAACACAGGTTAGTCAGTTCCGTGAGCAGGTGCCTGGGGAGTGTTGTAGGAGCACAAAGATAGCCTGAGTAGCCCGGGGGTGGGGTGGGGGAGGCTGACACAAAGCACCCAGGGGCGTGGGAGGAGAGAAGGGCTGATCATGCACTCACCAGGCTAACAGGGAGCAGTGCTCACCTCTCACCAGAGGTCTCAGGCATTTCTGAGCAGAATCAGCCTCTTCAAGCCCCCTGCGGTTCCTATGCCTTTCAAGAACGCCCAGATATTTTGTGCAACTGTACCCGTCAGTTGAATGCCACCAACATGACTTATGTCCATCCCTGCGGGTCCGTGAGTCCTTTCACGAGTCTTACTACGCTGCTCCTACGTATCCTTTCGAAACTTTGAGGGTCTGAGGTGAAATGTCTAGGCAGAGTCCAAACATGTATCTTACCAAGCACCTGGGCCTGACTGCAATGGGTGCTCAGAGGGAAACCGAACAAGCATCCTGGTGGTGCCTCCAGTGATTCCTTTATTCGCTCATTCAGCTGTATCAGTAAGGTGTAAGTGGAAGCAGAAACTCCCTCTGGGACAGGAGGACAGGGTGGAAGGGAAGTGGCCTGGGCAGTCACATATCCTGCCTCGTCTTCTCTGTAGGGGAGAGGGGTGGGAGTGAGGAACAAGTGGGGCAAAATCATGCAGCACTCTGCACTGTGAGGAGTAAGTTAGCAAGAAAAATGCAGGGGGCAAAAGCCAAGCGTGTGGGACTACCAAAACGTAAGAAAGGCCAAGTCTGTGTGGCTTTGTTTCCTCAGGACCACCCTGAAGAGAAAGGAAGCAAGTGGAGGGGGCAGAGGTGACAGTCTTGGGTAGGCACTGGCAGGATGGCTAGGTGCAAAGTCAGAGGCCAGGGCATTGCAGACATCAGCAAGACATGCGGTCGAAGGCAGTCTTCACTGCCCAGTTCCTTCTGTTGACATTGGCACCTCTAAAAACCCCTTGATCTCAAGTGTTCCTCCCTAAAGTGGAGTCATAATGCCTGCTTTACTTCTCCATTGGATTATCGTGAAAAATGATTGAGGAAACTATCTTCAAATATGTCACAAGCCTCTCTGAAGTATCAGAAATGAGGCCTGGCATTGTCAGCAGGCTGACACTGGTGGACGAATCTAATGGGAAAATTCCAAGCTGCACCCGTGAGCTTGAAAGGGCAGAAGTTCTTTTTTTTTTTTTTTAAATTTTATTTTATTATATTATGTTAATCACCATACAGTACATCCCCAGATTCCGATGTAAAGTTTGATGCTTCATTAGTTGCGTATAACACCCAAGGGCAGAAGTTCTAATCTGCAATCAGAACACGTCTCGGGAGTGGGATGACTTCCAAACCAAATGGGGCAGGCCTGCTGTTGCCCTCTGTGCTCCCCCCAAATATCCAGACTTGAAGGAGTGTGTGGCTTTGTGGGCACCGGCCATGCTACGTTGCCTTAGGGGAACACCCACTCCCCTCAGGCAGACAGAGAAGGCCCTTGGAGGGCCAGCCCTTTATTCTTGCTCAAGATCCAAAGCAGGGATCCCACATCGAACTTCAAAAGATGTCCATTTCGAGCTCTTGGTGGCTTTGCAGGATAGGTGGAGAATGTATCAAAACCACTGCCCAAATCAAATTGCCACGTGACTTAGCCTGGGTAGCCCTCTCACACTTCTGAAACAGGACATCAGCTGCCTTTATTAATGCCTTGGAAAATTAAAAAGAAAATTTGTTCAGATTTTTTAAGCCAAACATATGTGGAGGAGTGTTGTAAAAAGGATTTTTTGAGTTTCCTAATATCCAAGCTAAAATAAACTTAGTTACTCTTTTGCTGAAAATCACTTAATGTGTGTAAAGCCCTTAAACTCTTGTGTGACAGAGGCCGTTGTAGCATATGAAATATGGAGCAAAGGAGGAAGCAATAATTTCTTACTCTAAAACACCCTCTGCGAACCCTCCCCAAATAGCCAGAGGGGTGATTCTCCTCTCCCACCCACTCCTCCTTCACCTGCTCCAGGTACCAAAGCTCCCTCCAGTTCCTACACCAGACCTTGGGTTCCCTAGCCTGGTGGTCATTGTCCACAGTGCCCCTACCTGCAATGCACCTCCCCCCTGCCCTGCCTGGGAAACCCCAGCCCTCCCATCAAAGCTCTCTTCTAATATCACTTCTTGCATTAGATCTCTCTGCAGCTTTGGCTGAGGCCTTTCTAGTAGGCATTGTGTCTTAGCTTCTTTTCCTGCCCTATCCTGCTTCCTTCTCCTGACTCCACAGGTATTTAGCCTGTAGGTATTTACTCCCTGATTCTTGAAAGTCCCACAGGCTAACCTCCACCTTCAGGTCTGCTGCTGTTTCACCGGTTAGGTTAAAGCCTCCTTATTTTTTTTTTATTTTAATGATTTTTTAATTATATTATGTTAATCACCATACAGTACATTCCCGGATTCCGATGCAAAGTTCGATGCTTCATTAGTTGCGTATAACACCCAGTGCACCATGCTATACGTGCCCTCCTTACTACCCATCACCAGACTATCCCATTCCCCCACCCCCTCCCCTCTGAAGTCTTCAGTTTGTTTCATAGTCCATAGTCTCTCATGTTTCATTCCCCCTTCTGATTACCCCCCTTTTCTTTATCCCTTTCTTCCCCTACCGATCCTCCTAGTTCTTATGTTCCATAGATGAGAGAAATCATATGATAATTGTCTTTCTCTGCTTGACTTATTTCACTTAGCATTATCTCCTCCAGTGCCGTCCATGTTGCAGCAAATGTTGAGAATTCGTTCTTTCTGATAGCTGAGTAATATTCCATTGTATATATGGACCACAGCTTCTTAATCCAGTCATCTGTTGAAGGGCATCTCGGCTCCTTCCATGATTTGGCTATTGTGGACAATGCAGCTATGAACATTGGGGTGCATATGGCCCTTCTCTTTACTACGTCTGTATCTTTGGGGTAAACACCCAGTAGTGCAATGGCTGGGTCATAGGGTAGTTCAATTTTTAACTTTTTAAGGGACCTCCACACTGTTTTCCAGAGTGGCTGTACCAACTTGCATTCCCACCAACAATGTAGGAGGGATCCCCTTTCTCCACATCCTCTCCAACAATTGTTGTTTCTTGCCTTGTCTATCTTTGCCATTCTAACTGGCGTAAGGTGGTATCTCAGTGTGGTTTTGATTTGAATTTCCCTGATGGCTAATGATTTTGAACATTTTTTCATGTGTCTGTTAGCCATTTGTATGTCTTCATTGGAAAAGTGTCTGTTCATATCTTCTGCCCATTTTATGATTTGTTTATTTGTTTCTCGTGTATTGAGTTTGAGAAGTTCTTTGTAGATCTTGGATACCAGTCCTTTATCTGTGGTGTCCTTTGCAAATATATTCTCCCATTCCGTGGGCTGTCTCTTAGTTTTTTTGACTGTTTCCTTGGCTGTGCAGAAGCTCTTTATCCTGATAAAGTCCCATAAGTTCATTTTATCTTTTATTTCTCTTGCCTTTGGAGATGTGTCGTGAAAAAGGTTGCTCTGGCTGATGTCATAGAAGTTGTTGCCTATGTTCTCCTCTAGAATTTTGATGGATTCCTGTCTCACATTGAGGTCTTTCATCCATTTGGAGTTTATTTTATCTTTAACTGAGGATCCCATTGTATTCTTGTCCCCAAAAGCATCCCCTTAAAGGCAAGACACATTCAGTTTTAGGGCTCATTGCTACGAGGCACCCAGCACATTTAGATGCTATGGTTCAAAGATGAGCAAGAGATATTTCTGTGCTTCCACATGCTAAGGGATCAAAGGGACAGTGACCCCAAAGGAACTAAGGCGCTTACCTAGATCAGCCTGGATGTTGGGATGTCATTTCAAATGTCCCCTATCTAGTCTCCCATAAACCTTTTCCTCCTCCAGACTTCTCCATCCGCCCCTGTCTTGAACTCCTTGCCTCTCACCTGGGTTCCCCTAGGACTCCTGGCCATTTTTCTCTCTCCTACCTTACCCATGCTACTTCCATGCAATTCTTCCTTCAATGTAGTTCTTACCTCATGACGGGAACATGATTCACGGTGATGTAAAGCTTAAAGAATCAGTACGTGGTTTTATCTGTATCATTTCTCTACGCTGTGTGACCAGGAATGTACCAGATGCAGCTTTGTTGGCCTGGATTCCCAGAGTAGTGATGACCAGCCAGTCAGGTGAATAACTCACGTAAACAAGAAGTAGTCCTACAGGGTTGTGAGCCCCCGAGATTTCGGGGACTTGGTACCAGAGCAAAATCTAACCTTTCCTGAAGATATACTCTACCACCCAAAATGCCCTTGACTCTCAGAAGTAAGTACTTCATTTAAAAGTAATGTTGTGTTGTTTCACAATACTCAGCTGCGAAGACGGTTGATGAACTGTAGGATAACCCAGCATTATGAACTGCTACAAATGGGTGGAATTAGATAACCCTATTTGGTTTTCACCTACTGCCTCAATTTTCAGAAAATACTCAGAGTTATTGCATTTGCATTTTTGTTGACTTGGCGAAGGGAGTTGGCAGTTATCAAGTGGTCCCTTGTTAAAAACTACGTCATTACTTAATGTAGAGAGCGTAACAAGTCAGAGAGAAAAGAAATGTTACAAGGAGACTTCTTGGAATACTGGCAAGAAGAAGAGACAAAAAGGGAACAGTTGTTTATAAACAAAGAGAAAAGAGACGACGTTGCCTTAGCGTCTTTGACTTTGTGACTTTTTATTACATAATTGATTAAAATGACCAGTCCAATTTCCTGTAAGCCTGAAAGTGGGTTATACTCTGCCTAGGGAAAAGCCACACGTATTAGCTCTGTGGCCTAAAAGAGTTCACAAACTAGTCCTGAACAGCCTGTGTTCTGGAAATGCTCATGATGGAACTCTGCAAAGTTCTATCATTGAAGAAACTCAGAGCACTTTGCAAATTAAATTAAGAAAGTGTATGCAACTCTGTATGAAAATAAATCATGTTTACATACCATGTTGGTATTAGAATTTATCACTTTACAAAGAAAGATCAATACAATTCCTTTAAACTGGGTGTTCAGCGAAAGCACTTAACATACAATTTCATTTCCAGAGTAGTCCATCCCAACTCCTCTCCTGTATAAGTTGCTTATAAGGTTAGATTTTTTTTTTCCCAAAGGATTAAATACTCGAGAGTAGTGGCTGAGAAGCAGTCTTTTCCCTCCAGTTTCCTCAAAGTGAATATAGCTTCATGAAGAAGAATGAAGACCAGTGGTTAGGTCAGTGACTTAAAAAAAAAAAAAGCAAAAAACAAAAAACACAGCTTTTCTTACTCGGAATTTACTATAACAAAAAAGGCCACTGGACTGTCATTAATGGTTTTAAGTTAAAGCAGACATAAAAAACCAATTTCTTTAGGGTTGGAAGAAGGTTCAGTTGTTGCCTGCTGCCAACCTCCACTTGACAGATTGGGTCAGGAAGACTGTATCTTACCAAGTTGTCCTAACCAGTGAGTGCCCAACTGGGATGGAAATGCCACTTCCGGACTGGCAGGCCTGCACTCAGAGGCTGATTCTGAAATATCGATGCAAGTCTCCTGTAGACTAGGAGAAAGAACTGTTGGTGCGAATGTGTCCTGGGTCAAACCATTTGGACCTCAGGGGACCTCTTTCCTTATCTGTACAATGCGGCTGAATATTGCCTGCCCTAACCACTAGGCAGATTTGGTTGGGGGATCAAACAAGATAAAGTCTATGAAACTTCCTTAAATGCTGAAGCACACCATAAATACTAATAGTCCCAATTTGTTGACTACTTGGGACATGCCAAGTGTTGTGCTAAGGCATCATTTCATTATCACAATACACATTATCACAGGCAAGAAAGACTTTAAGACTTCTTAAACTATTACCTTAATTTAATAGTTCACCCAAGACCTCACGGATTTGAACCAGATCTAGCTGACCCTCATACTTGAGTATTTAATTATCAATAGTATCATACCATAATCATGCTATAATATTTTATAACGTAATACAATAATACTGTATTATACCACTATAGTATATTGAATAGTATAGCACATATATAGTGCATATTACTCTATTACTATAGCATATTGTATATTACTATACTAGTATATGGTATACTATTATATATTACCATTAGTACTACATATAATACATATAATTTTGCTAATATAATGTGTAGTATTGTTACTTATATAATAATACAATAATAGTATAATAATACTGCATTTCAAGATGCTTGGTTAATGGTAATACTTAACATTGCATACACATATCGCCAAGGAGGAGATATTTATCCTTTATGATTCTACATCATAACAACAGAACATTTTTAGTATTCTGGTTTTTACACGTAATTATAAATGATTGCCCTTTAAACTTTTTCAAGCATAGAGTTGCATTATTTTTAACAAACTGTAGTACACCTCCTATGAAAAATGAATCAGGGAGAAAAGAGCTTTATCGAGCACAAAATTTCAGGGGCACCTGGGTGGCTCAGTTGGTGAAGCATCTGCCTTCCGCTCAGGTCACGATCCCAGGCTCCTGGGATCCAGCCCCAAGCTCAGCAGGGAGTCTGCTTCTCCCACTCCCTCAGCTCCTCCCCTCACTTGTGCTCTCTCTCACTCACTCTCTCAATTAATAAATAAATAATCTTAAAAAAAAAACCCAAGATTTCAATTATTTATTTATTTTGTCTAATATGTGTTTTTAAAAATATTTTTCCTGGGGCATCTGGGTGGCTTAGTTGGTTAAGTGTGTACCTTTGGCTCAGGTCATGAACCCTGGGGTCCTGAGACATGAGCTGGGGTCCTGGGATTGAACCCCACATGGGGCTCCCTGCCCAGTGGGGAGCTTGCTTCTCCCTCTCCTTTTGTTCCTCCCCCTGCTCGTGCTCTCTCTCACACATGCTCTCTCTCTCTCTCAAATAAATAAAATAATATAAAATTTTTTCTTGCATATCAATTTAATTTAATTTAATTTTTTAAAAAGATTTTATTTATTTATTTGACAGGGAGAGACAGCCAGCGGGAGAGGGAACACAAGCAGGGGGAGCGGGAGAGGAAGAAGCAGGATCCTAGAGGAGGAGCCTGATGTGGGGCTCGATCCCACAGCGCCAGGATCACGCCCTGAGCCAAAGGCAGACGCTTAATGACTGCACCGCCCAGGCGCCCCATTGCATATGAATTTAAAAAAAGATTAACTTGTTAACATATTGAATTTAAGTAAATGTAACCTGTCTTACAGTCTTTTTAAAGTCATATAGATTGAAAATTGCAATGCTCCGTTCAGACTGGGCTCCATTTACAACTTCTGGACAACTCACTGAAGTAACTGCCTCACAGAATGTAATGACCAGCTTCTGTTTGGGATAGACACTCAATTAACTGATTTCCTATTTGTTTTCACTTTTTAACAAGCTGTGACATTTGAAGATAAATGTCCGGTCTTTTACCGTTACTGAAGAACCCTTTGGTTTACTCAAGGGTATGTATTGGGGGGAGGGACAGGGAATGCTCGACTTTAAAAACTTTTGTCATTTTTGTTGCAACTTTGACTAAGATGTAAGTCTTTGGTGAGTAACTGGCAACTCCTACCTCTTTACTCCCTCCCCTTCACCAGGGGTAATGAGGACATCAAGAGTTTTAGTGTTTAAAATATATTATTCTTTGTGTTCACCTCATCATTAAAAAAAACAAAAATCACTTCGAGCAGATCAATATGACAAATGAGTAAACCAGAAGATGGCGTTGAAGATTACGAATCACATTTTAAAGCAAGGTACATGTGAAGTCTCAGAAGGTTCCACACCGACCGTTGTTTTGCACTTCTAAAAGCAGATGAGTGAAGAAAATGTTGAAACTAAATAAACCTGGTGCAGAATACACGGGGAGGAAAGTGCAAAAACTCGTTTGCCATTTTTGTTCTTAGCAATTTCTTTCTTTCTGTTGAGAACACTTTGGGGAAAAAGTAATCCACTGTTAAAATGTAATCAGCATGAAAGCAGTGACCTTTGCTGGTTCACTTAAGTACCCCAAGTGCCTACAACAGTTTCTGACATGTGGCAGGTGCTCAAAAAATATCTGTTGAATGAATGAATCTGTGAAAGAAAAAGAAAGGAAGAAAAACAGGTTGTGACTAGACTTTTCTCTGAACAAAACTTTGCTGTTTATTACATAGACTCTGATAATGGAAAACTTGCTTGGGTGAATAAAAATATGGCATCCTGTTAATTTCTGAGAAAGTCCGTTAGTTTTAGGAAAAGCCTACCTAATCTGTGCCTCACTACCTGTTTTGCTCTAGCCTAAATTTAGTTTTTTCTTTGGATAGGAGACATTGACCCAACATGTAAGTTTAAAAGAGAAAAACTGAGAAGTAAGTGAAATCAAAAGCTTTTCAAAAGTTGCAAGTTGACCTAGGGTGGTGGTGGTCTAAAATCATATAGAAACCGGTGATCTGACGGTTTACCTGAAATTGCTAAGTACATAAACATGCTGGAAGCATCCAGGATGCTCTGGTGAAAGCTTAGGGGGCAGATGCACAGGGAGTTAATATTAAGGACATCTTGGAAAAATAAGTAAAATCGCAGGTCCTTTGAAATATTATTCTTATTCTGGACATTTATATCCCACTAGAAAATTGTTTTCTACCAGATTGATGCTAAAACTACGTCATTTTAAGGTGAACTGAAGTCCAGTAGCAATAAAGCATTTGGATACTTCGAGACCCCTCCCCCAACTCTTTCATGTTGCCAAAATTGAAACTTTGGGGGCTATGCATTGTCTTTCTGAGTAACCTCAATTCACCAGTTTAATAGACGCATAAGTGTGTACGCATTTCAAACATATGGACAGACAGTATTTGAGCCACAGTTTAGAGCTCAAAGTATCTGAACCATGCTTTTTCTTCTTTTTATTTTTAATGAGTAGGATGTTCTCTAAATACCTAGGAGGGCAGGGCTTTCAGCAATAGCTGCGATTCCAAGGGTGCCCACCACCCACCCACAATTCTACGAGGCGGACAATTCCTCCGTTTTTGGTTACATGCTCTTCAAGCGAAGTCCCCTTCACTCCAGATTCCCCCTCCTACACGCCCCCACTTCCCGTCCTAACCACATCGCAATTGTTTAGCTGTTATTAGTTTTTATCAACCGGCCTCCCGCAGGACCTGGCGCTGAGGCGAGGTCCCCATTTCGCGCCTCGCCCTTTGCAGGAAACCTCCCCACATTAGGGTTCCCCAGGCCGCGCACGCCCGACTCGAGGTGCGCTAGCCCTGCGCAACGCGGGGTGAATCGCAGCGGGAGCTAGGGTCCCAAGCCTGGCGGCTCAGGACCCCTCCCCCCCCAACACACGCTCCTTCCAGTCTTGGCCCTGGGACTCTCCCGCGGCGCCCCAGTCTCCGCTCACAGCGCCCCCTTCGCCCCAACCCGGCAGGCGCTTTGGTACCCGCCCAGCCCCGCCCCAGGCTCCGCCCCAGCGGGCTTTTAAGCTTTATAAGTTCCTCTTTCTCACCTCCGATACTTAGTTTCACCAGTTGAACTTGGGACCCACCGCTGCCCTCAGCTCCGAGTTGGGGGCGAGGTAAGGCTTGGGGTCGGGAAGGAGAACGTATGTGAGGCTGGCTCAACAGAGAACAGGGAGCGCGAGACTAGAGGTCCCGGGGGTCCCTCTGGAGAGCAGCGCAGGGGACCCCAGCTTAGGACCCGAGAGGGAGCATGCCCATTGAAGGAGCCCCGACTCCCACTACGTCTGCTCTGGGCCCCGGGACCTTTGCGCGGGCTCTGTGGAGGGTCAGCCAGGACAATGCCCAAGCATTGCCCTCTCCACTCTGTGGTTCGGCTCCGCCCAAGCCCGGGGGAGGCCACGCGCTGGACGGGGTGGAATGGAGAGGCTGTCAGGGGCCCCAAGAGTGGCCAAGGCGGGGCCATCGAAAGGACCTACACGGGACGGCAGGCTTTCCTGAGGGAGGACAGCCTCTTACTCCAGAGGCTTCAATCCGAGGCTCCTTACCCTGCGGCCCTTAAGGGCCCAAACTCACCTTGGCCTCCCGCGCGTTGCTCCCGGACTGGTGGTGGAGGAGGAGCTCCAAATTTGGGCCACTTGGGGCCCCGCGCTCTGCTGCCTCAACCCCGTGCCCTCTGAGAACCCTCCTGGCACCCTCCCCGCCTCCGCTCTCTCTCGTGGGCCTCCGGGGTCCCGCCGATGCTCTGCGCGCCAGAATCTCCCGCTATTTGGCGGCGCACCTCGCCTTGGGCCAGGTCGCCTCCGCTCGTTGCTCCCGGGGCCCCCTTAATCCTCGCTAGCTGCCGAAGGCTCAGGGATTCTCTGGGGCAGAGAGTGCAGGTGTGGGAGGAGAAGGCCGGGGCAGGAGATACCGTTGCTGAGCACCTGGGACGTCCAGACCGCAGGCGCTAGTTCCCACGTGCGAGATTCTTGGCGCGCGGGGCCACCAAAGGAGTGAGAATGGGGGAGTGGGCAAGAGTGGTAGCTGACAGTGAAGGGAGAAATGGACTGGCCGGGCTTTGGGAATGGGCAAGGAAGAGCGGGAGCTGGGAGTGAGCAAGCCAACGGTGCCAAACAGTGGCGGCGGCTGGATTTCGCGATGTGCACAGAGGCGAGAGCTGCGGTGCCTGGGCAGGGTTTGGCCCGTGGGGTGTGTAACAAGAACGGAGAGCCCAGACGGTGGGGTACGAGGATGAACGCCGCTAGAGGCACGCTCTGGAGGTTGAGGGCGGGGGGTGCAAAGTGGATGAGACCGGGCCCGCTGAGAAGGTGCTTTCTCTCAGGGGCCTCTGGCGACACGGATGTTGACAGAGCGCTCCTAGCTGCCTCGGCGACCCCGGGGCCTCGTGGTCATTATCAGAGGGCTGGAGAAGGGTGCTCCGGGCGCTGTGCCGCGGAGGCTAAAGGCTGGTCCTCCTCTCTGCCGCGCAGAGTGAGTGCAGGAGGCGGATCCCGGGTGCGAGAGGGCGGCAGTCGGCGCGCCGGGCATGAACCTGGAAGGCAGCGGCCGCGGCGGGGAGTTCGGCATGAGCTCCGTGAGCTGCGGCAACGGGAAACTCCGCCAGTGGCTGATCGACCAGATCGACAGCGGCAAGTACCCAGGGCTGGTGTGGGAGAACGAGGAGAAGAGCATCTTCCGCATCCCCTGGAAGCACGCGGGCAAGCAGGACTACAACCGCGAGGAGGACGCCGCCCTCTTCAAGGTTACTAGCGGGAGGGGGGCCCAACCAAGGTGGGGGTGGAGGGAAGGCCCCAGAGAGCCTGGTGGATCCCTAAGCCAGACTCCGCGGCAATCCCAGTCCGCGCCTGACGGTGCTCGGAGGAAAGGGGGCCGCGCGGGAAGGAGATGAGCCCCGCAGGGCGGCCGGTCCGGGAGCATCAGGTGGCAATGCACAGAAGCTGGGGGAGAAGGAGAGAGGTTTCAGCCTTTGTAGTGGTTTTAGAAACGGGGCACCAGGTACCAATCCTGAGCGTGTGGCATGAGCAGTACCTAGGGAGTCAGATGGCTCCAGCAGCAGGGAATGGAATGTCCGGCGGCTCGGCCCAGGGACAGCAGCGCTGACTTGAGTGTCCCTGTTTGCACTGATGTGGGTTCCTCTGTCTCCATCCGAGCCTCTTTCTGTACCTCTGGATACCTCCGTGCCTTCTTTGATCAACATGTGTCTCTCTTTGTCTCCCTGTTTCTTTTCTGTGAGCGCCCTTAGGTGTGCTTGAGTCTGTCTCTGTTTTCCTGTCTCTCTCGCTACGTCTATCTTCCTCTGTTTCGCTGTTTTTCTCTGGAGGTCTTTCTCTCTGGATATTTATTTATTCTTTAGTTCAATCTCTGTTGGGCTCTCTATCTTTCTAGCTCTCTTTGGTCCTTCCACATGTGTTTTTCTCTATCTCTGTTTCTGTCTGATTCCCTCTTTCCAAGTCTCTCTCTAGACATTTTTCTCTAGGTCTGTGTGTGTGTGTGATGACTGTTTCCCCTACAGCAGTTTACCCAGTGAACTGTGCATTAGGACCCAGACCCACCGCCTGCGGGCAGAACAGGCAAAGGGGACTTCCTCTGGAATTTGCTCTCCGAATATCTGACCATTCAGATGTACTCCATGGGTAGCAGCTCACCCCTAGTTCCAGTGGAACACACTTCAGACACCGTGAGGGGAAGGGGTAATTAGGGCCCCTTTCCAGGGACCCTCCACATCTTACCCACCTCTCATAAATACCTAGAGAATGCTCAAACCATTTGTCTTGAATTCAGCAAAGATAGAGCCCAAGGTGGAAAGTATTTTACCTAGAGGAGACTTGGTGTCTTTCTGTCCCATGTTTTGAGCAGCGGTATAAATCTAAGGCACCTGAGCATCATTCTTTCCTTTAGAAATACGATCCTCAGGTTCTTTTTTAAAAAGACCTGTAGTTTAACTTTTATCCCCCCTCTTCTTTCCCACAAGGCTTGGGCACTATTTAAAGGAAAGTTCCGAGAAGGCATAGATAAGCCAGACCCTCCTACCTGGAAGACCCGTTTGCGATGTGCTTTGAACAAGAGCAATGATTTTGAGGAACTGGTGGAGAGGAGCCAGCTGGACATCTCAGACCCCTACAAAGTGTACAGGATTGTTCCTGAGGGTGCAAAAAAAGGTGGGACTTCCTGGGTTGGGGTCACAGAATACAGGCTGCCTGACACTTGTAAGGCTTTAATTTCATTCTGAGGGTCTATTTTTCTTTTCTTTATAGCCCGCCTTCCTCCTGCCTCATGTTTGAGCCCAACAGGCTCTTTGCCCAAGTTCTCAGGGTTGTCAATTGAAATTCTTGTAGTATTGGTGTAGGACAATTTCTCAGACTCCAGCTCTCTACCCGCAGGTGTATGCCCATGCCTGTGTGTGCACGTGTTTTTCAGGTAGTTCTGTTGGTGTAAGATATGGCCCAAATTTTTCAAACAAAATATGGAAAGCTTGTTCAAAGCTTTATCTTTACTTATCAGTGTTTCATAATTAACCATTCTGTAGAAAGGAAGCATACATATACCCGTATACTGTTACTGTTTATAGTAATACAAATGTCAACTTTTAGAGTATACCGTGGTCAGCTGGATGCTTATTGAAATTCAGATCTTCTCTTTCCAAGTTTCTGACCAGGGTGTCAGAGTAGAGCCCAAGAATCTTCGTTTTAAACAAACCATACAGATGACTTCCCTTGTGGAAAGTCTCGCTGGTGGGGCTTTATGTGACAACGTGCTCACACACAGCATTTCATCTCCTTCTCTACCTGCCCTACATAAGTCAGACCTTGTAGAAATCAGTTTAATGGCCTGAACAAGTAATTGCCCACGGGAATTGCTGAAGAAGTGCCTTATTTGTCAACACTGTTATGCATTCTAGGAATTAAACGCTCAGGTATTTTTCTAAGATTTCACTTTTAGTTATGACAGTTCCTTTTTTTCACACTTTGCCATTTGCCTTTTGTCCAAACACACAGGAGCAAAGCAGCTCACCCTGGAGGACCCACAGATGACCATGAGCCATCCCTACACCATGACAGCTCCTTACACCTCACTCCCAGCTCAGGTATGGTGGAGGGCACAGGGCTTCTAGAAAGGGAGGCTGGGTCTGGGTGAGGCCACGTGAGCCAGCTAGTCCCACATAGCAGGAAAAATACAAACAAAAACAGCAGTACTTTGTTTTTGTTATTAGTCAATCGGCCAAAGCAAATCCCCAATCATTGGATGAATGTCTCACTTTCTACCTGGTGTTACGATCAGTGTTGGTTTTAAGGCGGGGAGAGTTGGCTGTGTCTGCCTGCTAGCCTGGACTCCTACCACTGATTCAGAAACCCAGGGAGCAGATCTTTTGTGGAAGACGAAAATTTTGGAAGTTGTCCTTTATCATGTGAAACCACAGGGCAGCTGATCTCTTCAGACTTTTCTGATGTGAATCACAGCTCTGTTTTATTCACTTTGGTGGGTAAAAGAAGGCAAATTTCCCTGCAGTACTTTTGTGCCAGGTTTAACCATATGATGAAGTTTTACACAAGTCATTACTTTGTAACACTGTCTTCATTGTGCCTTTTGATTCTTTACGGCTACTTTCCACCTAGTGCAATGAGCTGTTCACTCCAAAGTCTTTTGAGATGATAAAATGATTTGGCTGTCAGCCAAATAAGAGATTCTGTGAAGAGTCTGACTATAAAAGAATCTGCCGCCCCTTCCCAGTGCCAACCAACTGATCTTTGCTGAGCTGATTGCCTTTCATCTCAGCTGCTCCCTCATGTTCCTTTAGCAGGTTCATAACTACATGATGCCGTCCCACGACCGAAGCTGGAGGGAGTACGTCCCTGATCAGTCCCTCCCAGAAATCCCGTATCAGTGTCCCGTGACGTTTGGGTCTCGCAGCCATCACTGGCAAGGCCCGGCTTGTGAAAATGGTAAGGAGTGTGCTGGGGCTGGTTTTTAGGGCTGTGGCTCACCCCGCAGAGCAGACCTGGCCAGAGGGCCCTAGTCTCTCCTGATCTGTCCTTCCGGGCAGTACCCCAGTTCTTTCCTCTTCTCAGAGCCGCTGGGAAAGACCTCACGTGCAGTGAAGGAGAGAGTGAAGGTCTTCAGGGGAAGGACTCCAGGGTGTACTGACACCTGGCCTACTCTTGCTAGGACCTATGCTGGGAATTGCCTTATATGAGATCTTGTTTAAACATCACAGAAAGGGGCGCCTGGGTGGCTCAGTTGGTTGGTTAAGTGTCTGCCTTTGGCTGGAGTCATGATCCGTGGGATCCCCCAGGGATTCCCCAGGGTCCTGGGATTGAGAATCAGGCCCCCTACTCAGTGGAGAGTCTGCTTTTCCCTCTCCTTCTGCATCTCCCTGCTCATGCTCTCTCTCTCTCTCAAGTAAATAAATAAAATCTTCAAAAAAATAAAAAATAAACATCACAGAAATTAGAGGGGGGACACTAATCTCAAAATAAGTAAATAAATAAAAATAATAAAATAAACATCACAGAGATCCGTCCCAGTCAGCTAAAAACTGCCCCCCCTTTTGAGGCAAACTCACAGAATGTAAGTAATGCCCAAAGTTACCCAGTGAAAGTGAGGGGCTGGAGCTCAACCTCAGAGCTCCTCTTTCATTTAAGAGAGAGGATCTCAGATGTCAAACTGGTTGGCTATAGTTTTTTAAATTATTTGTTTGATAGGTTAATATTTTTCATCCTCCCTGAATAATAATAGATTTTGTCAGTCTTCTCTCCTGGATTATCCCTTAAGGTTGACAGGACCAATAACTTCACTGGTCCGTTTCTTTCTCTACATCTGTAAAATGGGCATACTGTAGCTGTGCCGACGCCTTCCCACCATAGGAACATCAGGAGATTATTGAGCTAGTATATTTCTTTTTAACAATAGTGTGCCCAGGGGGCACCTGGCTGGCTTAGTTGGTACAGCACGCAGCAACTCTTGATCTCGGGGTTGTGAGTTTGAGCCCCGCATTGGGGAAAGAGTTTACTTAAAAAAGAAAACACAATAGTGTGCTTATCATAGTTATTTTTGGGTTTAGGAGTGATAGTAAGAATGGAATGAATAAATACTAAGAAAAGAAAATAGTCTCCATAAGGTGAGTAGTGCTGGTGTTGGGGTCTAAAGAGCTTTGTTCACTCTGGATTAGATGTGGCCCCATCCCCACAGGAGTTTCCCAGACATCAAAATGAGATTACTCAGTGGAAGCACTAATTAGCTACGTGCAGAGAAAACTTCACACCGTGTATTGAAAACAGCAAAACACAAGCTTCTAGGACTTTTGAGTTAGACATTTAAATAGAAATCCTGAGATGGGTCAAGACTCAGATCCTTCTGTATGTTCTAGGAATATTTGGTTCATCACAATTTGGTCAGTTCCCCTTTTTCTAATCATGTTCGGGTCACTTTTGGCTTTATAGGATTGACAAAGTGTACCATCATTTAAAATTTGTATTTAATGGCATGTTTACAAAAAAGCTCAGAATTTGATTTTATTAGCTTTTCAAGAGTGATTTGCAACAAAGGTTACTTTCCATTCCATAGTGGAAGAGTTAGCTAACATTAAACTGGTTTCTGATATTCAGACTTTTGTCTAAAGCATCAGGCTCTGTTGAACTAAGAACCTTAGTAACAAGGCAATGCCTCAAACTATACAAACATATGGAATAGGTAGACATATTTTGAGGCATAGCTGGCATTAAATGAAGCGCCACCAAAATTAAGTTCTAGTACATATTCTTTCTCTATTACTGTTTAATGTGACCCACAGCTATTACGCTGCCAAGACACATGGTTCAATTTTCTTCCCGAAGCCAGAAATAGAAAGCTAGATAAATGTGGACTAAACAATTTGGAAGTTTTTAATTGGGCCCTTTGGCATCAGAACTCAGGTAGACCTGAGCTCACAGCCCTATTGTGAACATGCTATGTGAACAAGGATAAATCTCTCTGAGCCGAAGTTATACTGTTTATCAGGGTGATTATGGAGGGATGTTGCTCAAAGGGTACAAACTTCCAATGATAAGATGAATAAGTTCTGAGGATCTAAAGTACAATATGGTGACTGTAGTTAGCAATACTCTATTGTGTTAAAAGCTGCTAAGAGAGTAGATCTTAAATATTCCTACTATACAACACACACACACACACACACACACACACACACACACACACACTGGTAATTATGTGAGGTGATTAAGGAGTTAACTAAGTTAAAAAAAAAGAAAGAAAAAATTATAGAGGGACTATTCCAAGTTTTCTTCCAAAGCTATGAAAAGGCTCCTTCCTCTTTCGATCCTATTTTTTCTGATTGGAATTCAGCTTGTCTTTTTCCCTTGAGAGTGCCACTGGTCAGTTCTAAAGAGCCCTTGGCCCCTCCCTCCCAGGGTTGGTGCACCCTTCAGGGGCTGAGTGGCCACATCCCAGGGAGAGGAGACCTTCCCATGCGTCGTTGGACAGACACTGTTTAGACATCATCTGATTCTTATTTACGAATGCAGGTTGCCAGGTGACAGGAACCTTTTATGCTTGTGCCCCACCTGAGTCCCAGGCCCCTGGAATCCCCATAGAGCCAAGCATAAGGTCTGCTGAAGCCTTGGCGCTCTCAGGTGAGTGCAGTGTTCCCTTCTAGAGGCCCCCACAGGAGGCTGGCTTCTGCTGTGGCTCCACTCTTGCCTTTGGGTCTGTTTGATTGGGGAGGCTGGGGGTATCCCTGAGCACAGCCCATGGGCACTGGCTTTCTTCCATCTGGGGACTAGAGTGGATATGGACACATCTGACTCCCAACCTCAGTGAACGAAGACATCTTTAGAATATTTAACACTAAGAAGCCAACTTTTAATTCTGATTGGTTTGAATTGAGTCATTTTAAGGTTTCCATTGACATCTATCTGAGTTTCCAGGAATATGCAAGCACCTCAGCTTTATATACCAAGGACCCCCCTTCAGCCAATATTCTCACAATGTAGTATCATTTCTTAGAAAAATACATAAGGGTTTCTCTTTTGAAAAGCTGATCATCCTTCCAGGTTTAGCTACAACTAGGTCTTCCTCTCTGGCATCCTGGGGACATGAGTTCTGGCTCCCTTCTCTTTATCACATTCATATGCGTAAAAGTAGTGAGCCTTGTGGTCAGTCTTCCTCTGAAATTTGATAGGTGTTGCAAAAAATTTGGATTAGAGCTGATTTTTAAAGTTTCATTTCTAAAAGAATCCTTGCAAGCTCAAAGATCTTAACCTGTTTAAGGAAGGCATTGCAAGATTTACTAAGCATATGTGGTGCGCATGTATTTATTTTTTAGATAGTATTTTGGGTTGTTTGAAAATGGGATTTATAATTACATTAAAAATAAATAGCTTAAGCCTCAGAATTCTCACCTTGCCCCTTGGGCTTTTAAAAAAATCAATTATAGAAAGTATAAAGTAAATTCTCAAGATTTCAGAGAGTTGTGGGCACCTTTCTTGTTTCCAGGGCCACCATTTATTTCTTCTCAGTTCTGAAGTTCTGAATGAGGCTTGCTGCCTTTCTTCTTAGATGCTTCTAAATGACGGAGGGGAGATGTTTCTGAACAAAAAGCCTTGTGCTTTTTTAAAGAAACTTCCTAACCCTTCTCTGAAGCACGAAAAAGTAGGAAATAAACAGCTATTTATGTCCCTGTGACCTCGTGATTTCTGATGACATTAAATGAAATGAAGCCTGTCCCGCAAGTCACCTCAAATGGCCAACACACTGTCATCAAGGTGCACTGTCTGAGCTCGCTCTCCACTAGTGCGGTTACAACAGCAGAAATTGAAGTGGAGAATCGAGACAGTGATGTGGGTTGTTGAAGTCTCAAAACCTGCCATTGAGGAATAAAAGGGTTTTGTGGATTTCTTTTTTTAGTATGCATAGTGCAGATTAATTATCAACCTTGAGCACATTTGTTGGAGAACTGCAATTCCCATTAATTTTTAAATACCATACCATTATGGATGGATGGCTATTGCCTATACGTGAAGCTCTTTTGCATTTCAGTTAAGGGGCCCTTTGCAAACCTAGCTTTGTCCTTTTAATTTGTGGGTCCGATTCCGAAGAAAAATTTCAAAAGTGAACTCATCTCGTTAAATGTTTTAGAAAGCACAGTTATTTTCAAGGCAGATTTTGAAAGCCTAGTGGGACTTTGGCCTTAGAACATGTTTTTTCATTGATTCTTTTCTTTCTGCATGAATTAATTTTATTATACAAGTAGTACATACATACACAGCATAAAAAATAACGTGACAGTCGGAAGAGCAAAACTGGAAAATAAAACATCACGTTCTTAACCACCCAGAGATCACCACTGTTAAAAAGTCTTAGTGTTGATCTTTGCTGAAACTTCAGTGTGGACTTGTGTGTGTGTGTTTATTTATGTAAGTGACATCTTATTCATATTTTAGGGCAGTTTCCGATGTAAAAATTTTTGTTCAGTTTTTGAAACACCATTATATTCTTTTTGCTAGTAGAAATTAAACTTAGGGTTTACTTCCTTCAAAATCAAAACTGATTGCCATGCTTAAAGATGCATTTTGTTCAGTGGTACATGACTTAGTATTTTTGACATAATTGTTGTCATCACTGCTATCATCATCACCAAAATAATGACATAGAAAGTTCTTAACCAGCGGTGCTCTCTAATACAAGTCAAACCTGTTGTGCAGAAAACTAATGTAAGGTGTAATCCCCCAACACAAAAAAAATGTATGGTCACACAAATTTGGAAAATGCTGTTAGACAACATTAAATAGATTTCTCGCAGGATTTCCTTAATATCTCTTACTGTCTGTGACTCCAGGAGGGAGATGAGGGTATGCAGCATTTCCTGCACTTCCTTGACCCTGGAACTTTCTATTTTTTATGGAGTATCCTGGGACACCAGTGTCCCACCAAATACACATGTTCTGGTTGAATAGTTTGGCATCCTGATGGGTATCCAATGCTCCTTGGTCCCTTAGCGCTGACCTTGAAATCTCTGTGTTTACAGACTGTCGACTCCACATCTGTTTGTACTACCGGGAGATCTTGGTGAAAGAGCTGACCACGTCTAGCCCAGAAGGCTGTCGGATCTCCCACGGGCACACTTATGATGCCAGTAACCTAGACCAGGTCCTTTTCCCCTACCCAGAGGACAATGGCCAGAGGAAAAACATCGAGAAACTCCTGAGCCACCTGGAAAGGGGTGTGGTCCTCTGGATGGCCCCCGACGGGCTTTATGCCAAAAGACTGTGCCAAAGCAGGATCTACTGGGATGGGCCCCTGGCACTGTGCAGTGACCGGCCCAATAAACTGGAGAGGGACCAGACCTGCAAGCTCTTTGACACACAGCAATTTTTAGCAGGTAACGTACCCAATTATCTGTTAGAATGGAGCATCCCACACCTGCAAGCCTAAGAGACAGAATGGAGGGGGTGACACTATGCCTTCCACAGTGGTCCAAACAGAAGGTCACTCCCATCCCAGACAGAGATCTTCCTTCTATTAACCCCTGAGCCCACCTGGCATGATCTGAGAATAGGTTCCTTTTGCTCATCTCACCTCTGCCTCTACCACGTGCTCCTCTCCATCCCCAAAGGGGTGTGAAGAGGAGAGAGATTGCTCAAGGGGATTGTGCTTCAGGCTGATATCTTGAGATTCTGGTATTCAACAAATAGTCACACTAACAAGGTTCACACTTTATTGGCAGTATGATCTCAGCAAGCACAGCTGCTGATGTTTCAGCTTTGTTAAGGTTCCTAGGAAACTCGTAAAGGTTAGAAGTGTATTGTTAACGTTCTTGGTTGTGAGACATGTTACTTCTATGCAGATGGCCTCCAGCAGGCGGGATCAGGGACAGAGTATGTGGAACTGATTTTGCAAAGGGGGAAATTATGAGAAGGCTATGAGTTATCTCTGTGATATTCGTGTTTCAAATAGTATTTTCTAAAACCAGTAAGTTTCGTTTTTCTAGTTTTGATTTCATGACAATTCAATTAGCCCCAGACTGGCTTTTGTGAAGCCACTGGCCACATTATTGTTGTAGCTTCATCCAGAGCGTTCACTTAGTTCTCTGTATTGATGATGCCTCTTTTGGAGGGAAAAAGTTGTTCTGTCAGCTAACTGCCAACTCTTTCTGAACCTTATTCTGTACCTTATCCTTAAGCTATTCTTTTATAAGCGCCCCTTCAGAAACACCCTATGTCTTTGGGTTCTCATGTGCCTCTCCTTTCCCTGAATATGCTTCCCGATTCAATTTATTTAAGATAAAAATATGAAGCATCTGTTTACTTTGACACTGTTGACATTTGCTTAGCCTTTTGGGTTTAAGTTGCCCAAATTGAGTAGGCTCATCCAAATTCTCTTTGGGTGCCTCCAAACAAATATGCCCTATATGACTAGCCCTTGACTAAAAGGTGTGACAAGAGGGAGAACTGAGCCTCTGGTTCCCCAAGGCAGCACTAGGGTGAGAAAGGCATGTGGGTCTCAACACCCTCCCTCCCTCTGAGCTGCAGAACTGCCTCCAAATCTGTGCCCTGACTGTTCTGTCCATCCTGGGGTCCAGTGTGGTAATCATGGTGGGCACCCAAGGAAGAGTCAGGAGCTACTGAGGGGTATCTTGTCTGCACCTCTTATGTCTGCCAAAGAGTCTGAAAGAGCACATGGGGGGGGGTTGGGGTTGGATCTCCTCAGAGACTGTGAATCTTGGTCTCTTTGGATTCAGAAGCCACAGGACTAGGACTTTGGTTAAGGAATCCCGGGGGGAATGACACGTGCTTCTGTGAGTTTCTCTCACCACATATCTTTTAGGAAGTTCGAATCCTACCATTCTAAGTAGGCTATAAGTTACACTTTGAGTCACAGTCACTGAGAGCTGGATACAGGCAAGAAGCAGAAAAGCGTGATGCCCAGCTATGAACATCTGCAGGTTGTGAATTCACTTGCCTAGAATTTAATATTTATCTGTGAGCAAAAGTTGTTTTTTTTCTTCCTCTGTAACCAAAGGCTGTGCTTTTTGCTCACTGCAACCTCTTATCTTGAAGTATTCACTGAGGTTCAAGGAGGAACCTGTGAACTTGAAAACTGCAGCTGTGTAGACCAGCTTCTGCATAATCAAGGATTCCCACAGAATATTCTCATGTTATCAAGCATTTGAGACATGACTTCTTCGGAGAATTGTGCCAACTCGCCACTCTGAATAGCTTGTGTAGGTGTCGTCTCAGACCTCAGTAGTGTGAATGCCTTTTACACATTCTGACTAAGTCAGTTAGGTTTGATTTGAATTCTGGAAGAAGAAAAAAAAAAAGCAGGAAGTCTAACAGTCCAGTGAGTTAGTTAGAAACTTTTCTTCAGTTGACGAGAACAGAGAAGATCTTTGATATCTCCCCATTCAGGATTTGCAAACTACTAGGGACAGCCCCTAAAGGCAAAGCCCAAAGGTGCATATCTGATCAAAATGCATGTGCATACCGTTCTGCAGAAGTTGTGGCAGCAACCATGTGTGTTTCTTTTGCGGACACGACATTCAACTCTAGTGGAAAGGAAAGAATAAGAGCAGCTAGAGGCTTAAGAGTCATCTTGAATATGGGTAATGGGACATGGATCAATGTCAGGGATTACACATGTGTCTTTCCAACAGTCTTCGTTCTGCATCCTTAGGGTAGGAGTGGAGCCTTCAGGACATACACAACCACAAAAGTGGGGACACCTAGTGTTTCATCACTACCTTTTTCATTTCAAATCAATATCTGTCCCAGAAGGTGGGCAAGAAGTCCCCTCAAAGTCCCACAGTTGAGGCTCAGTGCCAAGTAGGACACAGCTGCTTGAGATTCTGGTATTCAACAAATAGTCACACTAATAAGGTTGCACACTAATAATGGGGGCTCATCTCCAAGATAACAGTAAAGCATTTTCAGTGATGCCTGAATCATGGAGAGGTCCTGATTGGCACAGATATTGGATTATGAAGACTCAGCAGTTTTGAGATGACATTTTTAAGTAATCAGAAAATTTTGATTTTTTAAATGAAATGTCTCCTTTGTATAAATTATTCTTTTGCCTCAATGTGGCTACATTTCTTTTCCTTTTTCTTCATCTTTCACTCCTTTCTGCTACCCTTTGCACTCTTAAGGGCCTAATGCTGCAAAGCAAGGTTTCTTAATCTGCAGGACATATTTCCCTTAAAGAATCAAGTGAGGGGTGCCTGGGTGGCTCAGTTGGTTAAGCATCTGCCTTCACCTTGGGTCCCGGGATCGAGCCTTGTGTCAGGCTACTAGCTCAGTGGGGAGCCTGCTTCTCCCTCTCCCTCTCCCTACTTGAGCTTTCTCTCTCATTCTCTCCCTCTCTCTCAGATAAATAAATAAAATAATAATTAAAAAAGAGAATCAAGTGAAACCTGGAGCCCTCTCAGGAAAAGCACACCCATGAACACGTACATGCAATTCTATATCTAGGGTCTAAGAATTAAGAACCCCACGTAGAGAAATAAAGAATACACACTCCTATTTTAGTTTTCCAAATCAACAGTGAACTTTTGCTTCCTGCTTTATCCTGGCATGTTTAGTGATGGTTTCTGATCAGGGTTGTTTTTTTCCCCCCTTATGGGGCTTCTCCAGAGCTGCAAGCTTTTGCTCACCATGGCCGTCCCCTGCCAAGATTCCAGGTAACTCTGTGCTTCGGAGAAGAGTTTCCAGATCCTCAAAGGCAAAGGAAGCTCATCACTGCTCACGTGAGTATTTAGTCACATTCAAATGATTGAGTTTCCCTGTTTTTCATCAAAGGCAGGGTCCCAGTTAGAAAAGTCTCAAATGAAAAGTATATGTCATATGACAGTAAAATCGTGAGGAAGGAAGCATGGCCCAATGAATGGTGCAGGAAGCACAGCCCAGGGACCCACATGTTTTTCCCATCCCGAGAGGTCTACTCATCACAAACCTGCAACCATGGGCTTCATTCATCCCATCTTGTGTATCAATCAAGACATTGTCCTATTCCCATTTTATAAGGATTTAAAAAGACTAGTGATAAAAGTTGCCCTTTAAAATTCTCCATATTTAATATTGCTTTTAAAATGCTGTCTAGCTGACCTTCACTTGATGGAGAAGCTTTTCCCAATGGGAAGCTGTCCATTGACTTATGTATTTTGCAGTCCCCCCCGATTTTTCCCAAATCCTCTTTTATTTCTGGATTTTTAGGAATTATTTAACTAATGGAAACCAAGGGTCATGTGTTACTTGGAGGAGGCTAACTCTGTCAAGGAATTTAAGAAGATCAGTGTTCTTTAGCAGGGGTTTAAATAGGGTCAACTGTAGCACATAAACATCTTTTTCATAAAAATTTTATAGAGATAACATTTGGAATAAGTTTGCCACAAAAAAGAGTTTTGAATACCCAAGATTTTGAATTTGAAAACCTTACATTGCTACATACCTTTGAGAGTTATTAATGGGCCCAGACAAAAGCAGTAACAGGTAAAAAAAAATATATATATATATAATCAATAATAGAAACTTTCAAGTCATATTTTAGTTCTCATAGTTTTTTTATTGACAACTGAAATAAAACACTACCTAATTTTAAACACGCGGTCCCCCCTCTTGATTGTAAAATAAAAAATGCACCAAACAAAAGATTCTAGAGCTTTTTCATGAATTCTCTCCAGTAATTGATACAATATTTGTTATCTTGTTAACACCTAGGATTGTTAAATGACTGAATAAACTTGGTATTGATAAATAATGTTTCAAAAGTTGGTGAAAACTCCTGCATTAGTCTGATTTTAAGGGCTTTTTTGGTGCACTAGCCCTCCTCTGAGTTAGACAACTATGTGTTCCTCAAGCAAGGGTCCCTGGAAGTGAGTTGTCCGGGATGGAAAAGAAAAATGGATATGTGTACACGCAGGAGTTCCTACTCTTTTTTATTATGGATTTAATTTATTTCAGGTATTTCATGTGAATTAGGCTTAAGTTTCTATATATCAAATAACTTAAATGCTCAATTTAATAGCAGAATTGATTCACAAAGTATTCAATTTTCTTACAAGCTATAAATTAAGGAAATTCTGAAAGCTGAATTTTTTTATTGAATACGAACCACATAAATAGCCAAACTAGGTGAATCCGAGGTCAATTAACCTCTCTTTCCCCATAATAACAGTGTTGTTGTTTGTATAGCTTCTGCTCCTTTCTTTTTCCACTATCTTAGAAATACACAAATTATCTAGGTCATCCAGGAATTGTACATTGTTCAGGATTGGCATCCTCATCCGTCAGACTGCGGCTGTGGAAAAATTCATTGGCCTAAATTATTCTGAGTTACCTCAAACTTCATTAATCACCTCAAACTTCCTTTTAAGTTGGTCAGTTTACCTGATTTGTTTATGCTCAGTTAAACATACATTTTAAGTGGCTATTAACGTGAAAGTACCACTTTTGACTTGACCTATCGTAGAACTCAGAATTAAGTGGAGTCTGTTTATAGGTTGTTATATGTAAGGGCTAACAACAAATTACGTCATCAGAATGTTGTGGTTTATGTAGCACCTAACTTTGGATTTAACTTGACTGTATCTTCAGATACTGAGTTTTTTAATGATGAGCCAATTACAAGATGTTAAAAAGAACATTTCAATAATGTCTTTTCAAAATCTCTTATTAAAGGTCGAACCTCTCCTAGCCAGACAACTGTATTATTTTGCTCAGCAAAACAGTGGACATTTCCTGAGGGGCTATGATTTACCCGAACACATTAGCAGTCCAGAGGATTATCACAGATCTATTCGCCACTCCTCCATTCAAGAATGAAAAATGTCAAGACGAGTGATTTTATTTCATTGTAAATATCTGCCTTCGACAGGAACAGCTGATTGAACTCCCTCTTTTTCTTTTGAGAAACTTGGAAATTGGGGCTTCAATTCAACACTTGAGGATAATCTCAGCAAGAATGAGTGTAAAAAAAACCAGCTCCATCTAATTGACAGAGGAGCTTATTCCAAAAGGAAGGACAGTTTTCAGGGTCTTCCGTAGACTGCCATCTTTGATGATTACTGTGAAAATTGACCAAAGGGTGTGTTTACATTTACTTAAATGCTATCTTTAATTGGATGTGGATTCTTTCTTGCTTGAAAACTGAGAAAACTTGTGTTTCGGTGTTGACCACTAACTAGAGGGATACAAGCACATAAGTGTTGTACTATTTCTCAGGGAAATAATATCTAAATTGAGGTGACTTTGCCCACAAAAGAAATGTATTAATGCACACAGAAGATGTTGCTCTTGTAGAAAATGCTTGCTCTTAGAATCTTTGACTGAGGTTGGACCACAGTGCCTCCAGCTTTGGGGTAGCTGATCACCCCACCTGGCCTGGGTCTCACCCCGCTCGGACTTCCCTGCCCTGTCTCGCACTGCTCCTCATTGGCTCTCTCTCCTTGGGTGCCCTTGGAAGCCAGTTGGTATTTTCTGGAACCAAAGAGCATTAGGGCTACTCTTGATTAGTATATTTTTGTCCGTCCTACAATCCTGTAATGACTGCTTAAGATATTTTTTGTCTGCCTTTTTGTCTCTCATTCTGTAGAAATTACTGCTAAAACTTTTTTCATAAAAAAGATCAACAATCCAAGTACTAAAGATATATTTTTGAAACTCGGTGACATTTCCCCTCTTACCCTGTTTGTTTTGTTTGGCTATCAGTGAGTTATCCATGACAACACTAAGGGGAGGAGCCGATGCTTTTCAATGTGGTGAACTCTGTTAGGAAAGATGATGACAGGATTTCACTGATTGCATAACTGCAGACTCAGTGGGCTGTTTTTGCTTATTTTGTATATTATATGCTTCCTCATGCCAATATGGTTTGACAGGGCCTTAAAATTACTGGGCTTTTTCCAAATACATCTTTTTATAGAATCACGGAGATCTCCACTTGCTTAAGTAAACCTGATCACTTCCTCATTGATTGTTTTGGAAAAGTACAGATGTTTGGACTGATGCTGGCAACTGATATTTTTATCATACTACAAAAAAAAACTGCTATTACTTTTAGGCTCAGCAAAAGACTTAGTAGTTCTCAAATATATGCCACTCTTATTCTAATCTATATTTTTTAATTCATCCAACAAACTGTATCCCTTGCATTAGATGGATTATATATAGCCTTTATCCAGTTTAGTAAGCAATGAAACATTGGAATGTCATTTTTTAACTTTTAAAAGGAGCGTTTTTTTAAGGATTTTATTTATTTACTTGAGAGAAAGAGAGAGAGCAAAGGAGAGAGAGAGAGAGAGCAAACGCACAAGCAGGGAGGAGCGGCAGAGGGAGAGGGAGAAGCAGACTCCCCACTGAGCAGGGAGCCCAATGCGGGCCTCAATCCCAGGACCCAGGATCATGACCTGAGCCGAAGGCAGACACTTAACTGACTGAGCCATCCAGGCACCCCAAGGAGTTTTTAATGATAACATAATACATATTAACTACAGAAAATGTAAACAATATAGACAGGCAAAAATGAAGCAACATCCTCTTTCTTTTTCCCAGCCCAAATCCTGCTCCTTGAAATATCCACAGGAAGAGTGTGACTTATCCTTCCAATACACTTCACTTCTCTATAGATATACATCAGCTCGAAAAAACCTCCTGGGATCACCTTGCCGCCAGCTTTATGCAGTGCTCTTCTAACCCAACAGTACAGATTTACCTCACTCTGTTTACAGGCATTGTCGTTGTAGAACTCCATCATGCAGTCCATGGCAGAGTTTAAGGAATCTCATCAGCCGCTAAAAGTGAATATGCATGGACAGCAGATTATATTTTGTGAATTGCAGTAATTTATACATCTTATAGATGCAAAGTATTTTAGGGTATATTATCCTAAGGGGGAATTGTAAACAAAGTTAGGAACAACTGTGACACAGGCCCCAGTGTATGTGGCCCTCTTCCCTGCAGAATATTTAACCCCACGCCAGCGCTTCAGAGAAGCTCTCTGGTGTCAGTCCCAGGGGTGCTGTGTCTTCTGAATTCTCAAAGCAGATGATTGGTTTCTATTGCTGTTGCAAATTCTTTTCTTTCTTTTTAAATATTAAGCTGCTTTAACACTGGAGTTAACATTCTCTGGAAAATACTCTTGGCTAGGGCTGCTTTCCCCTTCCTCATCTTGAGACCCATCTACGTTGACTTTTTTTTTTTTTTTAATTTGGAGGAATCCAGACTGTGTGCTATTGAATGAATTATGAAATAATCTGGGTAAAGAATCCTGACAGCTGTCTCAGGACTTTGAAAATGAATGGTTGCCTCATTCCTTGACTTGATAAAGTAGAATTTAGTTTGTTCTCAATGGGACATGCCGTACAAGAGTTCAGGCATTTACTATGGTAAAAAGCTTCAGATGGCAAGGTTAAAAAAATGTGTTGTCTCCCAGGTGCATGTTCTAATGGCTTGTTTCTTGTTTTTTGGATTTAATAAACCAGTGGGCAGTAGATGTCTTCTGGAACACTGTAAAGAACCAGGGTGACCAACCCATTTAAAACTCAAACTTTGGAACCCCCTCAGTCCCAGGCGAAACAGGACAGTTAGTCACCCTATAGAGAACCCAGCAAGACTATTGCCTTTGAGCTAGGAAGACACTGCTCCATTTGGAGATGAAATTGGAAACCCTGCATGGAATGAGCAACACGACACCATGGTTATCACCAAAGCACAGACATGCCTGGGTTTGTGTTTAGAAAAAGGCATACACTGGCCTAGGGTATGAACAAGGTTTTCTTTGCACGTCACTGCGTATAAACTCCAGAGTTGTTCCAACTCTGGGAGTCTTGGTGCAGGGTCTGGCATGGGTTTTTGCCCGAAAGGCTGAGCAACAGGTGGACATGCATCCCAAGAGAAGCCTTGCTCCTGTGTTGGCTGTACCAGGGAACATCAGTTTTTTTTCTAGCAAATATTTTTTCAGTTCAAACCCCCTTTTGTTCCTCTTTGATCACATTTCTGCCCTTTCTCCACAGGTAAATGTTTTTCTGGAAGTGGTGAGCTTCCTTAAAGTCTACATTTTTACCATTTATCTCCCTAGTTTCTAGCTGACTGGCATCTATTTAAATGTTGCTTTAGGGCTGTCCTGCCATAACGCATTGTTCTGCAACTTACTTTTCTCGTAACTCCATCTTTGAGATTGATCCATGTCGATGTAGGTGGGTCTCATCCATCTCTTGTTTACTAGTGTCAAAAAGCTGGTCACATGAATGTAGTGAAGGTCGATTTTCCTGGTATTTATTTTCACTGCTTTTAGGAAAGCACGTAGGTGAAGTGTAGTTGACGTGAAGGAAAGGAAAGATGGGATGTGGACAAAACAGAAAGTCCAGCAGGCTAATCCCCTTCTAATATAAACTCATGTTTTGCTTTAAACTCTGAGATGGAAGAAACCTAATGGGTAGTGGAATTCATTTCCCTGCACCCCGTCTGTATAAGTGGCTAGGACTAAGCAGCTCCCTTGACTTCAATCCAAAGCTACGCTGGTTCCATCTTGCTGCTCAGCCTCGCAGGCAAGGGTGTCTAGAGAACTAGGCAGATCCTTCCTTGGAAAATGATTGTACGTAATAATGTCATGAATTTTGGTGTAAATTGCTTTTGAAAGCAGATTGATATTCGTGATAATCTGCTATTTTATGTAGTTGTTAAATAAAGACTTTTTAAAAAATTAATCTGTTATGAGCCGTGTGTGTGTTATTAAACACTCATCTTGATAGCTTTTAAAATACTTCCTCCTTCCGTTGTGTACTTTCAGAGAGGCTGCTTCGGGTGCCGGCTTCCTTCCTGGTTGTCATATGCGTCCGTGAAATCAGATCTCAAAGGGCTCTGCTGGTTTTCAAAAAAAAAATAGCAAAACTTGTCCCAGCACAGGGCAGTTTCTCCAGCCCACGGAGACACATCTAAGGAGAGTATTGAACAATCCTTTCCTTCTTCTCCCTTGTGTGTTTTAAAAGGTCTAGTAGACCCAAGGAAATTGTTAATGTTTCCTTTTGTATTCATAGCTTCTTTGATTTTGTTGTTGTTGTTTAAGAGGAGGGGATGTAGGTTAACCAGCATCCGGAATGTGAAATATAACATAAAACCCTGTAGTAAAAGAGCCTATCGACTGCTTACAAGTCTACTGGGAACACTAGAAGGACAGGGCTGCAGCTTGTGGCGTTAAAACCCTTGCAGCCAAAGATTTCGTGGAACTGTCAGAAATGTTTGTAATCTGTGTCTAGGAGCCCCAGAATTTTAGCTTAGAATGATTTTGAATTTTTAAAAAAGATTTTATTTATTTATTTGACAGAGAAAGAGACAGCCAGCGAGAGAGGGAACACAAGCAGGGGGAGCGGGAGAGGAAGAAGCAAGCTCCCAGCCTGATGTGGGGCTCGATCTCAGAACGCTGGGACCACACCCTGAGCCAAAGGCAGACGCTTAACAACTGAGCCACCCAGGCACCCCTAATTTTGAATTTTTAAAGTGGTAACCAAATAGAGCTAGTGGGAATATAAACTACTGTGCTGCTTTTTGGGGCTCCAACTACTCAACAAGTATGGATGAACTTGAGTCAGTAGAGATAAGCAAATTTTTTCAAATAGTATATCAACTCTTTATGTCTAAAAAAGAATTTCAAAGAGATTTTGAGCCCTTGAACTAGTTTAAGTAATTTCACACCTCCCTCAGGTACCAATGTTTAACTGTATTGGGTTCAGTTTCCTTAAAGCAAATATTACTTTGACAAATAAATACCTTTACATAAAGTGCACTGATAGCGTTTATTGATGCCAGAAAAACATCATCAAGTTCCACATCGTCTCTCTGGAAAGACACTCCAGGTGTCATAATATCTCATTTTTTCCTTGGACAATCTATACCTAAATTAACTCAGGCAGACAGATATCTTCTGAATTCATGGAGAGTTATGAATTATAGGGTGCTGTAGGTACCCTTCGCTGCTTCTGCTAGGTTGACAGTATGTCGCAGCAGGGGGCTGTCTTTAGGTATTTCCTCTGCCATCTTTGTTTAGACCATTTGTCTGCCATAATCAATTGTAAAGTTCATTTTATCCCTGTCCCTGAGTGACTGTTCAAAAGTTTGGAATCTGTGTAATTGAAATTATGAACATTTTATTATCTTTAAAAGCTGCTGTTTCACTACTTTAGGTGAATTACAATTCTCAGTTCTTTCCCTTTTTTTTCATAGGGTTAGGCATGATGGTGGCCTTAAAGAGAATCATTCCAGCAAATATAACTTCCTTTGCCTTTGTTTTCCCTCTCCTTCTGAGTCAGGTTTCCATAGCAATCTTTATCTGGAAGAAAATCAGCAAACGCATCTGAAACCTCTATCTTTCTTTCTTGCCATCTCCTGTTCTGATTTCACACTCCAAGGCACCTCTCTTTTCTCTCCCAGAGGACTTCTGCTGCTGCTACCTGGTCACCTGGCTAACACAGTTTTCTCCACTCAGTCTTAGCCATGACATCTTCTCTTTCTGGAAGCATTTCTTCAACTTCCATGACTAAGTTAGGAGGCTTTTTTATTAGTACCTTCTGTTTGGCTCGGTAAAGGATCATGTTGTTGGAGTATCGAGAAGAGTTCCCCACTATGTACACTCTCCCCTCTGACTATTCCCAAGCAGTTAGGCCATCAGTGCTGCAGAGTGGAAAGAAAACCACCTGGCTGTCTGCTGTTGTCATTCATCTTCTAAAGATACTGTTTCTGGGGATGGAAAAAAAAAAAGGACTCAACGAAGCTGGGCATTTAAGCCTTTCACCCTTTCTGGTCTCCCACCCCAGACTAGAGAAAGATGCTCAGAGCTTCAAAGAGGAACAATGTGAAGAAATGGATGTAGGGACTTCAGCAGCTCCCTGATAAGGGAGAACTACCCACTGCCTGGAGAGAGCCTTTAGGGAATAGTAAACCTGAGAAAATTCTGTTGAAAGGAACAGTGAGGAAGCAGCGGTTATGGAATGGCAGGGGGAAGGACTGAAGGATAGCTCCACAGTAGCCTGTTTTGGCCAACGACCATCCAACTGGATGGTGGGCGTCCCAGGATGTGTTTGAGTGATCGCACTGAGGACCAGACCCCCTACTCAGTTTCTCCCCCTACCACTTGCCTGGGTGCCAAAGAAGTGGTGCCAAACTTAGTACCAACTCAAGGAAAGAGGAGAGATACAAAATGAATTGACATTGCGTTTTCATTATCCTAGTGGAATAAAAGCTAAAATGAAAATTCTGTTGTTAAAGAAAATATGAATTAAATTTCACAGCACTGCCCATTCTTCTTTGTAATTGCCTGTTTATTAATTTTCTTCCCTGACATAAACTCCTTGAAGGTAGAAGCTGGTTTTGCCATTGTATACCCAGTACCTGGAGCAGCACCTTGCCCTTACTAGGTACCAGATGCATGAACTCACATGGATCTGCCTAATATGTCCAACAGTGCCCAAAGGGGTATTAGCTAAATGATGGGGCATCTATAGAATGAAAACTTACATAACCATTTAAAAATTTGTATGGCATATAAGTATTTTATAACAGAAAAATGTGTTACTTTGTTAAGTGAAAAGAAAGCAAGTTTCAAAACAACGTGATAGATTTTTTTAAAAATGGTGGAGTGATGGCAATTTTAAATTTTCTTGGTCTCTTGTATTTTCCAAAATTTCTTCAATGATCAGTTATTTTGTTATCAGAAGAAAAAAAAGCACAAAATGTAATTCTTCTAAGTTTGTATGTTTCTTTAAACCTGTGTGTGTGTATGCCTGTGTGCGTATTTCCTTTCTTACATTTCTGTGTGCCGTCCCCCGTGGACCCCATAGACTCATTGCCTTTCCAGGGGACACAGCATGTGAGTGAACCCTCTCTGCCACAGGAAGCTCCACCCTGGCTTTGGGGGAGGGAAGAGGAGAGAACTCTCTCTTCCCTGCCCTTCTCTGGGGTTCAGTTCTTTTGCCCATTTCTCCGTGGATGGCCTTTTCCTCCCACTCATCTTCTCTCCAAGATGAATGATCTGTCCCTCCCAGCTATCATATTGAAGATGAACCCTTTCTTGGCTTCCTGGCTGTGGCTGCAGCCCTCTCTCACATCCATCCCCCACCCTTCCTGGGGAGATGGCCTTCCATCATCCCCCATCCTCTTTACTCTTCTAGGCCCCACATTTTGCTTTTGGCTCCACTGTTTACCTTCATATGAATGGCAAGGCTTGGGATTGCTTGAAAACAGGAAGGAAAAGAACACTTTATTCATTCATTCATTCATTCATTCATTCATTCATTCATTCCACTATAGTTAACGTAGTGTTATGTTAGTTTCAAGTGACCCATTCAATATAATGGGTCAACAATTCTATACATTTCTCAGTGCTCACCAAGATAAGTGTCCTCTTAATCCCCTTCACCTATTTCACCCCCCCCCCCACCTCCTCCTCTCTGGTAGCCACTAGTTTGTTCCATGTATTTGAATCTGGTTTTTTGTTGTTCTGGTTTTTTTCTTGGTTTGGTCATTGATTTTGTTTCTTAAATTCCACATATGAGTGAAATCATATGGTATTTGTCTTTTTCTGACTTATTTCACTTAGCATAATACCCTCTAGACCCATCCATGTTGTTGCAAATGACAAGATATCATTTTTATGGCTGTATAATATTCCTATATATATATCTCTCACATCTTCTTTATCCATTCATCTATCTGTGGACAGTTAAACTGCTTCTATACCTTGGCTAATGTAATGTAAATGATGCTAGAATATATATAGGTATGCATATATCTTTTCAGATGAATCTTTTTGTTTTCTTTGGGTAGATATCCAGTAGTGGAATTACTGGATCATATGGTAATTCCATTTTTAATTTTTTGAAGAAACTCCACCCTGTTTTCCACAGTGGCTGCATAATTTGCATTCCCGCTAACAGTGTACCAGTATTCCTTTTTCTCCACATCCTCACCAACACTTGTTATTTCTTGTGTTTTTGACTTTAGCCATTCTGATAGGTGTAAAATGATATCCCATTGCAGTTTTAATTTACATTTCCCTGATTGGTGATGTTGAACATCTTTCCATGTGTCTATTGGCCATCTATCTATACGTCTTCTTTGGAAAAAAATCTATTCAGGTCCTCTGTCCATTNTTTTAAAGATTTTATTTATTTATTCGACAGAGATAGAGACAGCCAGCGAGAGAGGGAACACAAGCAGGGGGAGTGGGAGAGGAAGAAGCAGGCTCATAGTGGAGGAGCCTGATGTGGGGCTCGATCCTATAACGCTGGGATCACACCCTGAGCCGAAGGCAGACGCTTAACCGCTGTGCCACCCAGGCGCCCCCCTCTGTCCATTTTTATTTGAATTATTTGGGTTTTTACTTTTTTGGTGTTGAGTTGTATAAGTTTTTATATATTTTGGATATTAACCTCTTATCAGTTATATCATTTGCAAATATCTCCTTTTATTCAATAGGTTGCCTTTTTGTTTTGTTGATGGTTTCCTCTGTTGTATGAAAGCTTTTTATTTTGGTGTAGTCCCAATACTTTAATTTTGCTTTTGTTTCTCTTGCCAGAGGTTGATATACATTTTTAATGGTGACAAAATTCACAAGAATAGATGTACCATTTTCAAGTGTACAGTTCAGTGGTAATAAGTACATTCACACTGTTGGGCAACTAACGCCACACAGCTCTTTTCACCATATAAAACTGAAACTCTGCACTCATTAAACACTCACTCCCTTCCCACCTCCCCCCAGCCTCTGGTAACCCCCCTTCTACTTTCTGTCTCTGTGAATTTGACTACTCTAGGTACCTTGTATAAGTGGAATCATACAGTATTTGTCTTTTTGTGACTGGCTTATTTCACTGAGCATAATGTCCTCAAGGTTCATCCATGTTGTAGCATGTGTCAGACTTTCCTTCTTTTTAATGCTAAATATTGCCTTGTAAGTATATACCGCATTTTGTTTACCATTCACCCTTCTATGGGTGGACATTTGGGTTGCTCCCAACCTTTGGCTACTGTGAATGATGCTGCTACGAACATGGGGGTATAAACATCTGTTCAAGACCCTGCTTTCAATTCTTTGGTATATGTGTGGAATTGGTAGATCACACAGTAACTCTTTGTTTAAATTTTTGAAGACCCTACATGCTTCCAACAGTGTCAGCACCATTTTACATTCCTACAAACAATGCAAAAGGGTTCCAATTTCTCCACATCCTCTCAAACACTTGTTACTTTCTGAAGAACATTTTAAAAAATTTATTAATTCAACAGATATCTTCTGAAGATCCACTGTGTCCCCGGCCCTCTGCTGGTTTCCAGGGATACACAACTTTAACAGGACAACCTCCTGGTCATGGGATAGGAGGTGGTACACACTACATAGGTGCTGTGAGCAGGACATAGTCATCAGCCAGGGCTGGGAGTGCTCAGTGATGACCTCTGAGAAGGAATCATTTTCACCCCCACTTTTAAG
Source organism: Ailuropoda melanoleuca (assembly GCF_002007445.2). Classification (NCBI taxonomy): domain Eukaryota; kingdom Metazoa; phylum Chordata; class Mammalia; order Carnivora; family Ursidae; genus Ailuropoda; species Ailuropoda melanoleuca. The sequence continues at coordinate 25,961,525 of NC_048222.1, read as the reverse complement.
GGGGATGAAAATTCTTAAATTCTCATTTAAGAAACTGAGGCTCAGAAACCTGAAGTTACTTAGCCAAATGTTGAACAACTATGAAGAAGCAAAGCCAGGATTCTAATCCAGATCTTTCTGATTTCAAAACCTCACCCCTCAATTCTGATGGCAAGCCGTAGTTGAGGGACTGAGTCAAAGAGATGACAGTTTACCCAGTTCGCATGGCTGGTGAGCTGCCCCAGCATCAAACCCAGACTTTCTAAGACCTTTGACCTTTTTTGACCAAGAGGAGTCCCACAGATGGGAGCCCAGCCCTTTAGATGTGGAAAGAGACCAGAAGTAAAGAGAGCACCAACACGTCCAGAAAGAGAAAAATCCAAGGATTTGAGATTGCGCATTAGGATCTGGCTAACCCCTATTTAAAATCTCTTTAAATTATCATTTATTGGGTACTAGGTGGTTTAACATGTATCAGCTCATGTGGTCTTTGAAGTAATCTTGGAGGACAGACATTATACTTACCACCTTATCAAAGGAGAAACTGAGGGCTGGGAGGTAAGTTCCTTACTAAAATTTCATGGCTAACAGGTGTCAGGGGAGGGACATAACCCCAGCTTATCCTATGCCAGGTACTCCACTTTCTTGCTACACATCTCTCTTTCGGTTATTCTGTAAAATGGGTAAATTGCCAAGAATAATGTCTGGGGCGTAGTTAGTGCTATGGAACTATTAGCTGTTATTATTATTTTTAAGCTCGGTATTTGTTATAAGCTCCCTTGAGAGTAGAGAAGGTAGCTTATTTCAATGTTTCTTAGATTTTAGTCACATATTGCATTCAAAATTTTATGATTTTTATATATTACCTAATTAAAATTTATGACAAATATTATTTATTCATTCAATATCTGTGTAAAATGTGACTTCTCAAAATGCATTTTAAAGCACTGTTATTTTCTTAAAATCTTTAGGTGGATTCACTTTTCAAACTTCAATGCCTACCTCAGCATCTCTGAAAGCAATAAAAATTGTCAAAAGACGCAAAGTTGGTGTGCTCATTGTATATCCATTTTCTGATATCCATTTAAAATAAATAATAATGATTGATGGGGCACCTGGGTGGCTCGGTTGGTTGAGCGTCTGCTTTGGCTCAGGTCATGATCCCAGGGTCCTGGGATTGAGTCCCGCTTTGGGTTCCCTGCTCAGCAAGGAGCCTGCTTCTCCTTCTGCCTGCCACTCCCTCAGCTTGAGCTCCCTCTCTCTCTGATAAATAATAAGTAAATAAATAAATAATCTTAAAAAAATAGAATAAATAATAATGATTGAAATAAAAATGCCCATCACTGCACCATCTAAAACACTCCTCACACTACCTGTGGGACACACCACTCCTTGGGGAGACACCAAATCCTTCTGTCTCCCTGTCTCCCCACAGTTCACATTGGGGGAGCACCTGGCATGGTGCTTTGTGGCACAGTGTTTACCAAATGAATGGCAGATTTAATTAATTAAGAAGAATTAAGTTCTTGATTGATTATTGACTCCATGGGAGATTTTCCATCTTCTTTTACCCTGTAACCTCAATCAATTATGTATTATATTAATGAAAATAATATAATGCATTTAAGGTTTTTTTTTTTTTAAGACAGTTCAAAGGTTAAATTTGCAAAACTGGAGCATTGCGGGCCCTAAAGAAAATCCACTCCCCCTCCCCCTCCCCCAAATGACCAATCACCCTCTTCCCACTGGAATCTAGAGTGACTGCCTCCACTTTCCACCACCTGATGGTCAGATTATATAGACTAGAAGGGAGCATTTACTCTTCAGAAAACATTTTCTCTGACCAACTATAAATCTCAAGCAAATAAGCAAGTCCCTCTTTGAAACCTGGCTGGATCCCTTTGTGCAATTCCAGTCTTGTTGAGAAGCATGCAGATGCGGTTCAGCCCAGGGCTTCTCCAATGCTGCCTCTCTTCTGGATAAGAAACATAACTAAATGCTCATCGTTAGTCTCCTGTACTGACTTATGTTTTTTTCATATTGCTAAAACATTACTCTTCTCTGTAAATGATGACATGTTAGAGCCCTTTCCTGGCAAAAAGACCAAGAAATGCAAACATTAAAGCTGAGACATTAAATTAAGAGGCGTGCAAACATTTCAGTCATTCCTGTCACTGTGTTGCTCGGGCTATCTCACCCCAGGTCTTACTCACCACTGTGTGAGTTGGTTATCACAGCACTCCTGCCCAGTGCTTCAATGATTCCTGTAATGCAGCTAAATGGGCTGCTTTCCATTATATTAAAAACAGCAAGGCAAAATTCAAAGTTTTCTGACATTTAGGATTCCAGTCATCATAGGCAACATTAAACTTAAAAAAATGTTTAGGTTCAGACAAAAATATTATTTTATCTTCTACTTTTGAAGAAAAAGTGGGGGAGGAAGCAAAGTGAGTGTTCTCTGTGGGAACTTCACCCTCCGCTGTGGCAGGCCTTGATGGGCCCTCTAGTCACTTGCTTCCATTTCTTCTATAATAGGCCAACTGTGCTTCCTTCCAGCTAGACCATGGCTCCAGTTCATGAGACTCTTGTCTCCACAATGACCAAAATGGGTTAAAAGGGAAGATTTCTTAGTAGAGTTCTTTCCTGTTTGAGAACCTTGCAATGGGGAGAAAGGACTCACGGACTGGGGAAAGTGGGTTCGTGGTTAGCCTGAGCAGGCCTGTCTGCAAGCTGGCTGCTCTCCTCCAACATGGGCCTGGGCCCCAGGGAGTGGGCAGGGTGTGAGGAGCAGGGGAATGCTCTCCTTACTTCTGAATTCCAGATTCTTTCTTCAGCTCTGAGAGACTTCAGGCAGGTTAGGTTGCCACCTACTCTTTAGGGTGAAGACGCACAGCCCTCAAAAAGTCCCATTGGAAATGCAGAAGAAAAGCTCAGCTGTTTGGCACAGCTACTTAGACAGTGGAAAGAGATTTGTGTTATCAGAAAATTTGAATGAGAATTGGGCTGATCCTGAGCAATGTGGACGGAAGTTTCTGCCTGAGAGACATGGGGGAGAACAGAAAGGAGGGGCACACCAAGGGCAAGCTCAGGGGTAGAAGCATGGGGACTCCAACAGCAAACTTGGGCCTTCAATCAATTTCACGTAGTGAGTTCTAAGGAACTTTCAGCATTTTCCATTGGCATGGGGCTGGAGAGCTCTGGCAATTTTGCCTGGTGATGGTTAAGACTCTGGCCGGCTCCACCCCTCACTAGCCCTGCCCCACATGTCAGCCCACCTGTGGGCACCAAAGGTCAGAGAGGAGTCAGGAGAGTGTTTAATGGTATTTGTGAAGGGCATAGCATAGTTTGTATGAAATTATATGCAGTTTGCTTACTTTTCCTAGGTACAGGAGAAAAAAAAAAAGGATCTCCCAGGGCCATATCTTGCTATAGGCCCGAGCAAGTGCAAGAAACCTGGCCAGCCTATTCCTGGTAAGCCCAGCAAATTCCCCACCAGTCCAGAATGATGAATAACTTCTTTGCAATTAGAGCACAACACCAGCAACAGAAGCAAAACCTCTGGTCAGGGGAAAAACAAGCCCTTACTCATCTGACAACTGAGTTTTTGGGGCTCTCCTGGTGCCAGCAGCTGGGCTCCCACAGAGCTCTGCAGCCCTGGGGCCACCACTTGTCAGGCTGCAATAGGCCTCATTGTGGGGACTGGTGAGTCCTGGGGCAGCAGCCACCCCTTGCCCTCGCTAGTTGACTAACATGTCCACCAGTTCAAGGTACTATTGATTTTTCTTCCCACTGCTGACACTCTGCAGCTCAGGGTCTTTGCCCGGGGTCTGGATGTCGCTCTTTCTCTGGGAAAGAGAGAGGCATTGGAGATCTGTGGAAGCTTGCAGGATGTCTCAAGCTGGGTGGCTTCCCATGGTGGTGGGTCGGGTATCTACTCCCTGGGCAGGAAGACCCCCACAGCTGAAAGGGTGGGAAGTTCTGTGGGGCAGAAGGGGAGAGGGGAGCTGCAGCCTGCATGGGGGGCCTCAGGGGATGCATATAGGGACTGTAGAGAGGGCAAAGGCAGCTACAGAGAGGGACAGGACCCTGAGGTGAGATAAAAAAGAATAGCCCAGATCTGAGGGGCAGGAGCTGGGTGGCTGCTGGGAAGACTGCCCTAGGGTTACTGGGCCAAGGCTTGGGTAGAGATGGACTTTCAGAGACAAGGCCTATGGAAGCCGGTCTGAAAGCCAACATGTGGAAGCTCTCGCAACAGGTCAGGCTGAACAGAAACCAAAAAACTCCCAGATCTGCTTCCTCAGGTGCATGTTTGCATGTCCTCTAGTGTCGCTGTTGCCTCCTTACAGGGAGGAGAAAGTGGTAACTGCAAAGTGGGGTTTCCTGTGAGTCTCTTGTGCTCTCTCTGCCCCTGAGTTCTGCAATTTGTGTAGGGGGGTGAGGGGCATAGAAGGAGGAAGGTGGCCAAGTGGGATGCCCTGCATTGACATGCTGAGTCTTCTCCTTCCTTGTCCCATGGCTGGGGCTGTGACGTACTGGAGCTGGCTCAAGCTGCCTTTTGATAGCCAAGTGTCCACTTTTCAGCGCTCATCAAACAAAGCCATGATTGGAAACTAAACTGCATAAATGTATAGTATATTAAACGCAAAGGTAACAAATCCTCAAAATATTCATTACTTCCAAATTCTTCGATTAAATTTATTATCATCTCTGCTTTGGGCATTATTTCATATTTTGTATTTGTATGGTGCTACTGAACACATCTGCCCAACTCTACTTCTGTGGCATCATGTCGTAGCTTGAAACTGACCGTGATGGGAGTGTTTCTACCACTGGAATCAGTAAGTACTACAAGTCAGGGCTTCCCCTCCATGCTCCCTTCCAGCCTGTTGTAAACCATGGAAACCGTTGACCAGCACACCACTGGGTGGAGTTTGGTTTGCTCTTTCACTCTCTGTTTCCCCCACTTCTGGTTTTAGCTGTTTTGGAGGGTATTTGGGATGAGAGGAAGGGTAGCAGATAGCTGTCAGAGAAGAGCCCACAGGACACCACCCACAGGACTCCTCCTCATACTCCCCTGGGACAATTGGACATTGTGAGCACATTTCCACAGGGCCAGAAGCCCCTGGGAGGAGGTGATGCAAGCTGACTCCTACCTATGGAATACCTGTGATGGGCCCCAGGGCCCCACGTGAGGTCAGGTAGCAGGAGAGACTTGCTATGATGACCTGGACTCACAAGTTCCTTGTGCTGAGTTGCCCACTCACCTAGTTAAAGGTGAGTCATCTGGACAGCATGGTACTGGCACAAAAACAGACACATCGACCAATGGAACAGAAGAGAACCCAGAAATGGACCCTCGGCTCTTTGGGCAACTAATCTTTGATAAAGCAGGAAAAAACTTCCGGTGGAAAAAAGACAGTCTCTTCAATAAATGGTGCTGGGAAAATTGGACAGCTACATGCAAAAGAATGAAACTTGACCACTCTCTCACACCATACACAAAAATAAACTCCAAATGGATGAAAGACCTCAATGTGAGACAGGAATCCATCAAAATTCTAGAGGAGAACATAGGCAACAACTTCTATGACATCGGCCAGAGCAACCTTTTTCACGACACATCGCCAAAGGCAAGAGAAATAAAAGATAAAATGAACTTATGGGACTTTATCAGGATAAAGAGCTTCTGCACAGCCAAGGAAACAGTCAAAAAAACTAAGAGACAGCCCACAGAATGGGAGAATATATTTGCAAAGGACACCACAGATAAAGGACTGGTATCCAAGATCTACAAAGAACTTCTCAAACTCAATACACGAGAAACAAATAAACAAATCATAAAATGGGCAGAAGATATGAACAGACACTTTTCCAATGAAGACATACAAATGGCTAACAGACACATGAAAAAATGTTCAAAATCATTAGCCATCAGGGAAATTCAAATCAAAACCACACTGAGATACCACCTTACGCCAGTTAGAATGGCAAAGATAGACAAGGCAAGAAACAACAATTGTTGGAGAGGATGTGGAGAAAGGGGATCCCTCCTACATTGTTGGTGGGAATGCAAGTTGGTACAGCCACTCTGGAAAACAGTGTGGAGGTCCCTTAAAAAGTTAAAAATTGAACTACCCTATGACCCAGCCATTGCACTACTGGGTGTTTACCCCAAAGATACAGACGTAGTAAAGAGAAGGGCCATATGCACCCCAATGTTCATAGCTGCATTGTCCACAATAGCCAAATCATGGAAGGAGCCGAGATGAAAAAATCTTAAAGAAAAAAAAAAGAAGCTGTGGTCCATATATACAATGGAATATTGCTCAGCTATCAGAAAGAACGAATTCTCAACATTTGCTGCAACATGGACGGCACTGGAGGAGATAATGCTAAGTGAAATAAGTCAAGCAGAGAAAGACAATTATCATATGATTTCTCTCATCTATGGAACATAAGAACTAGGAGGATCGGTAGGGGAAGAAAGGGATAAAGAAAAGGGGGGTAATCAGAAGGGGGAATGAAACATGAGAGACTATGGACTATGAGAAGCAAACTGAAGACTTCAGAGGGGAGGGGGGTGGGGGAATGGGATAGACTGGTGATGGGTGGTAAGGAGGGCACGTATTGCATGGTGCACTGGGTGTTATACGCAACTAATGAAGCATCGAACTTTGCATCGGAATCCGGGGATGTACTGTATGGTGACTAACATAATATTATAATAAAATATAAAAAAATAAAACTAAAAATAAAGGTGAGTCATCTGGGCCCAGCGCTCTGCTTCTCATCACAACAGCCTTCAAACACTTGGCCTCTACTCTCCTGTCCTTGTTGAGTCTTCTTTTCTCCAAATCTAACAATGTAAGGAAGACGGTATAAATTTTTTTTTAAAGATTTTATTTTTTATTTATTTGACAGAGATAGAGACAGCCAGCGAGAGAAGGAACACAAGCAGGGGGAGTGGGAGAGGAAGAAGCAGGCTCCCAGCGGAGGAGCCCGATGTGGGGCTCGATCCCAGAACGCCGGGATCACGCCCTGAGCCGAAGGCAGACGCTTAACNTCCAAATCTAACAATGTAAGGAAGACGGTATAAATTTTTTTTTAAAGATTTTATTTTTTATTTATTTGACAGAGATAGAGACAGCCAGCGAGAGAAGGAACACAAGCAGGGGGAGTGGGAGAGGAAGAAGCAGGCTCATAGCCAAGGAGCCTGATGTGGGGCTTGATCCCATAACGCTGGGATCACGCCCTGAGCCGAAGGCAGACGCCTAACCCCTGTGCCACTCAGGCGCCCCAAGATGGTATAAATTAAAAAAAAAATTCAAAGGAAAGTTATACAAAATGGTAGGCTCCATCCCACTTCCCTTTGCTCATTGCCGTTATACCATCAATTCTCTTTCATCTGGTTTGAGTATGTTATCTATTAATCCTCTTTCTTACGTATGTCACTTAGGTTTGAGAAAAATCCCTTTAATATCACAGAAGACACGTGGCAATGAGATGCCCAGTTGAGTGGTCTGATATTCTAAAGATTTGGGGTGGGGCAGTCCTTGACCCCAAGAGAAGCATCATCACCTTCGAGTGGATTGTGCGGACTATGCAGATGAACTACTTTCTGTCCCCTCTCTCATATCCTGTTCCCAAAATATTCAATGTCAAGCATGATTCTTCAGTGTTAACTGAGCACCACAGAACAAGGGGAAACTATCACTTTGCTGTTTCTAGACACCATATTTCTACCAAGGCAGCTAGAATAATATGCAAGCTACCATGCAAATGGAGAGTGCCTATTTCAGAAGGTATGTGTCTGGAATCAAACGGAAAGTGTTTCAATAGGTATAATGTTTTTCTACATCTTTATTCCAATGATGTTATTCTCTTAATTTAGACATCTTAAATTCAACTTCATGTCTACACCACGGTTACGTCATTATTAGTAATTCCAATTTCTTGTTTAATTTCCATACAAGAAAGGGCTTGCCTGTAAAATATATTGACAGAGACAGTGTTCTATATTTAGTGAAAGAGATGTTATCTATAAATTACAGGGAAATGATTACATCAAGGTCCTCTATTGATGAAATAAACCACAAGAAAGAAATAAGTGTATGAGAGGAACAACATCCTAAAGTCACTAAGAACCAAAGCTGCTTGACTTTCTTGCATCTGAAGATTCCTTCGCCCACAAGTATCCTCCAAGTGAATGAGCAGCATGGCCTTTGTGCCCTTGGTGGGGGTGGAAGGGAGGTTAAAAGAAAGCAACAGTGTTAATAACTATTCCTTCTACATCTTAAGAAAATGATTTTCTCTATTGGATGGTTATGTATCAAAACCACAAAACCACAGGGTAATAGGATGCGTTTCAAGGGAGGATAAGAAGCATGGCACAAGTGTCCCTTTGGCTTCCATAAAACTTAGAGTTGAGAGAGAGTTTTTTGCCACCTATCCTGGCCATCTTTTCACTTTTCTAAATAAGGAAACTGAGGCATAGAATGGGATAAGGGCCTGCCTAGGACCAGATTTCTGACTGAGCTGAGACTACACCAAGTCTTCAGATTTCCTATCCCATTCTTCCCATCAAGGAAAATGAACTCTTTGAGCTTCTTCTAGCAATCAGGGCTGTCCAGTAGAAGCACAGTGCAAGGTCCATTGTGCTGTCCAGTAAAACATAATACAACCCACAAAAGTGAATCACTTATATAAGTTTAGATTTCCTGGTAGCCACATTAAAAAAAGAATAAAAAGAAACAGATGGAATTAGTTTTAATAATATATTCTATGTAAAATCCAGTCTCTCCAACATTATCCTTCTAATGTGCTCTATGAAACAACTGTCAATGAGGTATTTTACAGTTTTTTTATGCATGCATATCTCAATGCAGGCTAACCACATTTCGAGTGCTCCACGGTCACATGTGGCCAGTAGCTATTGTCTTAGGCTGTGAACATAGAGACCTGGCTTAGGGGTCATGAGCCCTGGTTTCCCATTCTGGTGCTGCCACTTCCTACACGTATGATTTTAGACAATTTCCTAATCCTTGAACTCAGGTCTTCTCAAGTGTAAAATGAGTAAATGATCCAACAAGATGTCCAGGAAACAGCTTTCTTGGTTCCTGGCACCTAATAGCATGCCTAAATCTATTACTGTCACTAAGGCTAGTGTTCTCATTAGGTAAAGTTCCTATCATTCAGGTAATTCAAGACCACACTCTGGTAGAGATCCCTGGTGGTGAGCAACTTCATTCAGTTTTTAAAATAAAAACTTGTATTGAAAACCTGTGTTCCAGACCTTGAACTTGGATATGGGAGCTTGATGTTTAAAAAGACGCGGTTCCTGTATACGGGGTGGGGTGGGGGGAAGGCGGCATTTAGGAACTTTCTGTACTCTCTAATTTTTCTATAAACCTAAACATGCTCTAAAGAATAAAGGCCTGTAGATTAAAAAGAAGACAGGGTCGTTGCCATCTAGTTGATTATGACTAGCACCTCTGTTAGCCTGACTGGACCTTTGTGCAAGTTAAACAAAGGCACCACTTTCTTAAAGTACTTTATTACCAACAAACCAAAAGTTGCACTAACAAATATACAAATATTATGTGCATGTTTATAAATAAGACTCCATTAACTATGAGATGAATGGTGCTCTTAGAGTTGTGCAGTGTAAAACCTTCACCACAGTGCACGGTGGCCCTGCTTTACCATTGGTCCACTGGGGGGAGGTAGAAAAACAAATTAGTTACTAGACTAAAATGATAAAACTAGTCCAATAACAGGGAGAAGATAAAACCATGGGAAGGCAGAGGATAAAGAAGGTACAAGCCTGGGGAGACAAGTGGAAGAGGTCAGGAAAGAAATGGGGGAAGTAGATGAATGAAATAGTCACCCGTGCTAGGTTCCAGCTAGATGCTCTGGCCCACGGTGACTCGTCCATGATTCTGTTATCACTGTTTTGTGCAAGTTGAGTATCTGTTGATGGGTTCCTGAGCCTGTCTCTGAGGACTGAGGGTGCCTCACTTGTACCACAAAGCCATGTGAACACGAGACACCCACTTAAGCCTTATAACTCTCCTAGGACAACATTTATACCAGGAAATGATTCTCTTCTCTGGGTGTCACCACCACCTAAAACAGGCCTTGAAACATGCTGGACTCCCACAAAGGCTAAAACCTTGACCCACTAGCACTAGGACCGGAGCAAAGTTGTTTTCCCCGTGATGGGCGACTTTGGGCTCCCTCATCCATGCCCTTTTGTCCAGATGCCCATAGAACATTTTCTGCCATTTTGCAGATAGCTAACTCCTGGTTGGTACCCGTTGGTTTCAGTGTTATGGCATTAGCCTTATTCACTAGACAAATCCACTAAACTGCCTCAGCTCCATGGAGAATCGCCATCACAATCCATTTTCATACGAGTCTTTCCTAATGAGTTACAAACGTTCAAGCTTGAGGCACAGGACTCACGTCCATGGTAAAGGTGAAAGTGGAGTGTGGAGCCCTGACATCTACATGCTGGTGCAGTGCAGTAGGAGAAGACGAGTTCCAGAGAACTTTGCCTCTAGCATTCATGCTGTCAAGGTCAATCCAGCAGCTACCTCAAACCACACCCTCATAGGAACAGTCACGGCTTTGCAAAGAACCGAGGAGAGACAGTTGGGTGAGATTACATCTGCCAGAGGTTACATTCACATCCTAGCCACCGTGCAAACAGACAAACTGCAGGAGAAAAATCAGAGCTGCGAAACAACAGAACAGACATAGCCTTGCCAATCTCATAGAAGCTGTCAGAAGACATGGGCTTGAAGAAGTAAGTCTTTAAAATGAGTGGCAATCTCCATTTCCATTGTATTTTTCCAGAAATAATCCATTTTCGTTCTACTCCTCCAGCTATATTGTTTGTGGGTGTCTACAAAAGTAGTAAGTGACCAAATATATTCATGGGAATTACACACATCAACTCAGGGCAGTAGCTAACTCTCATAGATGTTAGTGGTGGGAAGGCAGATGGACATCGTGCCATCAGTATCTGCACGTTTGAAGTATTTCATTAACAAATAAGCTTCCACCAGAGAAGATACATGGATGGCAAATAAGTACATTCAAAGATGTTCTATATAATTAGTCATCAGAGAAATTCAAATTCAAACTACAAAGAGTTCTATATACCTATTAGAATGGCTAAAATAAGAAAGAAAAGACCTGACAAAAATAATGTTGACAAGGAGGTGGAGCAACCCAAACCCCCACGTGTTGTTGGTAAGAAGACAAAATGCTACAACCGCTTTGGAAACCAGTTTGGTGGTTTTTTATAAAGTTAAACATGCACTTGATATATGACCAAAATAACCTGTTCCTAGGCATTTAACCAAGAAAACTGAAAACTTATTTTCACATAAAATGAATTAATCTTAAGTGAATTTTTTTAAGTAAAAGAAGCAAGACCCAAAGCTACCTAGTTGATGATTCTACTTACATGACATTCTGGAAAAGGCAACAAACTATCAGGACAGAGAAGAAATCAGTGGATGCTGGGGGTGAGAATGAAGGGGAAGATTTGGGGAATGATGGGATTGTTCAGGCTCCTAACTGGAGGTAGTTACCCAATTCTACGCTTTTGTACACCAGAAAGAGTGAATTTTATTGCATGTAAATTTTTTAAATTAATCTATATCAAAAGTAGTTAATTCTGGTGGCTTCAGATCTCAGAAAAATTATTTTCCCTTCTCAAGAATGTCATAGAATTCTATTTTTCTAGTAGATAATACTCCTAGAAGAACCAAACATAAATTTAAAAAAGAAAAACAAAGGAAAAGACAGAAGCTGATGTCACTAACAACTTTTGCGAGCTTATACATTTCAGGGTCAAGAAATAATCAGAAAACAGAAACAAACTTCTAAGCAGGCCATGGCAGAATACCTAAAAATGCAAGTTTACGTTGGAAGGTACCTCAAAGATCAAATTCTAGTTTGTTTGTTCTTCATAGATGTGGAAGCTGAGGCCACATTTGAACAGCATAAAGTTGGGCCTGGAGATCGGCTCTTTGGGGTCATGACTGCCAAGTAGCGTGCTATGGGGGTGGGGTGGGGCAGAGGAAGAAGGGAGGAAGGTGGAGGTGTGCACCTAGTGTTGTTTTTGCATCTGTCATCAAACCCTCATGGTCCTTTCTCCTTCCTTGGCATTTCTATCTTGCTGAACAAAGTCCCAAAATTCCAGGACCCAGGAAATCTTCAGCAGCCCCAGCCAGGTATTCTCAAGAAAAGTCAAAATCCCACAATCACTTTCCTTGGCCCGCCTGCCGCTGGCTTCCCTAGAGGTAGAGAAACAGAGCTTTGGTTTGAAGATGTAGTGGGGATCCTGGCCATTCAGCATTTTCTTTCCACTTTTTTACCTGGACTGGTGTGGGCTTCGTCTTACTCGTTCTATATCCCCAGCCACCAACAAACGGTGTGAGATATCACTGATAATTAATAAAGACGGACAGAGTAACTAGGCTTGCACTGCTGTCCTTGGCTTTGGCCCACAAATGAAAGGGGGGAAGCTCCAGAGACATTAAAAGATGACATCTTTTTGGGGAGAGGTAACCAATCTTAGATGGATTATTTGCACAGCACCTCAGATCACATGCACTCAGAATATTTTATAGTTAAAATGAGAATTCCCTTAATTGTGGAATGAGTAAAATGATTTCTAAAGGGAGTAAGTTCAATCCACTTTGGGGCAACAAGAATACACAGAGACATTTTCTTTGCTGCGCTCTATCTGTTCCTCATGCCAGTTGTCTATGAGACCCTGCTAGTTGTGCAAGGCAACAGAGACCAATGAAGAGGTAGCTGTCCCACAGCCAAGATGAGTGGTCAGAGAGCAGTGACTCATTCCTCCACCAATGTTCATTTTTCATGCAGACTTGATCAACTGTCCGCTTTCACAGGGAAAACGCCCAGGTCAAACACAGTTCTTCAGTTATTAGAAATGCTGTGTGGTTTCCCCAAAATCCTTGGCCTTATTCATTGGCATAAGCTGAAATGCAAGAGGCGATTTGCCCATATGCTGGCCTCATTTGTTTTTGATTAACATTTACTTTGGGTTAGAAAGGGAAAGAAATACATTTTTATGAATACGAGGTATTATGGCCCACTGTTAAGGTGTGCAAAGCTGCAGAGGCAGGACTTCGGACTCCAGAGGCTCCGATGGAGTAAAGCCAGCAGGCATCGGATGCCCCCTTGAGAGTCAAAGAACTGAACTTTGCATATAGGATTGGGAACTTTGCATATAGGATTGGGAGCCCGTGCCCTTTGACCTCTGGGCCCCAGTCAGGGCCCGGTCTTGGGCTCCTGGCCCAGGAGACACTTGTTCCATGAATGAAGCTGCAAACACTTTGTGGTGGTCACACATGCGAGCGTCACACCTCATTGCCACACATGACTTCTGAACGAAACATTCTCCGTTGATTTGACCCTGAGTAATATTTGGCTGTTTCTTCAAATCAATTTCATTGGCAACTACTGTGAATATTCAAAAAACATGTTACATTCTGCTCTGGAAAGCGCTCCAAAGGAGGATACCAGGCTCTGAGCCAGGTGCAGAGGATAGGGAGATGAAGGAAACTTGGACTTTAATCTTTTTTTTTAATACACATAACATAAAATTTACCATTTACCATTGTCAAGTGTACAGTTCAGTGGTACTAAGTACATTTACACTGTTGTGCAACCAACACCGCAGAAGTCTTTTCATCCTGCAGAACTGAAACTCTGTATCCACTAACTATTCATTTCTCGCCCCACCCCCAGCCCCTGGCAACCACTGTTCTGCTTCCTGTGTCTATGAATTTGGCTACTCTAGGGATCTCATCTGAGTGGAATCATACAGTTTTTGTCCTTTTGCGTTTGATTTCACTGAGCACAATATCTTCAGAGTTCATGCATGTTGTATGCATGTGTCAGAATTTCCTTCCTTGTTAAGATGGAATACTACTCCATTATATGCTTGTACCACATTATGCTTATCCATTTATCCTACAATGGATGGATACTGGGGTTGCTGCACCTTTGAACTGTTATGAACAGCGCTGCTGTGAACATGGGCACACAAGTATCTCTCCAAGGTCCTGCTTTCATGCCTTTTGGGTATATATCCAGAAGTGGAATTGCTCAATCATATGTTAATTCTGTGTATAATTTTTTGAGGGACCACCATACTGTTTTCCACAGTGGTTGTACCATTCTACACTTCCACTCTGTCTTAGTCCGTTTGGGCTGGTATAACAAAGTACCACAGACTAGGTAGCTTACAAACAAAAACCTTTATTTTTTCACAGTTCTGGAGGCTGGGAAGTCCAAGATCATGATGCTGGCAGATTTGGTGTTGTGTGAGATGAAATAAAATGGAGTCATCTATGTCAAGGGGTTTCAGAATGGAGCTGGGAAGCCGTGAAGGAGATGGGCCTTATGTACATCCTCCCGGGGGGAACCATGAACTTTTGAACTGGGCCAAAATGCAAGTATTCTAAGGACTCAGCCTGAGAGTTATACCTGTAGCTTTCTACAGTAGGAGACTTTGCTTAGTGACAACCTTAGCAACCAATTATATTCAGTCAAGATTAGTTTTTTGCTGCCAACATCAAACCAAATTCTTTGTAAATAACCTTGGCCACAGCAACTTCTTACTAGACACATCACCAGAGACAAGGGAAACAAAAGCAAAAATGAATTATTCCTTTGCACAACGAAGGAAACAATCAACGAAACTAAAAGGCAGGCTATGGAAATGGAGAAGATATTTGCAAATGACATATCTGAGAAAGGGTTAGTATCCAAAACCTATGAAGAACTTATCAAAGTCAACACCCAAAAAACAACCCAGTTAAGGAATGGGCAGAAGACATGAATAGATATTTTTCTAAAGAAGACATCCAGATGGCCAACAGACACATGAAAAAAATGTTCAACATCAGTCATCATCAGGGAAATACAAATTAAAGCCCCAGTGAGATACCATCTCACACCTGTCAGAATGGCTAAAATTAACAACACAAGAAACAACAGGTATTGGCGAGGATGTGGAGAAAGGGGAACCCTCTTGTACTATTGGTGGGAATGCAAACTAGTGCAGCCACTTCCTCAAAAAGTTAAAAATAGGGGCTCCTGGGTGGCACAGCGGTTAAGCGTCTGCCTTCGGCTCAGGGTGTAATCCCGGCGTTATGGGATCGAGCCCCACATCAGGCTCCTCCACTATGAGCCTGCTTCTTCCTCTCCCATTCCCTCTGCTTGTGTTCCCTCTCTCGCTGGCTGTCTCTATCTCTGTCAAATAAATAAATAAAATCTTAAAAAAAAAAGTTAAAAATGGAATTATCCTATAGTCCGGCAATTTTACTACTAGGTACTTACCCAAAGGATACAAAAATACGGATTTGAAGGAGCACACGCACCCCGATGTTTATAGCAGTATTATCAACAATAGCCAAACTATGGAAAGAGCCCAAATGTCCATCGACTGATGAATGGATAAAGAAGATGTGGTATATATATATTAGAACATTATTCAGCCGTTAAAAAGAATGAAATCTTGTCATTTGCAATGACGTGGATGGAGCTAGAGTTTATTATGCTAAGTAAAATAAATCAGTCAGAGAAAAACAAATACTGTATGATTTCATTCACACGTGGAATTTAAGAAACAATACAGATGAACATATGGGAGTGGGAAAAAGAGAGGGAAACAAATCATAACAGACTCTTAAAAGTAGAGAACAAATTGAGGGTTGCTGGAGGGGAGGTGGGCAGGGAGATGAGCTAGATGGGTGATGGGTATTAAAGATGGCACTTGTTATGATGAGCACTGGATATTGTATGTAAGGGATGAAGCAGTGAATTCTACCCCTGAAACCAATATTGCTCTGTATGTTAACTGGAATTTAAGTAAACGTTTGAAGAAAAAAACCAGAACAGAACAAAACAAAACCCAACAAATTCTTTGTAAATAATATATACTAGTATTCCTCTTTGTCTTTAAAAACCCTTAACTTTTATTCCCCAAAGGATCACTATGTAGGTTGCTGTCCAAATCTGTGCTCGTCAAATTGCAATTCTGAGACCCCAAATCATTGTTTTATTTTTATTTTAGCTCTGTTTCTTTTCTTGGTGACATTGTCTAGTGGGAGTTTTCTGCTTCATAGACAGCTGTCTTCTTGCTGTGTCCTCACATGGGGGAAGGGTAAAGGGTGCTTTCAGGGGTCTCTTTTATAGGGGCACTAATCCCATGAGGGTGGAGACCTCAGAACCTAATCAAAGACCCCAGCTCCTCCCACCATCATTTTGGGGGTTAGGGTTTCAGCATATGAATTTTGGGGGGACACAGGCATTCTTCCTATAGCACACCAGGACTTTATTTTCTTTAAGTTAGAGACAGGCAGATGTAAGATGCGATTTTAACCAAATAGAGTTCTTGGAAAGGAAGGCTTGCAGTGACAGCAGGAGCCCAAAGTAAATGCACCAGTCTCCAGGCATTTTCAGGGCAGGCTTTTTCAAGGATGTGTCCTTAGTCACATTTTGAAGGAGGAAACATTGGCAGGAGACAGTGGTAAAAACAAACATGCTCTGCACGGACCTCCGCAGGGGTATGCCTAGAGAGGGACCCCTGCATTTGTGTCCCAGGGAGCCCCAGCAGCCAGTGGTTGCCATTCCTTGATGATGTCAAGGAAATCCTGCTATATGAAAGCTGCAGCAACGTGAACCTGGCAAGAGTCAGAGAGTTCAATATTCCTTTTGGACAGATTAGATTTGGGTGGGGGGAAGTAAAGGTAGGTAGAGCTAGGAAAATCAACTAAAGGGATGTTGACTGCACTCGGCTGTTGTCAATGCTGTCAGCGCTCTGCTGACACGAATTCAGACTGCTCTGAGGATAATATAGCAACATATAAAAAGCAATTATTTACAGGTACTAACTTACCAATTCATGAAAACAACTCTATCATGGAGGTACTCTCATCATCCCATTTTACAGATGTGCCACAGAGAGGTCAGAAAAATTACCCAAGCTCAAACAGTTTATAAGGAGGAACTCAGATTCAACTCCAGGCAGTCTGGCTCCAAAGTCCATGATCTCCTTGCACTTTTTTGGACTCTCTGCAGAAGAAAGAGTGTTAAACAACCAGACACCTGCCCTCAAGGTACATGCAATGTAGTTGGGAATATAGATAATAAAGAAACAAACAAATATATAGTACAGGGGGCAGCAAATGTTTTCTATAGCATTCCAGGTAGTAAATATTTTAGGTTTTGCAGGCCAAGACGAAAAACTGAGGCTAGTATGTGAGTCTCTGTTGGAGCTACTGGAGGGCACTGTTGGAGCGTGAAAGCAACCAGGGACAACATGTAATTGAGGAAACATGTCTCCAACTGAACTTTATTACTGGACGTTGAATTTTCTATGTTTTATGAGACTGGGCATCAGAATAGGGCTGCTATGCTGACTGGGGGTGACTAATGCCTTCATTTTGTCTTAGACTCCATCTCTACATGATATTATATCAAAAGTCTACAAAATTCAACTAATGGGTCAAACCCGGGCCACTGCATTTGATGATTTTTTTCAATCATTAAAAAAACATGAAAACTATTCTTAGCCTCTTGGTATTGGACCTCATTAAACACTTTTCATTACCGACAGTGACACCAGGAATTGCCTTAAACGAACCTATCTGCTCTAAGTGTAAATATGACGACTTTTAAATCATTTATTATATTTCAAGCATATGCTACCATAGAGTGGATAGCACAGTGACCCTATGCAGCCATTGCCAGTTCCAGTAATTCTCTACTCATGGCCAGTCTTGTTCCAATTGTGGGCATCCCACTACCCCCAACCCCAAGATGGTTTTGAAATAAATCCCTGTCATCACAATATGAGAAATGAATTAATTTTAAAAGCACACATACCTTGGGGTGCCTGGGTGGCTCAGTCTGTTAAGCATCTGCCTTCAGCACAGGTCATGATCTCAGCGTCCTGTGATCGAGCCCCATATCGGGCTCCTTGCTCAGTGGGGAGTCTGCTTCTCCCTCGGCCCTCCCCCTGCTCGTGTTCGCTCTCTCTCTCAAATAAATAAATAAATAAATAAATAAATAAATAAATAAAATCTTAAAAAAAACCACACATGCCTAAAAAAACCTTTTATTTAACATAAATATATCATGAAAATCAATTGATGTTGTATTAAATATCTCAGTTTGTGTTGTTTAGATTCATCTGGATTTACCATAAAAAACAAAACCTTAATATTTCCTCATATAAATGCACCAAATACATTCTGCTGATCTAGTTGCATTGAAAATCAGATTCTAGTACATATTCATTTTCCAAAAATATGGCCAGAAAGAGCATCACGCAATATTAGAAAACATAGGAAATTTTAATTTCCCAGGAGAGCTCTATTGATCTGCTGATAGGGGTGTAATAAAACCACTCCCTGCCAAAGTTCGTTGTGGAAACTAAAGGAAACCCAAGGAAAAAGTTTTTGGAGCAGCTCTTCTGAAAAGACAGTTCCAACAAGACAGACTCAATATAGCTGCCATGCAATGTAGCTGAGATCAAAATCTTCTGTAATAATTAGCACTTTGTAACTTGTAAACTGTGACTTGGGTAATAATGACATATCTAACATTTGTCCCACACAGTTCACCCAGCAAACACTTTTACTTACATCATCTCACTGCATGCCTTTATTTCTATCCCTTGGGGTTCACAGGAGGAATCTTGTATCAAAACATAGGTGCAGTTCGGATCACAGCACATTCTTTCATGCCACCCAGTCTGGATACATCCTATTCCCTCTCCTGAGAATGTCTTTTCTTATCTCACCTTCCTGGTGAACTACATTTATCCTAAACACCCTGGCCAGCCCAAAAAAGGCCTTTGTCCTCATGGAGATAAAGCTGGCCAAGGCAGTCACCAGGGACTTGGAGAGGAACAGGTTGGCCTAACTGTGTCATTCTTGGGCTTAGAGCTCTGTGGGGCTGACCCCAGCCTGTGGGGAGCAGGTTTCTGTTCTGCAGGTGCCTTGAGAAGCTGGGCTGCCAGTCAGGCTATGGACACCCTGCCATTTATGGTTTGGAGGCATTGTCTTTCCTCTTAGGCAAGCCCTTCCCATCGCTAAAAAATTAATTTCCTCTCATGGAATCATTCATTCTGGTGACCGATGCTCTGGTTCTTCACCTTGCAGGCACCAGGTAAGACTGCACTCCCTTGCCATCTTTGCAGATAAGCACAATCACACTCCTTACTTTGATGGATGAGGTGTGAGAACAAGTGACACATGTCACCTCCAGGTGGACATTTTAAGAGCTAGTATGCAGTTTGCTACATTCTCTTTTCCCTAGCCAAGGGGATCCTGAAAGCTTGTGTGTGTACAAGAGCTTCTTCCACCTGGTGCACCAGTGGCTCTGACAATAGCCGAGTTTTTCTGCCAGCTGCCTTGGGATTCCTTCCTCTGATCCTACTGCCCCTCCAGCCAAGCAACCCATGTCCTGTTCCTGTCCTCTAGCTGCAGAGAGCTCCCCGGTTTAGTTCCAAACATGCTTTTCTACCTCTTGTATGCTTAGGGGGGGAGATTAAATGAGTCCATCAAACAGGGTGGTTTGAGGATGGCAGACAAGGCTAAGTGAGAGCTCCAGACCTGCCCTTCGTGCACCAGGTCAGGGAGGCAGTTGCTCTCCTTCCCTGTGATGCTTGACATGAGTCTGTTGGTTTGGTTTGCAAACCAAGACACACCACGACTAGGCTCTCTCATAGATGTAGGGTGACCAACATCCCAGATTGCACACAGATGGGAAGCAGCTTTCCTTTAATGCTGAGGAATCATGGGGAAAAGTACGTATCACTGAGAGAAACATTTACAAGTGAAGTGACGTGGCTTTTTGGACTTCAGCTGGTAATAATAATGATGGGAATAGGGACATTCTACAAAAATGTCAAAGTCATGAAGATAAAAGACCGTACACAACTGTCCTATTTAGAGAAGGCTTAAGACAGGTGACAACTTAATGCCTATGAGATCCTCAATTGTACTCCGGACCAGAAAAAACAATTTTCTTCTTTTCTCTAAAGAGCATTAGTAAGATCATTGGTGAATGGAATATTGTCTGGAGTTAAGATTATAGGATATTAGTTCTCTATGTGGGTAATTATGTTGTGATTATGTAGAGAATGCCTTTGTTTTAATTGTAGTGAACACACACTGAAGAATTTAGTGGGGAAGGAGTGCATTGTATGAAACTTACTCTCACTTGGTTCAGAAAAAAAATTATATAGAGAGAATGCTAAAATAAGTAATAAATAAAGTATTAACATTTGAGAAACTGGGTGAAGGGTATGTGGGAATTCTTTACATTATTTTAGCAACTTTTTTGCAAATTTACATGATTTCAAAATAAAATGTTAAAGAGCAACAACACAAAAAGAATTGGATCCATAGCTATTACTAGAGGTCTATGAATATATATGAATGTCAAGCACATAGTAGCAATACTTAGTATCCTACATACATTTTACTGCTATTTTTAAATATATATGATTCTGTTGTGATAGAACAAATGCAAGTTTATTTATAAATGCTATTGAATTCATTTTAGCTCCTTATTTTGTATTTCATAAATCAATGCATATTTTAAAAATACATATATTTTTTAATAATAATTTTTTATTATGTTATGTTAGTCACTATACAGTACACCCCAAGTTAAAATATATTTTAAAGGGAAGTAAGGGTGAGGCAGGAATGACAACACTTTGTTGTTAAGGCAAGGTGATGGGTACATGGGGGTTCATTGTATTATTTCTAGCTGCTTTTAAGTATGTTCGAAATTTTTCTATAATACAAAAATTCAGAATTTTTTAGATTTGGATGTGTTTGACTTTGTCAAGAGAAGTGTGTGCTGTGAAGAAAAAGAAAGAAGGCTTTTCTGGTGATGCTTTTGGAAAGAGTGAGGCTGAGGTCACTGGATGTCCCAGTGTCATCTGTAAAATGGATATGTCAACCACTGCCTCAGACCGAGGTCCGGGAAAGCAGCAGGCCATGAGCATCCAGGAAAGTGCTTTCAGTTCAAGGGTGTGGGAGACTGTCTAGCACAAACTGTCAGCACAGAACCTGCCATCCCTCATTTATGGAAGTAGTGAGGAAGGTGCTAACTCCACTCCAGAAGAAAAGCCAGGAAGCGAAATGGGTCTTGATGGGAATGTTTTGGCCAGAATTATGGAAAGTGGAAACTAATGACAAGTGTAGATATATGAAAATCAGTGCTAGAGAGACCAGGGGGGAAAAATAATTGTGCCTGTTTTTCTCAAATGACCAACTTGAACAGGAATGTAATGGAAGAAAACAAAGAAGCAGACAATAGAGGAAAGAATGGCAGAGAGGAGCAGTGAGGAGATGAAGGTGCTCAGGGCCCCAGCACTGCCAAGGCCCTTGTAGCCACCCCCTTCTAACAAAGCTGAATCCCTACTTGAAGAGAATGGCCATGTTGGGAGCAGTGAGGCAAAGCAGAGCCTGAGACATCAAATGAGGACCTCAGTGTACCAGAGCGGGAACACTGGCAATCACACAGCCATCATTAATCCCCAAAGCAGAAGTGAGACAGGAGGGCAGGAGCCAAGAGGTGGCCTGCACTGCCCAGGACTTGCCCAGCAGCAGCACCAGCTTGGGGAGCTAGGGGACACAGCCTCAGGGGAATCCTGTGGGGACAGTAATGATGTGGGGCTGGAGGGGATGGGGAAACAGGTAGGAGCTGTGAAGTCCAGTGACCCTTAAAAATACCGGTGACATCATAGAAGGTGGAGAGGATGGACATATGGATCACAGGGTGGGAAGAAATTCATCTGACCGAGGCCCCTCCTGTAGCATCCCTGTCCAGGGACCATTCACCCTCAGGTCCACCCTCTTCAGGAAAGGCAAACACACCACCCGGGACAACCCTCTTTTCATTCGAGGATTCGGACTGTCATAGTGTTTCCTTTTCTTGAACTGAAACTATCTCTTTCCTACACTTTCAATCCACTGGACTAGAGTCATTTCCTCCCCGTGCCACGAAATACTCCCTGATTACTCAGCCCATAATAATACCTTAGAAACCAAAACCAAATGTTCTTCTTGGCCCTTGGAACCTCCACCAGGATTGATAGCTTTTGTTTAGCCTTT
This sequence comes from Ailuropoda melanoleuca, assembly GCF_002007445.2. Classification (NCBI taxonomy): domain Eukaryota; kingdom Metazoa; phylum Chordata; class Mammalia; order Carnivora; family Ursidae; genus Ailuropoda; species Ailuropoda melanoleuca. The sequence continues at coordinate 25,939,359 of NC_048222.1, read as the reverse complement.
GTGGCATTTGGCTTTTCTTGGGTGGCTCTCATGTCCCCCACTTCAAGATAAGGCTATCTTTGTATTGTCTATTGTATTGTATTCTGCCATTGACTGATTGAGTGCCTGGAATGAGCAAGTTAGCCTTGTTGTTGTGCCTCAGTTCCCATCATCCAGTCAATGGAGGTGATGATGGCTCATGGCTCACAGGGCAGCTCTGAGTTATCCCAGACTATAACAAGTGCTTACAAATGGTGAGTTCCATGAGCTGCAGCACTACATGCTTTCATCCACTGAACAAACAGGGCCCAAGACATGACCATAACCAGTTCCTACCTTCTCATTCCCCCATCTTGGGGGGAAACAGGAACCTGCAGGGCAGTGTGGTGTGGCACAGAGGGCCCCAGGGGCTCAGAGGGACAGGGCACAACAGACTTTCAGTAGGTGTTTGGTGAATTGATGTGATAACATGCTCATCAGAATTTTGCTGAATGAATGTTGAATGAATTTGAAATCAAAGACCAAACCACAACACCCGTGAAGAGGAAATGAGAGGATGGTTCTAGAGAGAGTGAGGGTTACATTGCAGAGAAACAATGGAAAAGCAGCCAGCACTCGGGGCGGGGCTCAGAAACCCCAGACTGAGTGAAGTGTGCTTAGAATTGTTTTTATTTTTCCCTTTCATATGACAGTAGTGACTTTTTTCCCCTTTTTCTGATTTTTCAGAGTTTCAAGCAATAAGTTAGGGGATTCATAAGTATCATTGTAAATAAACAAAATGGAGCACATCTTCATGCCTGCTAGCTGATAACTTTGGTTTCTGTGGTTTTTAACTTTGGTATTATGAAATAGAGTCTCTGGAACAAAACAAGTATGAGGGTTAAAGAACCTCGCTCAGGAGCTCAGGTTCAGGCCTTTCCAGAAGACACCTTAGGATATGTTTCAAGAAATGATTTAAAGGAAAAATGGCAAGAAATGGATTGGCGATGACAAGCATATCTTATACTTAACACAGTCTAGCATTGTATTAAAACTGGAGATTCAGATAGAAAAACTGTGGGGCAGTTAGTCCTTCAGGGAGCAGCTAACATGATCTAGATCCCGCTTTGTCTCTGGCAGTCAGGAACGTCCCCTCCAGCTCTGCAGCCCCCTGGCTTGGGGTTACCAAGCATTTAGGGAAGACTGGGGCAGTAGTCAGACTTTGAGACTCAGACTAACAGCTAGATAGGGGTTTTGGCACATCCACTCCTCCAGGAGGGGACAGTAAGAATTTCTAGATGGAGCAATGACAGCAAAGGGATTTGGGGCCCTGGGGGATGAGGGGAGCGTTCACTGTACATGTTGGTGGTGTGAAAGTACTGAGGTCACCGTGGGCTTTCAGAAGCTAGAGTGTGGACAGAGGCTATGGTTGGAAGAAGAGTGGTCTGGGTGCAAGGAATGAGGTGCGAAGCTGTGCAGCTGGGAGAGGGAGTGAAGGCAGTGGCCCAGACACGGCCACTCAGAGCTGCTGCCCCTTGCAAGGGAGCTTCCCACCCAGGCCAGAAGGGTCAGCGTTTCTACCTGTGGGTTCCAGCTGGCTCCATACAGGAAGCCCATGTGCCAGGGGACCTAGCTCAATGCCAGGTGGCATTTTTTATGGAAATATTTGGAACCTGTTGCTTAGACTCCTACCCTGGATTCAAATTCTTGGTTTCCCAGATTCCTGGGCTTCTGAAAAGTTCTCCGTCTCATTTCCAGGACCAGGCCACCTGCCTGCCTGGCCAATGCTATAGCCTTCTAGGTGGGACCTCTGCCTGTCTTAATGAGCTCCTCATCCTTCCCCAGCACAGCCTGCCCTGGCTCACTGCCACCCAAGTCCCTGCAAGGCAGATGCCATTCAGAAGGATGGAGAGTGTAGATACCTTCTACTGGGGATGAGAGAGGGGACATAAAGACGGAGGAGACTCTTGGCAGGTATCTATGTCCAGGCAATGGGAGGACTCTGAAAAGCTCTGAGTGGGGAGCAAACATGGGAGAAATTCTTATGGCTGCAGCACCTAGAATGTTATAGAATAGATGGAATTTAGCAATGAGGAGGGCACGCAGATATGAATGACAATAATGAAAAAGCTCAACCTGGCCATGGACTCCACTTTCATCATCGCCTCAGGGCACATTATTCTGTCCCTAAGGTCCAGCCACTCCTTGTGTCTGTGTCCTTGACCATTCTTGGTTCATACTAAACTTGTTAACTTGGACTGAGATATCCACATGCAGGCATCTCCTGAACAGTGAGCACCAGCAGGGAAGCCTTTACTGTGTTAGGCATGTGGATGGTGGGTGAGCACACCGATCACCTCTTGCCACCTATCTAGTGACTTATACAATCTTGAACGAAAAAACACACGTACAAGCACACATACACACCCAACCACCAGCCTTCTGAATAGTTGAGTTACACCGGGAGAGTAAAAATTTTTAGTGGAAATAATGATATAGCACTCATGTTTCGCTGGCATTAAGCAGCTGCTGCAAGCCGGGTGCCCGTAGAGAAGGGGACTGCGGCTGAGCCTGACTCAGTGGAAGGAAGTGGTGTGTTTCCATTGCAGAGCTCAAAAACAAGTTTGAGGAAAGGCTTGCGTGTCACTGGCATTTCCCTGTTGTGTTTATGAAATAAGGTGGGAATAAAGCTTCGGGGTTACTCTAATCTTGTCTTTTACAAGAAACCAAGAAGCCCCCAGTGGAACACCAGCAGGGGGCTGTGGCAGCCCCGGGAGGTGCTGGGGAAACCCAAAGGCGCCTGGCCAGGGAGGGAGTGGGGCACCGCAATGCCCACCAATCTGAAGCCCTATTTTAGGGATGAAAACAGGGGAACCTCTTTGTCTGGTTGTTCCCTTCTGTAGATGGACAGTGTGGGTGCAAACAGCAGGCGCTGTGTGGATGGCACTGAGTATCCTGGCCAGGGAGAGGCACTGGGGCCCCAGGGAGGCATCTTAGAAGGTGGATCTGCACACATCAAATGTAGGAGGTACCAGTGTTCCTTGAAACATACTGACCACCTGGACCATGCCATTCTATCTGCACTGGTGTCATGACAGGACTCTTACTGAAGTTGGCAATTTCACCAGAAACCAGTTCCATATTCTAGAGATCAGTTCACAATTTCTACTGCCTGGGGAGAGAACTGCATTGAAAAGAGCTTGCAGGCATCCAGCAAGGAGAAGGATTGACCCAGTGATGGTCTGGATGATTTCCATACTGGTGGGAAAGCAGTGTGGCATTCCCAAAACGAAGAGCTGACAAAGAGCCTGCACACAAAAAAGCCTGGGTGCCCAGGGCTGGGGGGCCGTCCTTCCTTCCCTGGATGGCAACCTTCACCAGAATCTCCTAGTCCAAGCAGCCCCAGAAACTAAGCTGCCTTTGAAGTACCATATCAGGGGTTCATTTCTATATTTAAACCAGAGTGAAAGACAATGAGCCAGATGAAAGAGTGCCTGAAAACAACAAACACAGAGGAAGCGGCGGTGCCTGCTAGTCATGCGTCTGTGGCCAAGCCCTGATGTTCCACTCACCTGTTTGGGTTGTGATCAGGCAGCAAAACAATGGGAGAAAAAAATCCCCACATTTTCACAAGGAGGTTTACTGGAAAATCTTCTAACAAATAGAGTCAGAAGTATAAGCATAGCAATCTTGAAACCACCTTCTCATCATTCAAACGTTGTTTTCAAAATCGTCTCTCTCCTTGGCCACTGCCTTGGAGGCCTTACCATCGACACTTGGGCACAAAGTCCCCTCCAGAAGCCACACAATCTACCTCAAATGCTGTGGGCTGAATTGGGTACCCCTCCAAATTCATACACTGATACCCTAATCCCCAGTACCTCAGAATGTGACTGTGCTTAAAGTAGGGTTTTTATGGAGGTGATTAGGTTAAAATGAGGTCGCAGGGGTGGGCCCTAGCCCAATAGGACTGATGTCCTTATCAGAGGAAATTTGGGACCCAGACACACAGAAGGGAAGACCTTGTGAAGACACATGGAGAAGATGGCCAGCTATAAGTCAAGGACTGTGGCTCTCAGGAGAAACCAAACCTGCCGACACCTTGATCTTGTACTTCCAGCCAAAGAACTGTGAGAAAATAAACTTCTGTTGTATAAGACCCTCAGTCTGTAGTCCTTTATTACGACAACCCTAGCAAACTAATACATTGTCTTTGTAGAGACTCTTAAAAAAAATCACTTTGTTGATGAGGGAACAGAGGCTCCTAAATCCAAAGTGACTCTGTTCTCTCTGTTCAGGAGATATCTGAGGTCACATAGTTAAATAGCAGTCAACTGACATGTATTGAGCATCCAGTAGGTGCCAGACACTGTTTCAGCACTAAGCAAGACCGACGGAGTCCCTGCCTTCACAACAGCTTATATTCTGCAGGAATCAGACAATAAACATATCCATATGTGTTGGCAGGTAGTGACAAGTGTTATGGAGGAGAAATAAAGCAGAGTAAGTGAGGTCATGCTTGGTGAGTCCTAGAAGAGCAGGGAAGAGGGTGTGGCTGGAATGAAAAGAGTAAGGAGAGAATGCCAGGAGGTAAAGTCAGAGTAGAAGGGGGAGCCAGCTCTGGTAATACACAGTAAGCACTGGGGCTTTGCTGTAGGTGGAACGAGGAGCCTGGGAGGGTTTTAAGAAAGGCCTGACAGATCCTGCCTTCACTGTGAAGGGATCACCTTGGCTGCACATGGAGGACTGGTTGACCCAGGAAGCAAAGAGTGGAAACAGAGCAGCTACGAGGCCACTGCAGAGCCCAGGTGAGAAGTACAAGGGCTAGTGGTGGGTAAACTCCGGATCTCTTTGTAAGGAGAGTTGAAAGAGAGGAAAAGAAGCTGACAGCACTTGTCAGATCTTCAACTAGACCTGGAGAATGGGTGGCTGCTGGCCTTGCCAGCCTGGAGCTGAGGGAAGTCAAGGCTGGAGGTGTAAAAACTCAGGAATGGGGCACACAGAGGTGGTATTTCAGGTCTTCAGCTTAGGCAAGATCACTGTGTGAGAAAGATAACAGAGATCCCAGGCCAGATCCTGGGACCCAGGGAGGGGGTCAGGGAGAAGGCGAGAGGCCACAGGGAGAGGGAGCCACAAAGCTGGGAAGAGGAGAGCCAGGAATCCAGCAGGGGCAACATTTCAAGAGTGAATGAGTGTTGACTGTGTTTTTGCTGTGGAGACATTGACATAGGGACTGGGAAGTGGCCACGGGCTTTGGCAAGTGAAAGTTTTGGTAGCCTTGACAGCTGTTTTGGTGGAGATGGGGAGACAAAAGTCTCAGTTAAACAGAGTATGAGTAGAAAGGATGGTAAGCATAGGCAATTCAAGAGTTCTTGCTATCAAGGAAGGAAAGAAATGGGGCTGTAGCTGGAGGGACATGTAGGATAAGGGGAGGGATTTTTGAGGTGGGGGTCATTGCAGCCTGTTTTTGTGCTGCTGAGAATGACAGAGAAGGGACAAATGCTGTGCTGATGTCCCTGAAGACAGAGAAGGGATAAATGCTGTGCTGAGACAGTGGGGAATGGGAAACTGTGCACAGCTGGAAGGGCTGGCGATGGCATAAACACTCCTCCACCAGAATGGGGGAGACATGGCTCTTTCCACAAGCTACTCCCTACTTCTTCATTACTCATAGAACCCAGATTTTGTTCACCACCTATGAGAGGTTATATCATGCAGGGGAGGTTGAGTCTTCCCCAGACCCAGGAGATGAACACTGTTTGGTCTAAGCCAGTTGCAGGGATCTGTCTTCTTGCGTAGACATGGCCTAAATGTAGTCTTCTCTTCTTCTGAGAAAAATTGTCTCACTTGAATAAAGACATACAAGATATAATGTTCAATGATTCATCAGTTGCCCCTAACACCCAGGGCTCATCAAGTTGCATTATATCAAAAACTAATGATGTACTATATGTGGTTAATTGAATTTAAATTTAAATAAAAAACATATGAGACACAAATGTTCTCTTTTTCTTGCCCCTACATTTTCCTTTTGTTTATAACAGGTGTTTTGTGACCTTGAGGGACCGTTTTAAGGGGAAAGCTACATGTTGAGAATGGAAGTAGCCTAGGTCCTTAATATTTTCAGTGGGTCACTTATAATCAATCCTAGAGTTGCCATCTACAGGCTTCTCATTAAGTGAAGTAATAAATGCCATTGCTCTTTCCAGCACATCATAAAGCATCTGGGTTTTTTGTTTGCTTTTGGCAAACAAGCATAGTATTCTTAAAAGCTGAGACAAATCTGTGCTGGTTCCATAGTCAGCTATTGGTAGTTTTGGAATAATCAGCCCCACAGGAGTGTGAATGAGACCAAAACCTCAGACACACACTCCAGTGACATGAGCTGCAGGCATAAGGCAGCTCTAGATTATGTGACTGGAATATGTCATTGGTGCAGAGGTTTGCATGACATCTTCTGGGTCCTTTCAGTAGGACTTTGGGAAAATCATTTAAATTCTCTGAGCCTTGGTTTCCTTAAATGTAAAATAGGGGTTCTAATAGTACCTGCCTTATAGAGTTCTTGTGAGGATTAAATGAACTCACATGTGTTAAGCAGTTTATATAGTGCCTGATCTATACTAAGTGCTGTTATGTTGGCTATTAACTGGCCCTTTGCTGTTGGCCAATTTTTTCTATTGTAAGAAATAAAGATAAACAGCTAAAATTTACTGAACACCTATTACATGCCAGGAACCACACAATGTGCTCTATAAATTGTTATTTCATTAACCCAACCTGGTCATTATTCTCTGAGGCCTGCTATTAACCGTGAACTACCCAAGAGTCTTTGTCTTTGGGTCAGTTTCCCCAGAGACTGCCGGCATGTCTCAGAAAGAGAAATGGAAGTGTCACCTAGTTCAGCTTTGACAAACGCTGAGCAGGTGCTCCAGACGATATCCCAGAGACTCCGCTCCTGGCCATTTGGACACCTCATGGGGACAGCCCAAGCCTTCTCCTCTGCCCTTCACCCCACCCTGAAGTAGAGGGTAGGACAAAGGACTCTAAAGCCAAAAGGGGGCCAGGGGCGGGGAAGCAATATCATCCATCACATTGGTTGGGCAGTGCCCCCGGTGGGTGTACTCTTTGAGTCCACCCACATCTCTCTTCATCCTTCCATGCGGTCAGATAGAATGACCCAGAGGGGCTTTCCCTTGTTTGACTAAAGGGGAGCCCCTTCCCTTGGACAGTTAAACAAGCTGTGCAAGGAAACACAGCTAAGCCTGCCTTAGCCTGCAAACGTTAAAGGCCATGCGTGGTCCTGGCCAAATCCAAGGAAACCTGGGAACGTTCCTTACTACAAGGGTACATTTTCTGGTGTAACATTCCTTGGCAAATTCTAGGACCTCATCACAACAGGATCTCGGCAGAGTTACATCTGAATTTGTACAATTCAGATTTCCAGTAACAACTCCAAACACTTCTGTAGTCATGCCACTGCTCTGTTCAGAAACGTCCAAATGCTCCTTGTGGCTCAGTGATTTAAGTCCAACCTCCCATAGGATTTTGAAATGGCTGAGGCAGCATTTCTGGCAAGGGGTCAGACATACTGTGTGTGCACAGAGCCCACGGGCAGAGACCTCACCCTGTAATGCCTGGCCTCAGAGCGAGGCAGCTCCCCTCAGGGCCAGATGAGAAAGCTGCTGCTGCTTCTATCAGGAACTCAGTCCCACTGGCTCGGTGAGTGGAGAACACTGATAAGTGCTGATCCTTCTTGGTTCCAAGGCCCTCATGTAATAATCCCACCACCAGTACTCAAGCCAAGGCTATTCAGAAAGAAAGCATTGGGGGCAGAATGCACTCTGACCATTTCATAGATGTCTTCACTAATCGTCACTCCAACAGTATGAGGGTGGAATTACTCTATGCAGTGTATAGACCAGGGCTACTCAATAATGTTATTTGGTAGAGGCCATGTGAGCAGTAGAAACGGAATTTGAGCTGAGGTTTGACTCCAAAGCTAGTGTACTTTTTCTGCATCTATTGAAATGATCATACCGTTTTCCTTTTCTTCCTTTTGATAAGATAAATGACATTGATTACTTTTCAGATATTGAACCAAGCTCTCATTTCTGGTAGAAACTCCTCTTGGTCATATTTTATCCTTCTTATACACAGTTGACCCTTGAACAACATGGGTTTGCATTGTGTGGGTCCGCTCACATGTAAATTTTTCAATAAATACAGTATGCTGTAAATGTATTTTCTCTTCCTTATGATTTTCTTTATAAGATTTTCTTTTCTCAAGCTTACTTTATTGTAAGAGTCCAGTATATAATACATAGAACATACAAAATATGTGCAATAGATTGTGTACGTTATTAGTAGGGCTTCTGATCAACAGTCGGCTATTAGTAATTAGGTTTTTGGGGAGTCAACGTTATATGCAGATTTTCAACTGCACAAGGTGTGCCCCTATGCCCATATTACTCAATGGTAAACTGTATTGCTGGATTCAATTTGCCAATACTGTATGAAGGATTTTAGGGTCAACGTTCAGGAAGGATATTGTTTAGCAGTTTTCTTCTCTTGTAATGTCTTTATCTGGTTTTGATATCAGGGTAATATGGGTATTATAAAATGAATTTGGGAAATATTCTCTTCTATATTTTGAATAAGTTTTATACTCTAAAAGAATTTAACTATTCTTTAGGTGTTTTATAGAATTTACCAGTGAATTCACCTCTTGGCTCGGAGGTGTCTTCAGGTGGAAGGGTTTTAAACTGTGAATTCAAATTCTTTGGTAGGTGTAGCTCTACGTAGGTTATCTAATTCTTCTTGGGTGAACTTTGATAGTTTGTCTTGCAACAAATTTGCTCATTTCATTCATGAGAGCAAATGTATTGGCATAAAATTGTTCATAATATTCCTTATTATCCTTTTACTGTGTGTAGAAGTGGGTAATAGCTCCACTTGCACCCCTGACATTGGTAATTTGTGTCTCTCTCTCTCCTATACCATTCTGCTATAGATTTGTTAATTTTACTGATTTTTTCAAACAACTACATTTTGGTTTTATTAATTTTTTCTATTATTTTTTGTTTTCAATTTTATTCATTTTGGCTCTCCTATTGATGATTTCCTTCCCTGTGTGTGCTCCAGATTTCATTTGCTCTTCTTTTCTGTTTTCTTAAGGTGAAAGCTTAGAGTATGGATTTGATAACTTTCCTGTTTTCTTATATAAGAACTTGATGCCATTCATTTCCTTTAAACTCTGCTTTAAACGTGTCCCACAAATTTTGATATAACATATTTTCTTAGTTAAAAATATTTTCTAAGTTACCTTGTTATTTCTCTTTGAACACATGGGATATTTAGAAGCGTGTTGTTTAATGTTTTATATTCTATCTTGGTGAATGTTCCATGTGCACTTGAGAATAATATGTATTATGCTGTCATTTGGTAAAATGTTCTAAAAATGTCAATTATATGAAGTTTGTTGATAGCATTATTCAGGTCCTCTATATCTTTATTGATATTCTGTCTATTCTGTCACTTATTGAGAGACAAATGTAGGAATATCCAATTACGACTATAGATTTGTTTATTTCTCCTCTCAGTTTTAGCATTTCTGTTCTGTACGAATCAAAATTTTTATTGGGTACATACACATGTAAGCTTACTTTGTCTTCTTGATGAATTGATCCTTTGGTCATTAAATAATGCTCCCTCTCATAATTGGCTATAGTTTTTGTCCTAAAGTTTACTTTGTTATTAATATTGTCATTCTAGCTGTCTTTTGATTAGTGTTTGTAAGTGTACCTTTTCCCATTCTTACACTTTTGACTATCAATGTCTTTATATTTTAAAATGAGCTTTCTATACACAGAGTATAATCGGACCTTTCTTTCTTTCCTTCTCCCTCTCTCTCTCCTCCATCAGCAATCTGTTTTTTAATCAGGGCTTTTGCATTTATTATAATTACTGATATGGTTGGATTTAAATCTATCATCTTGCCAATTGTTACTATTTACTTCATTTGCTCTTTGTTCATATTTTTCCTTTTTTCCCTACCTTCTTTTGGATTGAGTATTTATTATTCTACTAAAATAATCTCCACTGTTGGCTTATTAGTATCTTTAAAAATTTCTTTGTTAGTGGGTACTCTAGGGTTTATTATATTAATATATTCAATTTCTCACTGTCTACCTTCAAATAATTTACCACTTCCATATAGTATAGGACTTACATTATGGTTTTCTATCTTGTTCTTTTATCATATATTTTACTTCTGCATGTTATAAATCCCATAATACAGTGTTCCTGTTTTGGGTTTAGACAGTCTTTTAAAGCAATTAAAAATAAGAAAAGTGGGACTTTGGGGGAAGATGGCGTCGTAGGAGGTTCATAAGCTCAGATACAAATAGATAACACCCATAGTTGTGTAAATAATCCAGACAATGACCCAAAGTCTGGCAGACTCTCCACAGATAAATGTAGAGAAGAGGCCACATCAAAGAGGGCAGGAAGAGCAGATAGAGGGTCAAGAGCTAAACAGACACATGGGACCGTCCATGGGAAGGAGGAATGCTATAGGTGCAGGGAGAAGAGAGAAATAGATCCTTACACTGAGCACCCCAGGCATGGAGAAGACGAATCCACGTAACATTTGGCTTTGAAAACCAGAAGGGCCCAACAATCAGTGGAGCTTAACACTTGGAGCTTTAAAAATCAGTGGGCTCAGCTCTGGAAGAACCAGGAGAGTCGAGTCTCTACCCTTAAAGAGACAGCATAACAAACAGCCCCACAGAGACACAGCATAGAAGCAGCAGTTAGAAAAATACCTGAGTATACAGGAGGGAGAGTGATTTACTCACCTAAGAGCGTGTATGGGGGGTGGGGGGCAGGGATCATTGGGAGTCTTCTCTAAGAACAAAGGAGCTGGTGGGTGCCATTTCCTTCTCCTGCTTCCTAGATACACAGACATCTGTGGGAACCCCTGCACCAACACTCTCTACCTAGTGTGCTAACAGTGTGCCTCACCCTGATGGACTTCTGCAGATCAACCCCTCCAACCTGATAGGCCTCAGGAGGCATTTTGGGCTGCTACACATTCCCTCCCACAGTGGTCTGGTGCACTAGTGGTGCACTTGCTGGCACAGCACAGCCCATGTTCTCCTGCAGACCTGCCCACTTGACTACACCCTTGGCTGGAACCCATCCAAAGCAGTGCCACAAGCCTAGCAGTGTGCAACCAACCCTGACGGGGACCAGGACCATGTCAAAATAACTCCTGCCCTTGGGAGAAGGGAAGATAATTATACACACCAGTCCAACTACAGCCCCAGTAGTGGGTTAGGGGCAGATATCTGGTCTGGCTGCAGGCTCTGACCACCAATGAAAACTTCTAGGGCACAGCACTGGGAAAGCACCCTGCAGTTTGGTGCTACTGTGTCTCTGGTAAATGCCTGGTCTGACCCAACTCAATCCCAAGGCAGACCCAGGCTGGCCCACTAACAACACAGGGACCAAACCCTGACCACAAGAGGCAAAGACAACCATTTCAGAGAACTGGACTGAAGGCAAGCATGGCTCAACCACAATAGTACAGTGTATTCACACACATAGGAGACATCCCTGAAGTGCCAGGTTCTAGTGAAAAGGGAACATTACACTGCAGGGCATTACAGAACCTCTTCTTCATAAGGCCACTACTTTCAAGGTAAGAAGACTTTCGTACTCTCTAGACATAGAGAGTTAGACAAAATGAGAAGAGAGAAGAATATGTCCCAAATGAAAGTACAGGACAAAATCACAGCAAGGGACCTAAATGAAATGGAGATAAATAATATGTCTGATAAAGAATTTAAAGTAATGGTCATAAAGATATTCACTAGACTTGGGAAGAGAGTGGAGGACCTCAGTATAACCCTCAACAAAGAAATAGAAAACAAAAAGAAGAACCAAAGGTGAAGAATTCAATAACAGAAATTAAAATACACTAGAGGGAATAAATAGCAGACTAGAGGAAGCAGGAGAGCAGAGCGGATACCTGGAAGACAGAGTAATGGAAAGCAATCAAGCTGCACAGGAGACAGAAAAAAATTATAACAACAAATGAAAATAAATTAAGGGAACTCAGCAACACCATTAAGCATGGTAATATTCAGTTTATAAGGGTCCCTGAAAGAGAAGAAAAAGCGGGGGGGGGGGCAGAAAATTTAGTTGAAGAAATAATAGCCAAATGCTTCCTGTATCTGGGAAGGAAACAGAAATCCATATGAAGGAGGCACAGAGATTCCCCCAACAAAATCAACCAAAGGAGGTCCAAACCAAGACACATATTAATCAAATATCATATTAATAAAAATGTCAGAAAGTAGTGATAAAGAATTTTAAGAGCACAAAAGAAGACAAGGGAAACCTATAGGTCTATCAGCTGATGCTTCAGCAGAAACGTTACAGGTCAGAAGAGAACGGCATGATATACTCAAAAAAAGAAAAAACCTGCAGCCAAGATACTCTGTTCATCAAGGGTATCATTCAGAACAGAAGGAAAGAGAAAAAGTTTCCCAAACAAAAGTTAAAGGAGATCATGACCACTAAATGAGGCCTCTAAGAAATGCTAAAGGAGACTCTTCGAGTGAAAGGTAAGACCGTAAATCGGAGTAAGAAAAGTAGCAAGCAGGAAAGCCATAAAATTAAGTATATCTATAAAAACCACTTAAGGGATTTACAAAATAAAAGGATGTAAAGTATGACACCATAACCTATACTTGGTGGGGCAGTAAAGATTGGGTTCAAATTTAAGGAACCAACAACTTAATATAGACTACTAAATGCAGAAGATGTTATATACAAACCAATGGTAACCACAAATCAAGAACCAGCAATACATATGCAAAACAAAGAGAAAGGAAAACAAGTATACCACTAAAGAGAGCTAGTAAACCATGAGAGGTAGCAACAAGAGAAGGAACAAAGAACTACAAAAAAAAACTATAAAACAAATAACAAAATGGCAATAAGAACACACCTATCATCAAAACCACAATGAGATACCACCTCGCACCAGTCAGAATGGCTAAAATTAACAAGACAGGAAACAACAAATGTTGGCAAGGATGCAGAGAAAAAGGAATCCTCTTACACTGTTGGTGAGAATGCAAGCTGGTATGGCCACTCTGGAAAACAGTATGGACGTTCCTTAAGAAGTTAAAAATAGAGCTATCCTACGACCCAGCAATTGCACTACTAGGAATTTACCCCAAAGATAAAAATGTAGTGATCTGAAGGGGCACCTGCATCCCAATGTTCATAGCAGCAATATCCACAGTAGCCAAACTGTGGAAAGAGCCAAGATGTCCATTGACAGATGAATGGATAAAAAAGATGTATGCATATACAAGGGAATATTACTCAGCCATCAGAAAGGATGACGACTTACCATTTACATTGACACGGATAGAGCTGGAGGGTATTATACTGAGTGAAATAAGTCAATCAGAGAAAGACAATTATGATATAGTTTCACTCATATGTAGAGTATAAGAAATAGCACAGAGGGTCATAAGGAAAGGAAGGGAAAACTGAATGGGAAGTTAACGGAGAGGGAGAAAAACCAGGAGAGACTCTTAACTATAGGAAACAAACTGAGGGTTGCTGGAGGGGTGGTGGGTGGTGGGATGGGGTAACTGGGTGATGGGCATTGAGGAGGGTACATAATGTGATGGGCACTGGGTGTTATATGCAACTAATGAATCATTGAACACTACATCAAAAAATAATAATGTACTATAATAAAATAAAAATAAGTAAAGCCAAAAAAAACAAAACAAAACAAAAAAACCCCCATGAACAGCATTTTCTCAGAACTAGAACAAATAGCCTTAAAATTTATATGGGACCACAAAATACCTCGAATAGCCAAGGCAGTCTTAAAAAGAATAAAACTGGAGGTATGATTTCTCAACATTTGCTGCAACATGGATGGGACTGGAGGAGATAATGCTAAGCAAAATAAGTCAAGCAGAGAAAGACAATTATCTTGTGGTTTCACTCATTTATGGAACATAAGAAGTAGGAAGATTGGCAGGAGAAGAAAGGGAAGAAGAAAGGGGGGGTAAACAGAAGGGGAATGAACCATGAGAGACTATGGACTCTGGGAAACAAACTGAGGGCTTCAGAGGGGAGGGGGGTGGGGGAATGGGATAGGCTGGTGATGGGTATTAAGGAGGGCACGTATTGCATGGTGCACTAGGTGTTATGTGCAAGTAAATGAATCATGGAACTTTACATCAAAAACTAGGGATGTACTGTATGGTGACTAACATAATATAATAAAAAAATATTATCATAAAATAAACTGGAGGTATCACAATCCCAGAAACCAAGATGTACTACAAAGTTGTAGTAATCAAAACAGTATGGTACTGGCACAAATATTGAAAGATAGATCAATGGAACAGAATAAAAACCCAGAAACAAACTCATGAATATATGGTCAATTAATTGGACACAAAGCAGGAAAGAATATGCAATGGGAAAAAGGCAGTCTCTTCAACAAATGGTGTTGAGAAAACTGACAGCTGCATGCAAAAGAATAAAACTGGACCATTCTCTTACACCACACACAAAAATAAAATCAAAGTAGATTAAAGACTGAAGCGTGAGACCTGAAACCATAAAAATCCTGGAAAAGAGGGCAGGCAGTAATTTCTTTGACATTAACCAAAGCAACATTTTTTAAGATATGTCTCCTGAGGCAAAGGAAATAAAAGTAAAAATAAACTATTGAGACTACACCAAAATAAAAACCTTCTCCACAGCAAAGGAAACAATCAACAAAACTGAAACACAACTTACTAAATGGTAGGAGATATTTGCTAATGATATATCTGATAAAGGGTTAGTATTCAAAATATATGAAGGACTTATAAAACTCAATACAAACAAAAACAAATAATCTAGTTAAAAATTGGCAAAAGACATAAATATTTTTCCAAAGCAGACACACAGATAGCAAACAGACACATGAAAAGATGCTCGACGTCACTCATCATCAGGGAAATACAAATGAAAACCACAATGAGATATCACCTCACACCTGTCAGAATGACAAAAATCAGTAACACAAGAAACAACTGGAGGATGTGGAGAAAAAAGAATCCTCTTGTACTCTTGGTCAGAATGCAAGCTGGAGCAGCCACTGTGGAAAATAGTACAGAGGTTCCTAAAAAAGTAAAAATAGAATTACCATACGATCCAGTAATTCCACTATGAAGTATTCACCCCAAGAATAGGAACACACTAATTCAAAAAGATACATGCACCCCTATTTTACTGCAGCATTATTTACAATAGCCAAATTATGGAAGCAACCCAAGTGTTCAGTGTCCATCAATAGATGAATGGATAAAAAAGAAGTGATAACGTGTGTGTGTGTGTGTGTTTGTGTGTGTGTGTGTGTGTGTGAAATATTACTCAACCATAAAAAGGAATTAAATCTTGCAATTTCCAACAACAAGGTTGGATCTAGGGTGTATAATAGTAAGTGAAATAAGTCAGTCAGAGAAAGACAAATACCATATGATTTTATTAATTTATGGAATTTCAGACACAAACTAAATGAACAAATTAAAAAACCAAACAAACCAAAAACTTGACTCTTAACTATGGAGACCAAACGGACGGATATCAAAGGGGATTCTGGTGGGGGGATGGGTGAAATAGGTGAAGGAGATTAAGAGTACACTTACGATGAGCAGTGAGTGAGTAGTGCACAGAACTGTTGAATCACTATATTGTACACCTGAAACTAATATAACACTGTATGTTAACTATGATGGAATTAAAACTTTAAAAAACTTTAAAATAAAAAGAAATTAAAAATATTAAAAAATAAGAAAAGTGTCTGATATATATTCTCATTTTTTCAATATTCAGTGTTCTCTGTGTGTGTGTATGTGTGTACATATGAATTTCCATGTAGTATCACATTCCTTTTGATTGAAAGACTTCCTTTAGGAGAGCCTGGCTGGCTCAGCCAGTAAAGCATGCAACTCTTGATCTCAGGGTTATGAATTCGAGCCCCACGTTGGGCATGAAACCTGCTTAAAAAAGAGAGAGAGAGAGAGAGAGGGAGAGAGAGAGAGACATGTGGGTGGCTCAGTTAGTTAAGCATCCGACCCTTGGTTGTTAGTAACCATTTTATGTATTTTGGTGCTCCCATGTTGGGTGCATAAGTACATAGAATTATTTATATCTTTTTGTTGGATTGTCTCCTCTATTATTATATAATATCCTTCTTTGTCTGTCATCAAAGTCTTTGTTTTTAAGTCTGTTTTATCCAATATAAGTATTACTACTCTGGTGTTCTTTTGATATCCATATGCATGACAAATATTTCTCCATCCCCTCACTTTCAATCTGCGAGTGTATTTAAGTCTAAAATGTGTCTCTTGTAGGCAGCATATGGATGGGTCTCATTTTTTTATCCATTCTGTCACCTTATGTCTTTTTATTGGAGCTTTAGTCCATTTACATTGAAAGTAATTATTGATGGGTATGCATTTTATTGACATTTTACTACCTGTTTTGTGGTTGTTTCTAAGATTTTCTCTGATGCATTCTTTTTTCTTTCATGTTTTGCTAGTTTTCTTTAGTGATTTATTTGGATTTCTTTCTCTTTGTTTTTTGCATGTTTATTAGTGGTTTCTGATATAGCATTACCATCAGGTTTGTATATAACAACTTATGCATGTAGCAGTCTATATTAAGTTGATGGTCATTTAAGTTTGAACCCATTTTTTTCTCCTCTCTTCTTCACATTTAGGTATATGTTATTAACTTTTATATCTTTTTTGTGTGAGTTCCTTGAGTAATTTTTTACAGAAATATTCATTTTTACTGCTTTTGTGTTTCCTACCTTCATACATTCACTTTTGGCCTCTCCTTTCCACTTGAAGCATCCCTTTTAAGATTTCTTGCAGGGCTGGCTTAGTGGTCATGAACTCCTTTGGTTTTTCTTTGTCTGGGAAACTTTTTATCTCTTCTTTTATTCTGAATGATAACCTTGCTGTATAGAGTATTTGTGGCTGCAGATTTTTCCTATTCAGCACTTTGAATATATCATGCCTTCTGGCTATCAAAGTTTCTATTGAAAAATATTCTTTAAGCCTTAGGTGGTTTTTCTTTGTAAGTTACCTCTTTTGTCTTGCTGCTTTAAAAAAAACATATATATATATATACACACACACACATATATATGTATATTTTACTGGCTTTTTAAAAAATTATGTTCAGTTGGCCACTGTATAGTGCATGATTAGTTTTTGATGTAGTGTTCAATGATTCATTAGCTACGTATAACACCCAGTGCTTATCACAACACATGTCCTCCTTAATGCCCATCACCCTGTTACTCCCTCCCCCCACCCCCTCCCCTCTGAAAACCTCAGATGTTTCCCAGGGTCCACAGTCTCTCATGGTTTGCCTCCCTCTCTGATTTCTCCCCCTTCAGATTTTCCTCCCTTCCCCATGGTCCTCCGTGCTACTGCTTATGTTCCACATATGAGTGAAACCATATGATAATTGTTGTTCTCTGCTTGACTTACTTCACTTAGCATAATCCCCTCCAGTTCCATCCATGTCGATGCAAATGGTGGGTATTCATCCTTTCTGATGGCCGAATAATATTCCATTGTATATATGGACCACATCTTCTTTATCCATTCATCTGTTGAAGGGTGTCTTGGCTCCTTCCACAGTTTGGCTATTGTGGACATTGCTGCTATGAACATTGGGGTGCACATGCCCCTTCTTTTCACTACATCTGTATCTTTGGGGTAAATACCTAGTAGTGCAATTGCTGGGTTGTAGGGTAGCTCTATTTTTAACATCTTGAGGAACCTCCATACTGTTTTCAAAGTGGCTGTATCATCTTGCATTCCCACCCAACAGTGTGTATTTTGCCAACTTAATTACAATATGTCTTGGTGTGGTTCTGCTTTTGTTGATTTTGATGGGAGTTCTCTGAGTCTCCTGGATCTGGTATCTGTTTCCTTTCCCAGATTATAGAAGTTTTCAGCTATTATTTCTTCAAGTAAATTTTTGCCCCCTTTTCTCTCTCTTGTTCTTCTTGGACTTCTATGATACAAGTGTTACTATGTTTGATGGAGTCACTGCATTCCCTAAGTTTATTCTCATTTTCATAATTCTTTTCTCCCTTTTGTTTAGCTTGATTACTATCCATTACTCTGTATTATAGGTTACTAATTTGTTCCTCTGTTTTTTCCATCCTGTTATTCATTCTATCATGCATGTTTCTCATTTCATTTTGAGCTCTTTATCTCTGTTATGTTCTTATCTCTGTGTTAAGGGTCTCACTGATACCTTCCTCTCTTTTCTCTCTTTCTGATGAGTATCTTTATGATCATGGCAAAAATTGACAAGGCAAGAAACAACAAATGTTGGAGAGGATGTGGAGAAAGGGGAACCCTCTTATACTGCTGGTGGGAATGCAAGTTGGTACAGCCACTTTGGAAAACAGTGTGGAGGTCCCTCAAAAAGTTAAAAATAGAGCTACCCTATGACCCAGCAATTGCACTACTGGGTATTTACCTCAAAGATACAGATGTAGTGAAGAGAAGGGCCATATGCACCCCAATGTTCATAGCAGCATTGTCCACAATAGCTAAATTGTGGAAGGAGCCGAGATGCCCTTCAACAGACAAATGGATTAAGAAGATGCGGTCCAGGGGCGCCTGGGTGGCACAGCGGTTAAGCGTCTGCCTTCGGCTCAGGGCGTGATCCCGGCGTTATGGGATCGAGCCCCACATCAGGCTCCTCCGCTATGAGCCTGCTTTTTCCTCTCCCACTCCCCTGCTTGTGTTCCCTCTCTCGCTGGCTGTCTCTATCTCTGTCAAATAAATAAATAAAATCTTTAAAAAAAAAAAAAGAAGATGTGGTCCATATATACAATGGAATATTACTCAGCCATCAGAAAGAACGATTACCCAACATTTGCAGCAATATGGACGGGAATGGAGGAGATTATGCTAAGTGAAATTAGCCAAGCAGAGAAAGACAATTATCATATGGTTTCACTCATTTATGGAACATAAGAAATAGGAAGACTGGTAGGAGAAGGAAGGGAAAAATGAAGGGGGGGGGGTAAACAGAAGGGGGAATGAACCATGAGAGAGTGTAGACTCTGGGAAACAAACTGAGGATTTCAGAGGGGAGGGGGTTGGGGGATTGGGATAGGCTGGTGGTGGGTATTAAGGAGGGCACGTATTGCATGGAGCACTGGGTGTTACATGCAAACAATGAATCATGGAACACTATATCAAAAATTAACGATGTACTGTAGGGTGACTAACATAACATAATAAAAAATTTAAAAAAATTATTAGGCATGTGACTTATATCTTAGATATCTGACCATGGCATCTTCCTGTTCTTCCCTTTGGGGTAAATTTCTCTATCTCCTCATTTTTTCTGCCCCTCTGTATCTGTTTCTGTGTGTTAAGAAAGCCAGCTATGTCTTTTTCTGTTTAAAGTAGTGACTGAATGAAGAAGAGGTTCTGGAGTGCCTCGCAGTGCAGTGTATCCTGTTCATCAGAGCCGGGAACTTCAGGAGAGTATCCTGTGTGTTGCTTATGCTGTGCTGTTGTGTCAGGGTCAGTTTTCCTTTCAGTGCAGTTGTCTGCACTCACTCTCTGCCTGTTGTGGGCTGTGCTTGCTCTCTGTTGTGTTAGTGGGACCCAGGCAGGCCAGGTCTGAGGGGATGTGCCCACCAGGGAACTTGGGAGCCAGAGAGGGATGGGTGTTAGCAAAACTTGCACTAGGGCTTCTAGTCCTATGCTAGATCCCCTCAAGCACTGCAGTGACTGGGAACTGTGAGCTGGGGTGGCTGGGGGCACAAGGTTGGGCATGAAATTCAATATTCACTAGGCACAACTGGGACCAGCATGCAAAGGTGGCTGGTGGCACATGGGGTCTGGGGCAATAACTGGGTATGGGACAGGGTGGCAGCTGTGCACCCAGCAGCTGGATGCAGTGCACTGTGGTGGCTGTGCATGGTGTGGCAGCTGGGCATGTTGTGACAGCTGGATATGGCATTCAGGGTCAGCTGGGCACCCAGGGACTGGGCAGGTGTTGCACTCTAACAAAATTTGTCCTGAGCCCAGGGCCAAGGCTAGCAGGCTTGGAGAGGGTGAGTTTTTAGGAGAGAATGGGTGTGGCACACTGCTGGCCAATTAGGTAGCAAGTGTCTGCACAGTGCCACCTCCTGCAGGTAGCTCTGTGTTTATGCTGGGAGATGGGCAGGGGAGGGAAATGGCACCTGCCAACTCCCTCATTTTTGAAGTCCCTCAACATGCTCTGAAATCAGTATAAACAAATCTGTCTCCTGTTTTCCCCCAGAGTTGTGTAAACTGCAATTTTTATGTTGCCTCTCACACAATTTGCTGTCTTTTTAAGGGCAGTGACCAGGCTATCACCTGCCCTCTCAGCTTGCCCAGTGCTGAGCCTGCTGACGTTTTAAGCTCTAGGATCCAAGTCCCACTGGTTTTACAAACTCACAGAATTCAGCTCCTCTGGTTTTCAAAGCCAAACATTATGGGGTTTAGTCTTCCTTATGTGAGATTCCTGGTGAGAGGGCCCATTTCTCTGCCCTCTCCATGCACCCAAATCTCTCCCCCATGCCAGCAGCTTCCCTCCACCTTTCTGACCTTCCTAAACTTTCAGATGCAGATTCTTCTCTATATTTCGTTGTGAAGTTTGTTCTGACAGTCTTTGGTTTGCTCTCTGACTTGGATGTGGAGGATATCCAGTTGTAAACATGGAATGAGGAGAGCTCAGGGTCCTCCTACTCTGCCATCTTCCCAAGGTCCCAAAAGCATATATAGTATTTCTTTTTCTCTGGCTGCCTTGAAGATTTTCTCTAAACTTTGGAATATACTACTTAATATATCTAGGGGTGTGTGTGTATGTGTGTTTATATTTATCATGTTTGAGGTTCTTGGAGCTTATCGGATTTTTGTTTTTTTGTTTTCATTAATTTTGGGAAAATTTTAGCTATTATCTTTTAAAATATTTTTATTCCATTCTGTTTCTCTTCTAGAGGCCCAAAAAGGATGTGTTAGACCATTTGATGTTGACCCATATCTTTTGGATGCACTGTTCAGTATTCTTTCCAAATTCTCTTATTTACATTTAGGTCATTTCTACTGACTTTTCCCCTTAGTTATGTTCATCTGCTAAAAGCCCACTGAAGGATTCTTCATTTCTGATACTGTGTTTTTATTTCTAACATTTCCACTTGACTCTTTTTTATTATTTGTTTTCCTGCTGAAATTTCCCATCTGTTCTTGCATGTAATTAATCTTTCCTACTAGGTTCTTGAAGACTAATCACAATTTTTAAAAGTCCTATGTGATATTTCCAACACATGGGTCATCTCTATGTACGCTCTTGCTGAATTCTTGACAATTTTTAAAAATCTTTTTTGCATCTCAATTTTTGACTAAATGACAAACATCATGTGTAGAAAAGTAGGGACCAAGATATATAGTATATATATAGTCCCTTCTTTAGTCATACCATTGATGTGGAAGGTGGAGTCAATCTGGTCAGTAGTTGAACTGGATTTGGGTCTTGTGTTTGCTTTCATTATCTTTAATACCTATAAGCTTCCAAATTCTCTAGTTACTCTGTGCTTAGTGGGATCCTGAGTGGAGAGAGCCTCACCCTCAGTTTCCAGGCGTTCCTACATACTTGTGCTGTAAAGGGTATCTATCTTCATGTTCATGTTCCTCTCCCAGAGGTAGACTGATGTGTTACTTGACGTTGGAGGGATTCTTAGTTCTTCCAGGTCCAGCTGCAGTCTCAGGCAGGACGAATGAACCTGGCCATAAGACTCAGCCCTTCACAGTAAAGTTTTCTTTTTCACTGCCCTGTCTCTATTAACATTCCAGAAACCATCTTTATTAAAGATTTATTTAGCCCTTAAAATTAAAAATTCTGATACCTGATGGAGACCTTTAAGTCCATCTGGTTCAACTACTCATCCAAATTCTCTAGCCACCTAATTGCCCAGGCCCTGTATTCATATAACCTAGAATTAATAGTACTCTAACATTCAGTGCAGACTGTTCTATTTTGGGACAGCTCTGACTGCTAGATTGGTATTGGTATTGGTATTCTTATAATTTCCTATAAATTCCTATAATTTCCACTAATCAAACATACCTGCTTAGGCTCGATATAAGTTCAATACATCTTCTATATCATAGCTTTTCAAATATATGAAAACAAGCATTATTCATCCATATTTTAATTCAAAAAATGTATTGAATGCCAATGTACCAGACACTATATAGGTTACTTGGGAGTCATATGAAAAGGTACAATTCTTGCTTTCCAAGATCTGAAAGTCTAGTGGTAAAGATAGAAACCATAATACAATACGGTAAGAGAATTAACTGACATAAATTTGACCAGAATGTTTTGGGAACACAGAGAAAGAATATCTAGTTGGAGGGACAAAAAGTGCTAGGAATGGCTTCCTGGAAGAGCTGAGACTTATAGGGAAGTAGGAATTAGGTATACAGAGGGAAGAAGGACATTTCAGGCAATGTGTACTCTTAGCAAAGGCTTGGAGGTGTATATCCTGGAAATAACAAGAAATTCGGGTATAGATATGACATGTAAGGAAGGCTGGCCTGGTGAGGCCATCACAGAGGGCACAATACATTTTATCCCATAGGCAGAAAGAGCCATTAAAAAGTCTTTGCAGAAGACTAGCTAGTGTATAGTATAAACAGACATGTGTAAAACATGTTTTTAAGAGTTGTGCTTGTGCATAAAGTGGAGAACAGAAGTGTATCAGGAAATGTGTTCATTATGCTGCTCTGCATGAAAGTAAGCACTCTGAGAAATATATTTTATACATATGTGTCTAAACAGTGTTATACATGCAGAACAGTGTGATGAATGCACTAATTCATGGAAGTAACATTTGGAACATTTGGAAATGTATAGGCACATTTTTGGTTGTCACAGTGACTAGAGGTTATCGCTAGGATTTAGCGGGATGGAACTGGGAATGCTAAATTTCCTGTAGCATCCTGTAATGCACAGGATAGTACTATATGACTAAGGACTATCAAGCCAAAAGTGTGAACAGCACCCCCTTGGGAAACCCATAGAGCAAAATCTGGAAGGTGGCAAGAGAGGTTGGAATCAAGGGCATAGGTCCAAGGGCAGACCTAAGACAGAAAAGGAGATAGCACATTTTCAGAGACAAGTAAGCAGGAGGTAACAAAGGATTGAAGGTTATTTTTAGGTAAATGTTACAGGTTGAGGGGGGATCATGCCTGAGAACTAATAAAGAAAAGATGAGTTTGAAAATAAAGAAGGGGTGCCCCAGTGGCACAATTTGTTCAGCATCTGACTCTTGGTTTCTGCTCAGCTCATGATCTCAGGGTCATGAGATTGAGCCCTGCCTTGGGCTCTGTGCTCAGCATGGAGTCTGCTTGAGATTCTTTCCCTCTCCCCCTGCTTGTGTGTGCTCTCTCTTTCTAGTAAATAAATAAAATCTTAACAAAAAAAAAGAAGAAGAAGAAAAGAGAGTGGTTGAGAGGGTGGACTGAAGATAGACGTGAAGGGTGACCCAGTCATCATGGGTGTGGAAGAAGAAATAGGCAGGACAGAACTTGTGGGAGACCTGAGCACCCAGCTGGGTACCGACAAGATCCAAGGAGTAGCAGACAGCATCCTACCAGGAATCAGTGCTCACAAACTAGGATAATTTAGTGATGGTTTAATAAAAGGACTACTTACAGAAGTGTGAGAAGGTTGTATAGAAACAGGGTATGTAGCATCCTGGGGTAAGTGACAGAAGATCCCTTGCCACCTGTGAGCCTGAAAGACACCTGTGGAGAGGACTACTATGAAAGGAGGAGTGCCTGTGGGTCAAGGGCATGGTTAATCTCACCACATTCTCCTGTCTTTCTCTTATTTCCTGCCAGGCCTTCCTATTACTCATACTTAACCAGAAGCCAGAGTGCATAGCAGCCTGTTTATACAGTCCATTATCCAAGTCAGAGAGCAGGGTAGAGGAGGATGGATAGTCAGAGGGACAAATAGAAAATGTTTAGCTCTCAGAGTATGGTTTAAGGTTGGGTGGCAGACAAAGGAGGTAGACAACTTGGTGTTGATGAGATCCAGGAATTCAGAGATTGGTATTTAGTGGATTTTTAAGGACACTTGATGTCAGAAATTGAGTAGAAAAGGTGATGGTAATCTATGGATATCTATCTGTCTGGTATCCTTTCAAGAAAGGAAGTAAAGCCTGGCAATTTAAGAAGAGAGAACAGAGTTTGTATATTTGTTTGTTGGGTTCATAAGCATACCAAGTGTGTGGTAGAAATGAATACATATTCACCAAACCTGCTTTCTTTTCTGTTTGCCAGCCTTTTGTTCAGTTAAGGGGGGCCATAGGGTTGAGTCCTGACCAATGGCATGTGAGCAGGAGCCATACACTTGGCCTGGCCCTCAAAGGCCCTCCTGTGCAAGTCTCATTTCGCACTTTCATATGATGCCTGTGTGGGAAGCACTTCTAAGAGCAAGGGGAATGCAGAAGCACAAGATGGAAGCAGTCATCACTTAGAAGAGAGCCTCCCAAAGGGGTCACTTGACCAGAAAATCACATTGGACTTCTCTGTGAGCACAAAAAAACCCTTTTATTGTGTTGAGTCACCAAAATTTTCATGCCGATAGAGTAGTTAGACTTTCCTTTAGAATGTCATTCCTTAAAAAAAAAAAAAGTCATTCCTCCTGGGGCGCCTGGGTGGCTCAGTCGTTAAGTGTCTGCTGTCTACTCAGGTCATGATTCCAAGGTCCTGGGATCAGCCCTGCATTGGGCTCCCTGCTCCCCGGGAAGCCTGCTTCTCCCTCTCCCACTCCCCCTGCTGGTGTTCCCTCTCTCACTGTGTCTCTCTCTACCCATAAATAAATAAAATAAAATAATAAAATAAAATAAAATAAAATAAAATAAAATAAAAAAAGAATGTCATTCCGCCTGGCTCAGGCTAACAAGACGGTGATGAGTGAGCAGAATGCAAGGAACCCTGTGTAGCAAAGATGGATAGACAAGTACTGACCAAGGAAAGAGGAGGAGAATGAAGGTGAGAGGAAATTAAAGAAAATTTCAAGATAAGACTGGTGAATCTTTGAAAAACGATGACATTGACAGCAAAAGGAGAAAGGAGAGGGGAGGAGCAAAACAGATCTGAGTTTGAAGGGCCTGGCTTTGAAATTCAAAATATTAAGTTCTGGTTGGCACTGAAGATGCCAGGAAACACCTGGAGAAAAGAAGGTAAGAGGATAATTTAATCTAGCATTCATTCACTTGCTTGTTGAGGACAATGAGTTCACTGAGGGACCAAAAGTTCTTTGAGTCACAGGGAAGTGCCTGTGGTCAGGGGTGGTGGAAAGACATCAGAATAAGCACTGAAATCTGCCCAAACAGTTGGAAATCTATGAGAAATGGGTTGGTCCACTTTGATTAGTTCTGGATTAGCTTTTTACTTCTGACTAGCATGACACTTTACATAGAGTGGGTAACGAAAATAGTCGTTGGAGAAAATGAATAAAATAAGGAATAAAAATGAATCCTCTAAAAGTTTTGGAGGTATTCCTTCTGGTAAATTTTTTTTTTTTAAAGATTTTATTTATTTATTTGACAGAGACTGAGACAGCCAGCGAGAGAGGAAACACAAGCAGGGGGAGTGGGAGAGGAAGAAGCAGGCTCATAGCAGAGGAGCCTGATATGGGGCTCGATCCCACAATGCCGGGATCACACCCTGAGCCGAAGGCAGACGCTTAACCGCTGTGCCACCCAGGCGCCCCGCTTCTGGTAAAATTTTGACTCAGGGTACAGTGTGTGTATATGGGAAGAGCCTGTTTGTAACCTGTCATGGAGTCGGGAGTGTCCTGATCCCAGTTCCGTTTGGAGACCATCAAAGCAGTGACAACAAGAGGAAAGAGAGTTTGTAAAGTCAGAGAGCAGATAGTGGAGGACTTGAAAAAGACTGCATTCTTTTTAGTGAAGTTCCTAGAGCTGATTGGAAGCAGTATGAGCAAATGTTTTGTTCTGACTACCTTTCCAAACCACTTCCCTTGCTCGTAAAGGCTTGGTTAGACAACAGACCCACTCCCTCTAAATCTCTTCAGGTGGTGAGGGGAAGAGCTGCTGGCCATTATTCACGTAAACTTCTAGCAGGTTTAGGGGCGCCTCGGGGGCGCAGTCGTTAAGCGTCTGCCTTCGGCTCGGGGTGTGGCCTTCCGGGATCGAGCCCCACATCAGGCTCCTCCGCTAGGAGCCTGCGTCTTCTTCTCCCACTCCCTCTGCTGTGTTCCCTCTCTCGCTGGCTGTCTCTGTCAAATAAATAAATAAATCTTTAAAAACAAACAACAAACTTCTAGCAGGTTTAGAAAGTAGTTCTCAATTTTTTCCCAACTGAGGGAAATTATTTTGAAATAATTTTAGAATTATGGAAGAGTTGCAAACATAGTACAGAGAGTGTCCGTATACATATTCACCTGGTTTCCCCTAATATAGTAAATTATATAAATATAGTACAATTGTGAGACTTATATGGAAGTAGGAATTAGGTATATAGAGGGAGGAAGGACATTCTAGGCTTAAATATAGTACAATTATACTACCTAAATATACCTAAATATAGTACAATTATGAGAACTATGGCATTATTACTGTAAAAATACAGATTTTTATTGATTTGACTTGTTTCAATGAAAGCAATTATGCACCATTTGCAGGGAGTCAATTTCTATCATGGCCAATAGCAAGAGCTCATCTAACACACAACTATTTCTAAGTGACAATGCAGTTTTCAACTCTTAAAATTCTGGTTACAGATAAGTGGGTTGGAGGAGATGGAAGGCCTTGTATTTACCACAGGGAACAAAGCTTTAATGGAGTTCTGAGAAACAGTGGCAACTGGTTGGAAGAGGCAGCTGGAAAGGGTCAGAGCTGGGACCCTGGGCAGGCTCAGGGAGTGATGGTGAAGGCGGTCTCCTAGCACTAGACATCTTGGCTCCCTTGCCTCACTCACCTCCCTATCTGAAAGGGTGAAAGTACTAGCAGGCCAGTTCGGTGGTGGGTTATTGTGGGAAGAGACAAGCTACCTGATAGAGAGAGAGATAATTGTTGTGGAGCTCTTAACAGTTTACAAACTTTTTCACAAAATGACTAATGAATGTCCAGAATCTGAGTCTGACTAACCACAGGTTAGTCTTAGAGCCATGAGGAGCCTCAGAAAGGATCTAGCCCAACCTAATAGAGAAAAGGCACTCGGGCCCAGAGCTGATATGAGCTGCTTCTGCTGTGTCACAGCTGAGGGAAGGTGGCCCGGCTTCTGATTTCCCATCCCATTTTTGTTTTACTAGATATTTTCACTTAAGTCTCCAGAATATACAACTTGGGTAGTAAAACTCACAACTAAGAAAACAGAAATGACACGACTTGTTCTTGATAGTCTTTTCAGTTAGGATCATAAGGTTGGTGCAAAGAATCAGAGACTTTACATCAAGGAGGTCATTCAAAGCAGATGCCAAAGAGAAGAGGAAATTCTTTCTTGAGTCAATGAGGAAGAGTTAGGAAATTGCTGCCTTGGGAACGTAGAATTTTAACTCTTTTACATTATTCTAAGGCCATGTGCTCAGAGAAGCTAATTTAGAGTGTTTTCTAAAACCCTGAACTTCCATGGGAAATTTTCATGCCCAACAACTTTCAGGTCACCCATTGTTTTATTCATGTTCTTTAAATGAGTATCTTTATGTTTTAAAAGTATCCCAAAGTACTGGAGTTTCATTTGTGAGGTGAGTTGTCAAACGTATTATCTATTTTTGTAAAGAAACAATTGTTGTTTTACTGAATGAAAGTATTTATGGGATTTTCTTACAAATGAAACAGCACTGAGGTTTCCTGAAATGAAGAGGAACAAGATCTCACTCTGGTCTGGCCTTCATGAAGCATGAAGCATGCAGCATGCATGGGAGCCTCTTTCTCTCTCTTCTCTCTCTCCAAAGTGACAATATGGCCTTTGTAGAGACTTCTCTTGCAGCATCTGCCTGTGATACAGGGAGAAGTTTGGGGCCTTTAGAAGAGTTTTGACTCGTTTCTGTTGGGTCCCTAACAACACACCTCCCAACCCTCTCTGCCCCCCCATCAAGGAACACAAACTGGGAAAGAGGTACATACCTGTGCTCAGAGGAAAGAAGGGAAACAGATGTAGGGCCCTCTATGCATGAGGCCACTGGGGTGATTAGATGTCAACAACCTCAGTGACTGATGTTTGGCCAGTGGATGGTCTTTCAATCTAGAGGGTTTAATTGGAGAAAGTATTGCATACAAAGCAGATTAGGAGGTTTTTATTGAACCATAATATTTTTAAACAGACTCTCCCAGTCCCCAGTTGGCTTGAGGCTCCCAGGCTGGTCTCTCACACTTGCTTGAAGCTGCTTCCATCTTCTGTCAGTAGGGTTGATTTGAACTGCTAATTGAGCAGACACTACTTGCAAAAAAGAAACTTTTTGGTATACAGTAACTCCTTGAAAAGTGAAAAAAAGAAAATCTAGTTTCTTAGCAAACTGCCCCCTCTCCTTTAAAACAAACAAACAAACAAACACTGGGGATGAGGTGAAGAAAAGGAGAAGGACAGTTGTCCCCATTCATGCTTCTTGTCAACATAGGATCAAACTCTTTAATTTCAGGATTGTTAGATGTGGTGGTGGTGCTCTTTAGGACATCTCATTTTCCTACCTCTTTCCAGGCACCCTCTACTAGCATCTTGCTCACTGCCATGTGCGCTAATAAGATAAGCCTTCATCTCAGAGGCAAGGGCTGGCTCCCTACCTATGGTAGATCTTATCTTCCATGAGACATTCCACTGTTCTTATCCCCACCCATGGTTGTCCCACTCAGTTCCCAGGGCAGCCATTTTGGGCCCCACACAGCAAACTCTAGGCAGTGTGGTGGTTGGAGGAAAGATTTAGAATCACCTCCACACTCCATAAAATTTATGCCAGAAGCCTGGATGGAATCATTTGGTTTCATCAACATTTGAGTCTATGGTTTGGCCATGGAATTTAGCAAAACAATTTAAGGTTCTTTCACAGAGAGATATAAAGTAGACGGAAGCTCTTTTAAGGTAATAAATATGTGGAAATAGTATAGTTGTTCAGAGCCAACACTGGAGAATGGCTTCAGTGACCCAGCCAGGTAATTTCATTTTAAATCCAAGTGAGGTAAAACTCTAAAGTAGTGTGACTCAGTTCTTTGTGGTTCGTGAATTGATTCTGAGGGCATTTCTGAAAATTAAAAAACAAAAACAAAACGTTCAGGCAGCAGAGCTGTCGTCTATCCTGTATCCAGGCTGTATAATTTATCTGCAGAAACTTCACACTGCCATATTGTTGTTGAAGCAGAGCCTAAACCCCAGGCCGTTCTCCATCCGTGAATATCAGCATGAGGCTTAAAAGGCCATTTTCTCACACAGGTGTAATTCATCATCACACCCATCAAAACTAACTTCTAAATATCATCCAAACCAAACCATATTTAAGCTTCCTCTGATTATCCCTAAAATGTGTTTGTATACTTGGTTTACCAACTATTATATTGAAATAATACATTACAAATTACATTGAAGGCAGACTTTGTTTGGATGTATAAGTTCTGATGTGGGTTTGAAGCCATTTCCTGTAAGTACCAGTCTCTCTTAAAAAAAAAAAAAAACAGTGCCTTTTCTTAGGGAAGGACCTCAAATTTCCAGGGCAATCATTTAGTGCTCTGGAGCAAGAAGTTGATCAGAAGAGATATTTCTAGAGGAGGATAGAGGTACACACTGATGGCTTCATCCCCTGATCAGGGAGCTTTAATGCAAAGGGGTTTGCACAAAGTGAGACTCAGTGAGTCTTGGTTATAGGCTCATCTCTTTCTCAAGCTAGATTTGTGATCATAGGAAGGCACTAATTTCTTTTAGCCTCAGTTTCCTACTTGGTAAAATCCACATGTAATTATTGTTTCTGCTTACTTGACAGGGAGTAAAACATCTTGTGCATAAAGGTTCTTGGAAAAGTGTGCTATACCCATGAAAGGCAATGCTGTGAACAGAAATGATGGTTAAATATAGGCATGCCTGTATAGACATGTGGCTCATGAGCTGGTCTCTTAGCATATGAGTGTGCATGATAATATCTATATTTTGTTATTTGCACAGATGAATAATTAACTTGTTATATAATGGCAAATAGACTCCACATCACTGGTGTTCATTAAGTGTAACAGTATTTCTCCCCTGAACCTTTGGAAATAGAGCATAAAATAAAGTGGCATCAGGAGATGAGGTCGGCTTATGGAATCTCCCCCTAAAAATATTAGGACACTCATCATTAAATGACTAAGTTTGAACACAATTTTCTAAAAGGTAAACTTCTATGTAATTGGTTTTTTTTTGTTTTTTTTGTTTTTTTTTGCTTTCAGCCCTGAGCCTCTGTGTACTTCTAGCTCCCCTCCTTCCTCTTCGGCCACTCTGAGTCTCTTCTGCAAACATATCTTCAGAGATTTGCCTCTCAGACATGGTGTACTTTGGAGTTTTGACCTGGACCTACATATCTTCTAATTTACTCCATGGCTTCAGTTAGCATCTATGAGCTGACAGTGACTTCTTCTTGTGCTCATGGTCATGGGAGCCCAGAATGGTACATCCAAATTCTTCAAAACAAAACAGAAATATCAAGGAGTTGGGGAAAATAATCAAACTCATCTAGAACGTCTGTCAGCCTACTTTTCCTGGGTTAAATGATTCTCTTCTTTTTTGTGATCACAGATTTGCCAAAGGCAAGCAATAAGAAGACCAAAACCAGAAATTTTTGTTATTTTGTGCTTATACCTCTCCTTATGTGGAGCACAGATTGTGGTCACACGTCTTTTCACTTCTCGAACTAGTTCTGCACTCCTTGAGAGCAGAGCTAAATGTGATTTATCTCTGAAACTTCATGGATCCTAAGAATTACTAACCTATCCAGGGTAACAACCCTTGAGTTGTGACATCTGACAGATAAGTTTGTATTTTTGCTCTGTGACTTTGTTACTCTAAAGAGGACCCTCATTCACCAATATTTGCTGTCAGATGTCCAGTGTTTATCAGGCAGTACAGATGGTCATTAAGTGCACAAGCTCCAGAGCCAGACTCTTTGCGTTCAAATCCTAGACTCTTCCTAATTAGTTATGTGGCTTTGGGCATTATCTGACCTCTTTGTATTTCAGTATCCTCTTTGTATAATGGGGATAATAGTATAGATCTGAAAAGGCTGTTGTGAAAATAAATGCTAATACATGTAAATAAATGCTTATTATATAAGTTCTACATATTAGAACAATGTCTAACAACTAGTAAGTGTTCAATGTTATCAAGGTGCCTAGGGATGTGACATGCTATAGAGGTCACGTACAGAATCTAGAATGTGCAGATGCTAAAACCCTAAACTGCGTTGTTCAGACCTTGATGTACCTCAGAATCACCAGGGAGTTAGGTAAAAATACAGGTGCTTGGGTCCCCTGCCACAACCCCCCACCCCCACTGATTGATCCCAATGCAAACAAAGTTTGAGAATCACTTTGTAGGAAACAATCAATAAAAGTACAAGGCAGCCTACGGAATGGAAGAAGATATTTGCAAAGATAAAGGATTAGTATACAAAATCTCTAAAGAACTTACCAAACTCAACACCCCAAAAACCAAATAATCCAGTCAAGAAATGGGCAGAAGACATGAATAGATATTTTTCCAAAGAAGACATCCAGATGGCCAACAGACACATGAAAAAAAAAGTTCAACATCACTCGGCCTCAGGGAAATACAAATCAAAACCAGGATGAGATATTACCTCATACTGTCAAAATGGCTAAAATTAACACAAGAAACAAGAGGTGTTGGTGAGGATGTGGAGAAAGGGGAACCCTCTTGCACTGTTGGTGGGGATGCAAACTGCTACAGACACTCTGGAGAACTGTATGGAGTTTCCCCAAACAGTTAAAAATAGAACTACCAGAACTACCCTACGATTCCACAATTGCACTACTAGGTATTTACCGAAATGATACAAAAAATACTGATTCAAGGCGTACATGCACCCTGATGTTTATAGCAGCCTTATCAATAATAGCCAAACTTTGGAGAAAGCCCAAATGTCCATCGACTGATAAATGGTTAAAGAAGATGTGGTATATAGATCTACAGTGGAATATTACCCAGCCATCAAAAAGAATGGAATCTTACCATTTGGAATGATGTGGATGGAGCTAGAGTGTATTACGGTAAGCAAAATAAGTCAGGCAGAGAAAGACAAATACCATATGATCTCACACATATGTGGAATTTAAGAAAGAAAACATGAACATATGTGAAGGGGGAAAAGAAAAAAAGGGGAGAGGGAAATAAACCGTAAGAGACTCTTGAAGATAGAGAATAAATTGAGTGTTGATGGAGGGAGGTGGGTGGGGGATGGGCTAGATGAATGATGGGTATTAAGGAGAGCACTTTGTAATGAGCACTGGGTTTTGTATGTAAGTGATGAATCACTGAATTCTACTCCAGAAACCAATATTGTACTGTATGTTAACTAACTAGAATTTAAAAATTTGGAAAAAAAAAACCACTCTGTAGACAAACTGTATTATTCTCTTTCACAAAAGAAAAACTTTGAAAAGCAAAGCAAAAGCAGGTAACTGAGGCACTTCTTTGCCCCTAAATTCTTTTAATCAGTGTAAGATGGTGGAGGAGTGTTCGACGATGAGGGCTGACTTCCTACAAGAGCAGTGTGGGAAATAAGTGCAGGGAGGGACTGCAGTAAAGCTGTGAACATCATCATTTGTGTGTCATTAACAGGTGGCAAAGTAACAGTTGTATTCTTAAAAACAGTGGCAGTTTTCAAAGGTTCTGATTAGGAATCTGCCGTTTCAAAACCCATTTGTTATTGAAAATGTCACTGTGGATAATATATCACCCATCAGCTTATACATAATAGGATTTCATGTTGTGACTTGGTACTGTCAAACATAGGATAATAAACCTTTAAAATTGTATATGTTAGTTCTCTCCTCAAAAGAATCTCTTTCTTCTGATGAGGATACATTTTTAGTTCTGTATCAAGTGATTGACAGGACCGAGATGGGATGGGGGAAGGGCTCACTCAAGTTTGAGAAGCTTTTCCTGTCTGGTTAAGATCCCAAGTGTTGTTCTTATGAGGTGGTAAGGAAAGGCTGTCCTATTGGATCCTTGCACTCCCCACTGATCAACACATTGAAGGCCGGGCCCTCAGCTGGCTGTGTTCAGGAATTCAGTTTGATTCCAGAATTATCTTACTTTTTAAAAATAGTATTTTATTTTCTATAATATTTTGTTATTTCCTTCTAATGTTTCCCTCCTAATATTTATGCTACCTTTTCTTTTTTTGATCAATCTTGCCAGGTTTTGTCTCCATTCCCCTTTACATTTTCTCACAGAACCACCTTTCAGCTTTGTTGGTTTGATCGTCTCTAAGTGTATCTTTGTTTAGTACTTCTTTCATTTCTGTTTTTTTATTATTTCCTTCCTTTTTTAAAAACTTTCGAGTTTGAGGCTTACCTCATGTTCGATCTCCCCTGCTCTTGAAGTATTTCTTTAGCTGCAGCCCACATTTTGAGGTGAAGTTTTTTATTATTGTTCAGCTCTCAATTTTTCTAATTTTTGTGATGTTCTTTTTTGACCAATATGTTCTTCAGAAATCTGTTGTAAAATTTCCAAATATATATGGGAGTTTAAAAGTTATCTTCTTGTTACTGATTTCTAACAGAATTTTATTGTGGTCAGAGAACTTGATAGTGATTCTTTATTATTTCTTTTTTTTTTTAAAGATTTTATTTATTTATTTGACAGAGATAGAGACAGCCAGCGAGAGAGGGAACACAAGCGGGGAGTGGGAGAGGAAGAAGCAGGCTCATAGCGAAGGAGCCTGATGTGGGGCTCGATCCCATAACGCCGGGATCACGCCCTGAGCCGAAGGCAGACGCTTAACCGCTGTGCCACCCAGGCGCCCCAGATTCTTTATTATTTCTTAATCCTTGCTTTGTGACTAGTATGTGGTCAGTGCTCTAATGACTGTAGGGTTCTATATATTTGTGACAGATTGTTTTCTTTCTTTGCTTTTTATATTTTCTTCAAATTTGATAATTATTTTGTAGGCTTAATCCATTAATACTGAGAAAAATGTGTTTAAAATCCACAAATCGTGAGTTGTGAATTCCAGCAATTTTAAAATTACATATCGAGATTATATTATTAAGTGTCCCTAAACTTAGTTACCTAAACTGACTGGCAAATTGTTACTTTTATCACTATAGAGGAGCCATTTTTATTCTTAAATACATTTTGCTTTAAAGTATGCTTTATTTGATATCAAATCAGCACTACTACCTTTCTTTTCATGAATATTTTCCTGATATACTTTTTTTTTTAGCCTGCTATTCTTTTGCTTTTAATCTTTATGAGTCTTTATATTTCAGGACCCAGGATTAGCATATATTTTAAAGTACCATCTAATGGATTTTTTGTTCTAATCTGAAGATATATTTTATCAAAAAAATAGTTCTTGACATGGTGTTAATTTAAAAATATTTTTACCTTCATCATTTGCATTTTCTATTCACTCTCTTTGCGCTTCAATCCCCCATATTTAGTTACTTCTATTGGTTTAGTTTTCTTAAAAATTCCTCACCAACATACACTGATTTGAAGGTTTCTCTTCTATATCTTTTTTATATTACTATTATGATACGTTAGTCACGATACAGTACATCCTAAGTCTTTGATGCAATGTTCCATGATTCATTGTTTGTGTATAACACCCAGTGCCCCATGCAATATGTGCCCTCCTTAATACCCTTCACCAGGGTAGCCTATCCCCTGACACCCCTCCCCTCTGAAGCCCTCAGTTTGTGTCCCGGAGTCCATAGTCTCTCATGATTCATTTCCTATTCTTTAAAAAAAAAATCAAAACTCAACTTTTTGTTGCAAAATAATTTAAGACTTACAAAGATAGTTTCAAAAATAGTATAAAGCATTCTGTATTCTTTCTCTTCACCTAGCTTCTCCAAATATCAATCTCTTACATAGACATAGTACAGTGGCCACAACCAGCAAGTTAACATTAATACAGCTTATTATTAACTGATCTACAGATCTTATTCAAACTTCACCAATTGTCTCCCCGATGTTCTTTTTTTCTGGTTCAGAATACAAACTAGGATCACACACTGCATTTAACTGTCACACCTCCAATCTGGGACAGGGCCTCAGTCTTTGTCTTCCACGACTTGACACTTCTGAAGAGTATTAGGTATTTTGTAGAATGTCCCTTAGTTGTGCTTGTTTAATATGTCCTTATGATTAAATTTAAGTTATGAGCAACACTTCTCTATTTTTGCTAGAAATGCATTATTAACGCTGCCTGTTGGCAAATTGGAGGTGTCCAGTGCCAATGTAGTTTTTCCTCCAGTTATTTTGCTCATCACATCCTGTTTTTCTATCTCATACCCCCTACTTCACGGACAGGAGAAAACTCAGATCCATGCAGCCCACTAAACTTCAAGATGTAGTCCTGGGCCGTAATGGGAAACAAGCCAAAAGGAAGACCCCTTTACCGGTTGCCAGTATAGCCGAATGTGAGGACTCTTGGGAATTGGCCTGAAGAACATGTAATTTGAGACTATGTCCAGTACTTCTTAGGAAGAACAGGAATTTGTTCCCTTTAGAGTCTTAAGATTTCAGTGGTCTGCTTCCTTCTGGACATTAATTAAAGTCATATTCTAATTTTTTTTTTAAGAATCTAGTAATTTTAAGAAAAAAACCTCGTTTAATGAGAGCTAAGGGGAAACTCAGGGATGATCCTTTGTATCAGTCTTACCAGAATTTATTTTGAGGCAGAAAACATTTGGCTTTGCTGAATGCCTGATTAAATCTTACAAAAATGCAGACAACTCATATGGGGAAATAGACCCACAGAACAAAGACCATGATTTTCCAAGGGCCTCAGGAGCAAGTCAAACAGAAATCAAGCCTGGGATCTCGAATCTCTGGTTTGCAGTTCAACTACTTGCACGTGTTCACTTTTAGCTAAACTGAGAGTCTGATGCTTGATACAGAGCAACATTTTGTGTATTTGTGTGCCACATCTATGGTCCATGGTATATATTCCTTTGAGTACTAGAATACAAATTAATCAGTGTTATAGATTGTAAAAATAGATCCTTGGAAAAGTGGTCATATCCTGAGGCTTCATTTATTCAGCATATTTACTGAGCAACTGTTAGCACATGCGTATTTTTAGAATTCCACTATTATCGGTCTTCTGCCTTTGTGAGCACCTAAAAATTAAGAGCACTTTGTGCGTCATTTAAGTCCAACCTCCCTTATTATATAGATGAGTAAACAGATGCATTGAAAGGTGATGCATTTCCCAGTGTCGTGCAGAGTTGATGACAGAGCTGAAGAAGAAACCAGCTCAGAACCTTTTGATTTCATTTTCTCTATTGCTTATGCATTTTTTTTATTATTATATTATGTTAGTCACCATACAGTACAACCCCGGATTCCGATGCAAAGTTCGATGCTTCATTAGTTGCGTATAACACCCAGTGCACCATGCAATACGTGCCCTCCTTAATACCCATCACCAGTCTATCCCATTCCCCCACCCCCCTCCCCTCTGAAGTCTTCAGTTTGCTTCTCATAGTCCATAGTCTCTCATGTTTCATTCCCCCTTCTGATTACCCCCCCTTTCTTTATCCCTTTCTTCCCCTACCGTTCATCTTAGTTCTTATGTTCCATAGATGAGAGAAACCATATGATAATTGTCTTTCTCTGCTTGACTTATTTCACTTAGCATTATCTCCTCCAGTGCCGTCCATGTTGCAGCAAATGTTGAGAATTCGTTCTTTCTGATAGCTGAGTAATATTCCATTGTATATATGGACCACAGCTTCTTAATCCAGTCATCTGTTGAAGGGCATCTCGGCTCCTTCCATGATTTGGCTATTGTGGACAATGCAGCTATGAACATTGGGGTGCATATGGCCCTTCTCTTTACTACGTCTGTATCTTTGGGGTAAACACCCAGTAGTGCAATGGCTGGGTCATAGGGTAGTTCAATTTTTAACTTTTTAAGGGACCTCCACACTGTTTTCCAGAGTGGCTGTACCAACTTGCATTCCCACCAACAATGTAGGAGGGATCCCCTTTCTCCACATCCTCTCCAACAATTGTTGTTTCTTGCCTTGTCTATCTTTGCCATTCTAACTGGCGTAAGGTGGTATCTCAGTGTGGTTTTGATTTGAATTTCCCTGATGGCTAATGATTTTGAACATTTTTTCATGTGTCTGTTAGCCATTTGTATGTCTTCATTGGAAAAGTGTCTGTTCATATCTTCTGCCCATTTTTTGATTTGTTTATTTGTTTTCTCGTGTATTGAGTTTGAGAAGTTCTTTGTAGATCTTGGATACCAGTCCTTTATCTGTAGAGTCCTTTGCAAATATAAAATGCTTATGCATTTTCTATTTCATTGATTTGTGCCCTTCATTATTTCCTTCATTCTACTTGCTTGGGGTTTAATTTGCTCTTCTTAAATTTCTAACATGGAACCTTAGACCATTGATTTAGATGTTTTCTTATCTAACATAAGCATTTAAAATTTAGAAATTCCGGGGCGCCTGGGTGACACTGCGGTTAAGCGTCTGCCTTCGGCTCAGGGCGTGATCCCAGCGTTCTGGGATCGAGCCCCACATCAGGCTCCTCTGCTGAGAGCCTGCTTCTTCCTCTCCCACTCCCCCTGCTTGTGTTCCCTCTCTTGCTGGCTGTCTCTATCTCTGTCAAATAAATAATCTTTAAAAAAAATAAAATTTAGAAATTCCTCTCTAAGCACTCTTTAGCTGCACCCTTCACATTTTGATGATGTATGTTTCAGCTAATTTACTTTTCATTCAGTTTAAACTATTTTCTAAATTCTCTGGTGATTTACTTAACTCCTGGGTTATTTAGAAGTGTGTTAACTTCCAAATATTTAGGGTTTTTCGAGATATTTTGTTATTGATTCCTAATTTGATTCTACTGTGATCAGGGAGTAAACTGTGTGATTTGAATGTTTTTTTTTTTTTTTGAGATTTATTTTATGGCCAAGCATATGGTCTATGCTGATGAATGTGCTGTGCAACTTAAAAAAATACCTGCATTTGTTGGGTGTACTGTTTTTTAAGTGCCAACCAGGTCAAGTAGTATTGCTGAGAACCCATGTCTCTGCTGATTTGTTTAGTTGTTCCAGCAATTCCTGTGGAGTTTAAAACTCTCCAAAGATAAGAATGATGCAATTGCTTATCTTTCACTTTAATCTTGTCAGTTTGTTTCATCGTTTTTTCCCTAGAAGTTTGTGCTCCTAATCCCCTTTACCTATTCGACCCATTGTAGGTACTGCTTCATGGTATTTGAACGATGTACATGCTGTTTTATCAGACCATGTCTGATTATGTCTTCCTGACTCACCATTTTATGGTTATGAAAAGTTCTTCCTTATCTCTTATATATTTTTTGTCTTAAAATCTACTTTATCTCATATTAACACAGCTACTCCAGCCTTCTTTATGTTTGCTGTTTGCATGGTATGTTCTCTTTCGTACAGTTACTTTCAACTTATTTATGCCTTTAAATATAAAGTGCATCTTTTCTGTGCTTTTAAATAATAAAGTGCATTTCTTGTACATAGCATATAGTTGGGTCAAACTTTTAAAAGTCTATTTTGATAACTGTGCCTTTTAATTGTAATGTTTGATCCATTAATAGCTAATAAAATTATTGCTGTGGTTGTGTTTGGGTATATCATTCCTTTGCTTATTTTCTATTTGTTCACTGTGTTTTCTGTTCTTCCCTTCATGTCCTTTAAACATTATTTTAATAATATTTAAATTATTTAAAAATTCATTTACAATTTTCTTATTGGTTTTTAGTTATACTTCTCTACCTTATTATTTTAGTGATTGTTCTAGGGATTAAAAATATATATATATATATTTAATTTTTCACAGTATATTTGCAGTTATATAATACTCCTCGTTAAATGTAGAAATCTTGCAAACATGTAGGTCCATTTTC
Organism: Ailuropoda melanoleuca; assembly: GCF_002007445.2. Lineage (NCBI taxonomy): Eukaryota > Metazoa > Chordata > Mammalia > Carnivora > Ursidae > Ailuropoda > Ailuropoda melanoleuca. Next base: position 25,900,150 of record NC_048222.1, on the reverse strand, counting down.
CCCTAATGTTATGTTACACCCGTAAATGTTATAACCATGACAATGCTATAATTTTTCCTCTAAACAGTTATACATATGTATTATATGTCATATATATTATAAAAATTTTAAAAGAAAATGGCAAATTAAAAAAAAACCCCACCCCTGAAGTATTGTATTTACCCAGCTATTTATCATCTATGATGCTCTTCATTGCTTTCTGAGGATCTAAGGTTCCATCAGATCTCCTTTCAGTTTCGAGAACTTCCTTTAGCATTTCTTATAGTGCAGGTCTGCTGGCAATGTATTCTCTTAATTTTATCTGAAAATGTCTTTATTTTGCTTTCATTCTAGAAGAATATTTTTACTTGATATAGAATTCTGGACTGACACTTTTTTCTATCATTTCAAACATGACTATTTCACTCTGTTCTGGCCTCCATGGTTTCTGATGTAAAGTCAGAAGTGAATTCAAATGTTGTTCCACTATATGTAATTTGTTGTTTTTCTACTGTTGCTTACTAGATTTGCTTCTTTGGCTTTAACAGTTTACCACAGTATGGCAACCTTTGTGCTTATCCTTTTTGCTATTTGTTGAGTATCTTGAATCTGTAAAATTGTGTTTTTCATTAAATTTGTGAAATTGCCGGCCATTACTTTTTTTTTTTCTTGATTCTCTATTTGTTTTTCTTCTAGGACTCCAATTACACATACATTAGATTATCTGATTATATTTAACAGGGACTTTGAAACCCCATGTTCACATTATCCCAAATATTTTTCTATTCTTTACATTTGATAATATCCATTGATCTAATGAGGTTGGTCTCAGTTGATTTTCTATTCTCTTGAAACTGTGTTCCATTTTCCTTGTTCTTCATATGTTGGGTAATTTTGGATTTTATTCTAGACATTCTAAATAATAAATTGTGAATAATCTGGATCCTGTTCCTTTTGGTTTAGCAATCTTGTAGCTGAACTGCAAACTTGGTTTCTTAAGTGTTCCTTGAGTGGTAGCTTTAATCTTGGTTCAAATCTTTGTCTTTAGGCTGAACTGAGTCTGCTTTATTGAGGTGTTGCTCAGGTGTCAGCCAGAGATTTAGACCGACAGAACTTGGGGACCTCTTTCTTTTCTAGAATTTTCCTTCTCTTTCCAGTAGGTGCAATTTTCTGTATACAATCTTCTGGTTTCTGAGAGCAGAAAGACATCAGTTTTTCCACTTATGCCCCTGACATTTCCCCACTACCAATTGTACCTGGTTCCTGACAAAAAACTGCAAAAATAGGAAATCACTTTATGTCTCTGATAATATAAATGTGGATTCTGCCTGCTTCTGTCCATTCCTCAGTGCCTTAAAGTTATTGCTTTATGAATTATGGTCAGAGCTTATGGTTGTTATCTGCAGGACTGTCAGTCTGATAGGATTTTACCCAGTAAGGATAAGAATTAGAACACAGCACCTTTTGAAACATTAAACTTTACTCTGACTATAAAAATTCTCTCTTAAAATGCTAATATTCCCAGTATGCATCATTAAAGGGAAATAACTTTTTCTATATAAAAATTTATCTTTTATGGAGATAATCTTTTTTTCTTCTGAGACTTACTTCCACAATTTGTGAAGAATAATATGGAAGGGAATAAATGTTCTGCTACAATATATACCTGCTGTCATAGTAACAACCATCACTCACCATTATTTATGTCCGGACAAAACTGTAGCTATGATTTCTCATAAAGTGATCTGCGAGCACTCATCCTTCACAGAGATGCCCCAGCCCATGCCTTTCTTGCGCCAGCAGAACATGAAGACAAACAGATAGTACTTACTGTGCCCCTTGGCCTCTAGCAGGTATCTAATGCTTATTCACTCTCAGGCATCTCTTTCCAGTTATGAAAGGGTTTGCTATTAGTTACCTGTACTTGTTCAACTGATTATACTTCAGTATAACCTAGCTGAGCTATTCAGTATTCCAAGTTTTTATTATGGAAAATTTCAATATATCAAAAGTGGAGAGAACAGTATAATAAAGCATCATTTACTATAACCCGGAATCAATAATTATCAACTCATGGCCACTCTTATTTAATCTATAGCCTACTCTCTCCCTCTGTTCTCCATTGACACCTCACCCGGGATCTTTCTGTGGCAAATTCATTTTATTTTATCATATTATTTGTAAAGAGTGGATAATCACACACATTCAATAGACTATATTTTAGAGCAGTTTTGGTTCACAGCAAAACTGAGCAGGAAGTACAGATTTCCCATATATTCCCAGCCCCCACACATGCATAGTCCCCTGCATTGTCAACATCCCCACCATGTGCTGCATCTGTTACAACCCATGGACCTGCATTGCCACATTATTATCACTCAAAGTCCAGAGTTTATACTAGGGTTCATTCTTGGTGCTGTATGATTTTAACAAACATATAAAGATATATATCTCCCAGTATAGTATCACACAGAAGAGTTTCACTGCCTTAGAAACCCTCTGTGCTCTGCCTATTCATCCCCCCACTCCTCCCTCCAACCCGATATTTTTACTGTCTCTATAGTTTTCCCTTTCCCACAATGTTCACATAGTTGAAATTGTACAGAATGTAGCCTTTTCATTTGACTTTTCTTACTTAGTAATTTGCATTTAAGCTTCCTCCATGTCTTTTCATAGATTGATATGTATTTTTTTTTAGCACTGAATAATGTTTTCCTGAGTGAATATACCATAGTTTATTTATCGATTTACCTACTGAAAGGCATCTTGTTTGCTTCCAAGTGTTGGCAATTAGAAATAATTGTTGTATCTGAAGTCATCACCAAACCCACGGTCATTTAGATTTTTCTCTAGGAGTTCTATAGTAATGCATTTTATATTTAGGCCTGTGATCCATTTTGAGTTAATTTTTGTAAAATTATTAGTAATGTCTAGATCCATTACTCTCCATGTGTTCAGTTGTTCCAGCACCATTTAGTGAAAGACCTATCTTCTCTCCATTGTATTACTTTTGCTCCTCTGTCAAAGTTCAGTTGACTATATTTGTCTGGGTCTAGTTCTGGGCTATGTATTCTGTTCCATTATCAAGTTGTGTATTCTTTTGGCAGTTTTGGTTACTGTAGCTTTACAGTGACATCTTATATGACATGTTATCTATCGTGTCATTTATAAAGAGTTAAAGGATAATGACTTTAAAATTATAACCATGTATCATGACAACACATAAAATAGCAAAAATAATTCCTTAATATAATCAATATTGTTTAAATATTGTTAGAACAATGTTTAAAATTTTTCCAAATGTCTAATTTTCTAAAGACAATTTGTTGGTTCAACTCAGGATACAAATAACATCCATACAATGCAATTAGATACATCTCCAAAGTATCTTTTATTATGTAGAATGCCCTCTGGACTCAGCCTCTTATTTTCTCTGAAATTTTGTTGCTGAAGAAATGGGGTTGTTTAATTTCCAGCAGTATTGATTTTGCTGATTATCCACTGATTATGTTCTTCTATCCCCTGTATTTCCTATAAATTGTTAAGTAGATGTAGACATTCAAGTTTGACTTTTTGGCAAGAATACATCATTGGTGTACTGTAAGACTTGTTTCTAAGTATGGAATAAAGGCTTCTGCATGATAAGCTTGATTTGATACCTTTAGCACCCAGGGATGGGGAATGGGGTCATCAGAATAGAAACCTCCTTTCAATGTTTAAAAAGTTGTAGTTAACAATATCTTAGGAGCAACAAATCTGAAGCCCATGCAGATGTGAACAGTTTGGTGTTAAATGTCAAATTAAACAAATGAAAAATTAATCTGAAGTTTCAGCTATAGATGGGAGATTGAAACCACACATCATTGACTTAAGCTCTAACTAAAACCCTCTCTACATAGAAAGAACTTTACTGTCATTTTATATTATTCGTGTGCATGCGTGTATAATATGCTATATATAGGTATATATACACCATATGTATATTGCATACAAAACCATGTTATGATAGTTAATAATATAGTTAAATGTACATACAAAGCACAAATCCACAAAGTAAAAGAGAGAAGGAGAGGAAATAATAGCTAGAAGAGTTTGAAAGCTGCCAAGTATACAGGTAAGTGGAAACTGATTTAGTAGATCTAAACAAGTCAGATCCTAAATTGGCAGTATGAAAGACAAATAGATGCAACCTACTTTACACTGCAAAATTCCCTAAAGGCTCAAGAATTTGTGGTATGAGAACTTCTGGAAGTGGGGATCAAGTCGGTGTTAAAACCAAATGATCAGTTTAAAGGCTGTTCCCTTCCTCCCCACATAGTTGGGAACACGCTCTCTAGCTTCCCACTCCAGCAGATGAGAGCTGTTTTCTCTGGAGGGCAAATGCAGAAGGCTGTACATCCAGTTGAGAGCAGGCACTGTCCTGACCTCCAAGCCTTCTTCTTTCTCTTGATTTTCAGGATACTGAGAGTAGTTTATATGCTCTTGGCAGGAGACAAGAAGAACTCTCTCTAGAAAATCTGACCAGTCCCAGAAAAACGACCTACAATACAGTAACATTAGAATGAAAAGGCCCATCCATCCATACTGGTTCAAGTTATTGAAGCTCATAGCTGATAAGCCCCTATGAAGCTCATAGCTGATAAGCCCCATCCAGTCCATGGAACTTACAATCCAATTCAGCTTTTTAGTGCTCTACTGTTAAATATGAATAAATATCCAAAGCTTGCTAGAAATTTGAGAAAAGCTTATGACATTTATTCTAATATATAAGAGAAGAATAAAGAAATCTGGAGACTATGAAAAAGAAAAAAAAAACTTCTAAAATAGTATAATTATCTCCAGAGAAATAGGAAATCAACAGGACTATAAAAAAGAATATTCAGAGGAACAAACTTCCTATAAATGAAAAACAACACAGCAGAAATGAAAAACCAAAAAAAAGGTTGGACGACCTGAAACTAATAAAACACTGTATGTTAGCTACACGGGAATTAAAATAAAGAAAAAAAAAAGGTTGGACAAACAAATGTGAGGAAGTGTCTAAGTAGAATAAAAGTCAAAAGATTTAAAAATTTTTTTAAAGGATCAGGATAGGAGATCCAAATACTAAAGATAAGGATAAAAACAGGGACAAAAGGGACTCCAATAAATAATTTAAGAAAAATTCCCCAAATCTAAAGACATTAGACTTACCATGATAAATAAAAGGGCATCATACTCAGAACAACATTACGAATGTCCAAAACCTGGGAAAAGAAGATTCTACAAAAGATTCTATAAGCAGATATCAACAGACACTGGAGGACAACAGTGAAAAGGCTTCAGAATTCTGGGGAAACAGGACTTCCAACCTAGAATTCTAAATCCAGCCAAGCTATCATAAAGATTTTCATCATATATTCAAGGTCTCAAAGAAGTTACCTCCCACATAGTCTTCTCCTAGAAAGTTACTGGAGGTTGAGTTCTATCAAGTGAGGGAGCAAATCAAGAAAGAGGATGTTAAGGGATACAAAAGCAGTTGATCCAATACTAAAGAAGGGCAGAGAAAAATTCTAGGACGACGACGATGATGGGAGACCCTAAAATGACAGGGGTGAGGCTGACCTAGAGGGCACCCAGTCTAGATGAAAGAAGGCTGAGAAGCTGTGGGTGAAACTGTTCAAGAAGATAAACTTAATGAAATATCTATGTGTTTGAATATAATACAAGTACATTTTGCATAACTTGGGCTGAGGAAGTTTTGGGACGAGAAAAAACTACATAGAATACATAAAAAGTACAAAAAGAACAATAGGAAAAGGATGCTAGTGCGTTACTGGCTTACCACTGAAGGCATTTACATAAGTATAATAACTTGAACAATGAATAATGATGCAACCAAAGCAACCATACTGGGAGGAAAGGCTAGGGAAGTGTGCTTGTATGGCAGAGGCAAAGAAAGAGAGCCAAGTTCTCATCTTCTGCTTTAAGAAGACAATAGAGACTAAGCAGAAGAAATAAAAAGTAACAATATGAACCTATTAAGTTAGAGACATTGAGGTAAATATCAGAAGAATCAGATCAGCCAGAAGAGTTAAAAGTGAAGGGCTTTAGGAAGCAGGCAAAGGGGGAGGGAGGATGTAGAGGGACCGTTCATTTTTACAACCAGCTCTGTGGAATCACTTGACTCTTCGTATATGTAGCTTAAAAATATACAAAGGTAATCTGACACATTTACTACTATAACTTCATCAATAATGTTGAGTAAGTGCTTCCTGAGGGCTTATTTGGTAACAACTGCTGGGGTAGAACCTGCAGTCACCACACCACCCAATGGCTACTGGCTGCAGCACATGGAGCTCCTTATGCCGTCCAAGGGCTCTGGGGGTCAGCTGAGGGCAGGGCACAGACACAGAGCAGAATGGAAGACAACTTCACGGCCATCCGACATTGGGTGCATACTCAGGTGAGGCCTGGTTCCAGGAGCCCCTATCATTTAGCTAGAGAAATTTACTAAGCATTTGAAAGGGAAAACTTTGGGAAAAAGAAAGGGGATAGGTATTTGTAAGTCATTCTAACAGGAAAAGAAGCAAGGGCAGCAGGAAGTCATTGGACATCCAGGAAGAGACTTTAAAAAGAAAAGGAAACTAAAAAAAAGTTTTAAAGACTGATCCTTAGGAATTTCACTTTTGTGCTCTGGCCAGGATACTTTGTGATCTTCAAGAAAGAGATGGCTTTCTTGATAGCCCTTGTGGGTGAGTTAAGAGGAAGTTTCTCTGATTCCTTCCTTATCATTCTCTGGTCATTTATGATTTTCTAAATGTCAAGTCTAGCAATCATTTCTCAGTATTCATCCGTTGGGCACATTTGCAACATCTGACCTTGCCAACAATTTTAATAATATTTTTTTATTATATTATGTTAGTCAACATACAGTACATCCCTAGTTTTTGATGTAAAGTTCCATGATTCATTACTTGTGTATAACATCCAGTGCACCATGCAATACGTGCCTTCCTTAATACCCATCACAGGCCTATCCCATTCCCCCACTCCCCTCTGACAATCTCTTTATTCCAACATGATTGTTGTTCTTTCCTTGATTTTTGTGACATGCCCCCTCACCCCATGACTCCATTCTTCTGGGGTTCTCCTCCTCCCTCTGTGATGAGTCCTTCTGTGGGCCTTCCTCGGCAGGTAGTGGTCACGTAGTTGTCTTCTCAGGCATGTGTGCCTAGCTGAAGAGTTTGTAGGCAGATGGGACAGAATATTCAAGAAAAACGTGATAGAAATAACAAGAACAATCACACCACTATGAACGACGACTGCAGCAACACAGCCAGTGGAACACTAGTCATGGTTATGATGCTGATGAAGACAGTGTGGCCAGTGGCAGTGTTAACTGTTGTCTAAGATTATGGGTTAGACAGGAAAAAGGTATTTTGACATCCTATTGGCTTTTATTAGCCAAATTACCAACGGGTAACCCAAAGACCCAAATCTTGTTTATAAAATATTTATTATTATGTATTTATAACCTGGCCAGGTACAACAAGGCTTTCCAGTGATACATATGATAAAACTGAATATAAAGTGTGGGTGAACAGAAAATAAGATGACATCAACACACCAAAAACATGACTCTAATATATAAGAATATGCATTCAATGCAAAGCTCAAATCATTAAAATTGCTATTCCAATTGAAGTATGTATATCAAATATTCAATATATCTTTTATGTTTTCCTTTTATATATCCATATGAAAACCTTTATGAGAGTACTGCTAAAAAAACATTTAATGACAAAAATGTATGCTAGTTTCAGTTTATAGTTAAGCATAATTATTTTAAGCACATATTAAGTAAAATACAGCTATGGGGTGCCTGGGTAGCTCTGCCTTCAGCTCAGGTCATGATCCCAGGGTCCTGGGGTACCGGGAGCTTGCTTCTCCCTCTGCCTCTGCCCCTTTCGCCCCGACTCATGCTCTCTCTCTCTCTCTCAAATAAATAAAAAATTTAAAAAAAAGATTAAAAAGAAAAAGTAAAATACAGCTAACTTTACTTTAGAAACCTAATCTTGGTTTAAAAGCTTGTTGAAATTTATGGTAACTTTTCAGAAAATATGTAACATTCTTACACAACTAACAGAATACCCTACAGCACATGATCAAAACAGAAACACATCACCATCTTGTACCAAATCCAGAACTAAAGTGTGACCTTTTCTATTTATCCCCTCTAAGAAAGCCACATGCAAGGACTGTAGAGACAGGAGAGTGCCTCGGAAAGCCTGCCTACAGCAATGATGCTTGTCTTGCAATGCCAGAATGATTTCTAGAGCATGCCACTTTTATGGCATGCTGATATAGAAAGTCTTAGTAAAACCAAATTATTCCTAATACATTTTTAGCACTGGAGGTGAGGCTGACTTTGCTAACTGATGTGAAGCCAGGCTGGCTACATGAATGTGGGGTGCTAAACCCAATGCTACCTGTGTGTGAAAGCACCTTTGAGTATCTTAATTCTTTTTCTTGGCTATGTTTTTGTAAATTTGCTCCAAGTCCTGGTTTATCTCTCAGCTTTCCTCTAATTCACATTATATTCATCTTTCTCCTCTTAACCACTGAATTCTTCAAGAAGAATTCAACAAGAAGGTCTTGAAATCCCCTTTCTTCCAAGAATTCCCCCTTGACTTGGGTATGGGGTTTTTATGTGCCTACCCTTCATTCTCTGAGCCATAAAAACACTTATTTGTCCGTATTTTGCTTAAGTTTTATTATCCTCTGGCACTTATGTGCTTCCCTGAGCTGTGTCACTGATGGAGGGACAGCAGAAAGCATGTTTGGCTGGGAGGAAGTACAGGCCATGGTTAATTTAGGGAGTGATGAAGCCAGACAACTCTGAGTGACACAGCCTGCCCTGGTGGCCTTAAAGTCACTAGCCTCTCTCGGGGTGCCTGGGTGGCGCAGTCGTTAAGCGTCTGCCTTTGGCTCAGGGCGTGATTCCAGCGTTCTGGGATCAAGCCCCACATCAGGCTCCTCCACTAGGAGCCTGCTTCTTCCTCTCCCACTCCCCCTGCTTGTGTTCCCTCTCTTGCTGGCTGCCTCTGTCAAATAAATAAAATCTTAAAAAAAAAAAAAAGCCACTAACCTCTCTCTTAAGCCCTGATTTCCTCATCTGTGAAATGGACATAATACCCTCTAGCTCATAAGGCTGTCACAAGGCTACTGGGAGGCTAAACAAGATAATTTGATGCCATGCCTAGCATATAGTAAGCCCCCAACAAGTAGAGAATTAGTAGAACAGCTGATAAATGCTTTCTGACAATGATTAGACAAATGTAAGGTAAATTAGAAAAGCTATATAGCTAATGGATATGTAGAAATAAAGATGCTTAGGGGAAAAATGACAACTAAATACACCTTGTATTAAAGACACATTCTTTATTGGACTAATGCTGTGTAGTGGCTATTTAAGATAACACAAATATTCAGGACTGTACATTTGTAATTTAGTTTATCATCATGTAAGATACAATAGTCAACATGCTTCAGAGAGACAATATTCTGTATATTCCTTAATAATAAGCTTTGTCAAGCACATTTGTAGAAATTAAACTTTCACTTCCAGTTACTATGATTTCCCCCATACACCAAATGAGCAAACATAACAACAATGACTTATTTTAAATATGGATATTGTATTCGGCTATACTGTATTCTAAAATTACTTGTATTAGTAAAGATATTAATTTCAGCCTTAAAAAAGGGGATTCTGTGACATCCATAGAAAAATTTGAGAACCCTGACACACAGCCAATGGATAAGAAAATTACTGTTTTCTGAGCAAATGGTATGATAAAGTTAGGTAGGGGAAGCTGCCTTTGAAAGAGGTCACGGCGCCCTGCACCTATTCTGGTAAACGAAGTCAGCAGCGAATGTAGGACAAATGGCACGAGGTTCATCATCAGTTCCTACTGCCTGGTAACAGAGAAGTGTCTCTGAATCTTCAGAAAACACAGACTCTGCCAGAGCAATGTTCTTTCAGCTACTGTGCAAGACACTTCAAAGGGTAAGCAGCGGTGGGGAGAAAAGACATTGCCGGAGGGGCAGGAGTGAACGGTGGTGGGCAGAAGCGCCAGCTGCCACCCGGGGGCCTGGCTTGTTCTTTGGGAGGCACTGACAGCTGCAGCTCTTCCCACCACAGTAACAAATGGACCCTCAGGGACAGGCAATGCATTGACATGGAAAGACACATTAAATTAAGAGTGGGTGGGACAAAGAAAAGCTACACTGAAAGGTGCCTCATGTTTACTAGTTTGGTAAGGAATAAAAATTAGCCAGCAAGACAAAGTTAACTCATGGACATCTGGACCACAAATAATTTACCCCAAATATAACATTTCCGTAGGCAAACTGCAAAGTTTCTAAAAAGCCACTTGAATTAGGAGAGTTAGAGGTATTTGTATGAAATAAAGTTTTTAAGTAGAGATGTAGTTTAGGACAGTTGAAGTTCGAAAGATGTCTGAATATAACTTTCCAAATCTTCTTACCGATCTCTCCATGTCTTTGAAGCTGCAGATACTACAAGTCTAGGATACGAGACGCTGAAGAATGCCTTAGTTACGTCACATGCCATCTCAAAGCACTCCCTGTAAAAGTTGCTCTTCATTCATGCAACATCTAGCTAAGAATATATATACTTAAGGAGTCTTAAAGACATTTAGGGCCTCATGTAATAAACATGACAAAACAAGTTATTGCTTGGGCATTTCAAACAAGGTCATTTTGGTTGAAATAAAACATATACGAACATCCTTCTAAGCTACTAATTTGGGGAAAAGAGAGAGAGTGCAAACCTAATGCTTTATATGCTAATGCCTTCAGGGCATTTAAAAAAGTGATAACAATTTGTTACTTGTTATCTTTAGAATGCCCTTTTTTGGGTGGTATTTATGTTTTCATCATAGTTGAAGAAGTAGCTTGGAAACAGGTGAGCTGCAAGTGCATGCTACTCTTGAACTTGTTCAGCAGCTCTTCCAGTAACCTGCAGGGAGGAGAAACTACTTGACAACCTGGCAGAGTGAAGGCTGCCTAGCAACATAAGAAAACATGCAGGGGAGCCAACTGCCCAGCCCTAGCTTCTGCTTGTTGAAGTTATTTACTTATTGACTCTTAACTCAATAAAGAAGTAAATTAGTCAAAGAAGCTACTCAAAAGGAATATACACTTATATACATAATTATAAATAAAAATCTCCCTCCTGTCTCCTTCCCCTAGATTAATTAGATTTCTTCCTAAAACACATTAATGCTTGGGCCTGCACTTTTTTTAATTCACTTTTTAAAAATTTAAAAAAATACTAAAATGTACTCTTTTTGGCATACAGTTCTATGAATACTGATAAACACAAATTGGCAACCTAATAACCCCCATAATCGGGACAGAGAATAGTTCCATCACCCTCCAAATGCTCTCGTGGCCACCTTTTTCCTTACCCTCTCCCCTCGGCAGCTACTGGTCTACTGTCTGGCTCCTCCTATTTTGCATTTTTGTTTTGAACAAATATTGGAGAGTGGTAAACTAAAGTGGTGAATTAAGCACCAGAAGAATCAAGGTCAGTTCTAACTCACTGGGCAAATTATACTAGTACTTGATAACTCAACTGCTTTCTTTACTGGTTTGATGTATAATTTTAGGGCCAGAAAGGATCTTCTAAGAGCTCATTTGGTTCAGATGAAGCAACCAAGAAGTGGGCTTAATGATACTGAGGTCAAAAGATTATTTCATGGGTTTAACAATGCTCAAAATTAGAACACCATCTCGTGTGACATTTTCCCAGCCTCACGTGTTCTCTCTGTTCTCTGACTTTCCATAACACTCACCTATGCAAAATATCACAGAGCCTACACCACGGTTTTCATGTCTATAGACTGAGCAGCCAAATGCAAAGGCAGGTGGACTTCAGTTATGATTAGTGAAGGAGCAAAGACCTACAATGTTTCCGCTACCTCAGTTGAGGGTAGGTTGAGCATTTATGAAATTTGCCTGGCCTACATTTTGCCTCAGGTCAGAATTTCCTGTTTTATGAGTAGCAAAGTTTAAACTCTGGCCAAGACCATTAACATAGTGTTAGTGAAACATACAATTTCATTATGTCATGCGGACAATTTTACTTTTTTTTACTACTTTATATTCTATAAAGCAAAAAACGTACATTGCTGGGCTACTCAAAGGAAAACATCAAGTCCTGCATTTTACTGGCCTTTTTGTATTTATCTTGGTATTATCTCCTTAACAATGTAGGACAATAATATAGTTTACTGAGTCAAAATAAACTTTCTTAAAATGTTTTCTGTATTAGTCAGTTAAAACAAGGAAAGAACTAATTTCTAAACTGCCATAAACCCAGAGGAAAGGTTTTACCTTATTCTGTCACTTTGGAGACAAGCCAGGTACAGCCAACAAAATGCACACGACCAAGGGCTATTAAGTAGTGCTCTTCCTAAAATCCAAATCATTATCTACTCAAAAAGTACTTCTAGGTAACAAAACCTTGTTCCACACATCTGAACTGGCCCTCGAAAACAGCATACAGAACTTACTTTTTATCTGCTCCACTTGAAAGCTGAGGCAGGGCTTCCAAAGCCTGTTTAAAACTAGACCTGGAACACAGACAAGCAACATTTAGGTTGAAACATCTCGTATTTCTAAGGGGAATTAAAAGCATCATTAAAAATTCTTAAGCATGTCTTAAATATAAAGAAACCAGTATAAGCCAGTGAAGCATGTAGAAAAATGAGAAAAAGTAAAAGTGAAAAACAATAGAAAAAGTAAAAGTAAAAGTGAGGCTACAGGGTATAGTTCCCAGGCGGAGGCCTTGTAGGAGTAGAGTCAGAAGAAACTCAACTAGGAAATGAAACAGAACTTGAAAAGCTAAAAGAGAGACTGGTTTTGACAAAAGAATGCTACTCATGGTAAGTAAGAGCTTAACGTGGACACGCTCAATTTTTAAAAATTTTCAAAACAAAACTGAACTATTAAAGTAACTGGTAAGAAAGGAAGGAAATGAAGTAGAAATTGGGGTGATCTTGTCACAGATTACACAAATGGGGATATTTATAGTTTTGACACGCACAGGGTCTGATTTACAGCCAATACCTTATATTAATTAAATACAGTCTACAGGATTTAGTTATTATATTTAAAATTTGTAGGATAAGTGGAGATTAACTGATTAATTTTAATTCAACATTCTTTCTTTTCATGAAAACCGAAAAAGGCGTGAATTAAAAAAGTCCATCAATTTGTTATGTTTAACTTTTTAAAGTAGAAAGTACCAGAAAAGCTACTGTCAAATAAAAAGCATTTTAGGGGAAATTATTTGGTAATAACTTATACTGGTCACTAAGGAATAATTTTTAACTTCTCTTCTTCTAACTTGTTGTCTAAGGGAAAGAAATAAACATAATTATTCTTGACTTTAAGGTAGTCTTTGATTTTCTATTATAAAAACAGATCCTCATCAGTGTACTAGCAACATAGTTTTGGGCAATATTTCTCAAACTATGGGCAAATATCACAGCAACAAACACACTACGAAGTCCCAAGAGGATTATAAAAACTGGTGGTGCTGAACGCTTCAGTTGTTCCTGGTTAGGGCAAGGGATAGGTTACAGCTTGCGGGCACACTTAGCTTCCCCTCCGATATGAAATTGACTTTCCTCTTTCCTGATGTAGACAGGAGTCTCCACTGTTACCTCCACCATCATCTTAAAACTCTTCTCAAATAATCAAAAGAAATGAAATGCTATTATTCTTTATTTTTACATTATGACAATAATGATGATCATGAAGATAATACCACCGATTATTTGTAGTGCATCAGTAGTCTAGAAGGTAACTGGCATACTTTTTAATTTAATTCCCCCAAAAGGTGGCCTAGGAACTATTTTCTTTCATAGATGAGGAACTTAGGCTCTGAAAGGTTAAATTAATAGGAATAAATACCTAGGTACTTACACAAAGCATGCACCCACATCAGATATGGACTGAGTGGAGTGTCCTCTATCATGTATTATTTAATACTTTATGTAGAAAAATGATAGCTGGGAACAGGGGTGGATAAATAACTGACATGGGAACCATCTAGAAATGGGTTCTGGTCAGCTATCATGAACAGGAATAAGAAGCTAAGTTCATTCATTAGGAAAAACTTTTAAAAGTCTTTTCAGTTGTAATAAACACAGTAAAATTGATGGCATAAGCCATGTCATAAACAGCTGGAAATGAATAAGTATATCACACAAAGTGCCCTTAAAAATTTCACTTGTATACTACTTGGATTCTCCGGCACATTAACAATATAACCCAGTATTTCCTGGGTACTATTGGCAATGGAGTAAACAATTTTGTAGAGGCAAGTAGTTAGTGATGTTTCAGTTCACCTACTGATATTTCGATGATAGGAAATCCTGACTTTCATTCAAAACAGCTAAAAACTATCATCAAATTTCCACTACAAAATTTTGTAGAGAAACCACAAGGCTTCCTCTTATGCTGCTATTTACAATGCTTAAACTGTCCCTCAGAGTCTGCTGTGAATAGATTAAGACTCAATTCTTATTTTCTCCTTTTTTCAAGAAGTATATAATGCTCTGATACATCATTTATGAGATTAAGATTTTTCTTACTGAAGGAAAAACATAAAATCATATTAAATCTTTTTTCCTTTATATTATGCTATAAAGAACCAGTATTTGGAGTCTTTGGCTTTTTATGCTTTTTAGCTAAAAAATTTATCAAATATAAACTTTATCACATCACAATCACGAGCACTCAGTCTGATCAGTTAACTTTACAAAGGATTTTATATACTAATAAGCTTTATTTTATTTTTTTAATTATGTTCAGTTAGCCAGCATTAGTACATCGTAAGTTTTTGATGTAGTGTTCAATGATTCAGTAGTTGTGAATAACTTTATTTTTAATGAAGTACTCAGAACAAAAACATTTAGCATCTCACTTGCTTTCAGGCGTCAGGTGAACAGCCACAGTATCCCTCAAAGCACAGATTTCAAGCCGTGCCTAAACATGAGAAAAGGACAAAGTGACCATAGGGAACTGCATCAATTATTAAATTGAAACAAGTGATGAGTGGACAGTCTCCCTCCTGCTTACTGTAGGGACAGGGTTGACAGAAGACCACTGGCATGTAGTTATCCCCCACCTGACATGGTGACTATTAATTATGAACAGACTTTCTAAAACACTCCAAAGAAATCAGCTATGACAAAATATTCTTTTACTGGAAATTAATTTAGAGTCAAGTATGACTGTGTGAAGGCAGGGAGTCAGATATCTTATTACAAAAAGATTCAACCTATGCAACGATTTTCCAGAAAGCTATATTTACTACCTAACCAGTAATTTTTCCTTTAGTCTGTTTGTGAGAAGAAGCAAAATTTGAAACACTGTCCCTAGATTATTGCTCCACACAACAGATTTAAGAAAATGGATTGGCTTACTTCCTTATATCTATGCCCTTTTGGGCATACTGACTTTATTTCTTATATATTTATTTTTATAATAATTTTTTATTTTGTTAGTCACCATACAGTACATCCCTAGTTTTTGATGTAAAGTTCCATGATTCATTACTTGCGTATAACACCCAGTGCACCAGGCAATACGTGCTCTCCTTAATACCCATCACCAGCATACTGACTTTAATCTCAAAAGTTAAAATAAAGCTCTGCAGATTAAATGCAATGTCTATTAAAATCACAGCTGGCTTTTGTTTGGTGATTGTTTTTTATAAAAATTGACAAGTTGATCCAAACAGACAAAACCATATTGAAAAAGAGTAACACAGAGAAACACTTTCTGATATCAAAACCTTCTATAAATCTATAATCATTAAGATAGTATGGCACTGCTATATGGACAGACATACAGATCAGTAGAATAGGACTGAGTGTCTAGAAATAAACCTTACGATCAATGGATTTTGAAAAGGGTGCTGAGACCATTCAATGGGAAAAGAACAGTTTCTTCAACAAATGGTGCTGGGACAACTGGATTTCCATTTGCAAAAGACTGAACTTGGATCCCTTCCTTAACACAAAAATTAACTCAAAATGGATCATAGATATAAATGTTAAGGGATAGAACTATGAAACAGTAGTAAATCTTTGTGATTTTGGGCTAGGCAAGCCTTCTTAGACATTATATCAAAAGTACAAGCAACAAAGAAGGAGAGGAAGATGGCAGCAGAGTAGGAAGACCCTGGGCTCACCTTATCCCACAATACAACTTGATAACTATCAAATCATCCTAAATACTCCAGAAATTGACCTGAAGACTGGCAGAACAAACTCCAAAAATAAAGGTAGAGAAGAGACCACACCGAAGAAGTTAGGAAGTATGGAAATGTGGTTTGGGAGACAAACAGATTGTCGCCACCATGGCCACAGAGAAGGAAGAGAAACAGACTAGTGCACAGAGGAATACAGAGGGAAAAATAAATCCCCACAGCAATTGGCTTGCAAAATGAGAGGGCCCAAATTTCATGAGCCCTTGCAACCAGTAAGTCTTAAAGCCTGGCAGCAGAGTAGGAGGACCCTAGGCTCACCTCATCATATGAATACAATAGATAACTATCAAATCAAATACCTCAGAAATTAACCTAATGACTGGCAGAACAAACTCTACAACTAAAGGTAGGGAAGAGGCCACACTGAAAAAGGTAGGAAGTACAGAGATGCGGTTTTGGAGACAGAGCATGGCTGCTGCAGTGGGGAGGGAGCCGCAGATGCAGAGAAGGACAAGAGACAGACTAGTACATATGAGGAAAATGAATCCTCATAGCAATTGGCTTGGAAAGCAAGAGGGACCAAATTTTATAAGTTTTTGTAACCAGGAGGGTGGGAAGCCTGGAGTTTCAAAGGTCAGTGGACTTGGCTGAGAAAAACTGCAGGGCATTATGCTGCTCTTGGAGAGAAGGCTGGCAAACCTGGATATAGCCTGGAAACAGTCATCTGAAGAGCACCTGGGGCACACAGTGGGGAGGCTATTTGCTCACTTGGAGTGTGTCCCAGAGAGAGAGAGTGTTCAAAAGACACCCCTCGAGGGAACAAAGCAACTGGCATGTGCCATTTCCCTCCCCTGCCCTACAGCATAAACACAGGACTGCCTGTGGGAACAAACATAGCACCACACTCACTACCTAACCTGCTTACAACAAGCCCTCTCCCCCACATTCCTGTGGAACCACATTTCCTAGTCAAGCTTGCTTTAGTCCAAGTGTGGTGGGTCTCCTCCCTGAGAATACTGGCTCAAACCTCTGCCAACACCATGTCTCGCCACCTGGGAGTTTTGCACAGCCTCAGTTCTGGCAGCGGTGGTAACAGGACTCCGTTCATGAGCAGGCAAGAGTATACCTAGTTAAAATGTGCCACATTGAGGCCAGGGACCACACACTGCCCATAACCAGCAAAAAAGAGCCACTGCAGACAACTGGTCTGAAGGATAAAGCAGCCAGGACAAAACAGATCACATGCAGCACATCCTGGAGATGCTCCTGGAAATGCCAGGCCCTGGAACAGGAGACACTACAAAGCAGGGCACTATAGGTCCTCTTCTACGTTAGGCCATTACCCTCAAACACGGAAACATAGCTTACTTTCCTAACAGAGAAACAGACACAGAGACTTAGAAAAAATTACAGTACTGAGAAATTTGTCACAAATGAAAGAACAGGACAAAGCCACGGCTGGAGGTCTAAGCAAAACAGATGTAAGTAACATGCCTGATTGAGTATTTAAAGCAATGATCATAAGGATACTCACTGGACTTGAGAAGAAAGTGGAAGGTATCATTAAGATACTTAACACAAAGATAAAAAAGAACCAATCAGATGTGGTTTTGGAGATATATCATGGCTGCTGCAGTGGGGAAGGAGCTGCAGTTACAGAGAAGGGTGAGAGACAGGCTAATACACATAAGGAAAACAAATCCTGCAATAGATGAGATTAGAAACATGCTTGATGAATGAACAGTAGGCTGGAATGAATTAATCAATTAGAAGTCAGGGGCGCCTGGGTGGGAAAGCGGTTAAGCGTCTGTCTTCGGCTCAGGGCGTGATCCCGGCGTTGTGGGATCGAGCCCCACGTCAGGCTCCTCTGCTATGAGCCTGCTTCTCTCTCCCAACTCCCACTGCTTGTGTTCCCTCTCTTGCTGGCTGTCTCTATCTCTGTCGAATAAATAAATAAAATCTTAAAAAAAAAAAAAAAAGAAGTCAGAGTAATGTAAAGTAACCAAGCTGAACAAAAAGAGAAAGGGAATTATGCAAAATGAGAATAGACTTAGGAAACTCAGTGACTCATCAAGCATAATAACATTTGTATTATAGGAGACCAAGAAAAAGACAGAGAGAAAAGGGAGCAGAAAATTTATTTGAAGAAGTAGTAGCTGCAAACTCCCCTAATCTGGGGAAGGAAACAGATATCCAGATCCAAGAGGCACAGAGAACACAAAACAAAATCAAAAAAGCAGACCCACACCAAGATATGTTGTAATTAAATTGGCAAATATAGTGATAAAGAAAAAAAATTTAAAAGCATCAAGACAAAAGAAGACAGTAACATACAAGGGAAACCCCATAAGGCTAGCAGGGGACTTTTCAGCAGAAGTGTGGCAGGCCAGGGGCACCTGGGTGGCTTAATCAGTTAAGTGTCTGCCTTCTGCCCAGGTCATGATTTCAGGGTCCTGGGACTGAGGCCCATGTCAGGCTCCCTGCTCTGCAGGGAGTCTGATTATCCCCTCTGTCCACCGCCCCCCCACCCCATGCTCTCTTTCTCTCTCTTAAATAAATAAATAAAATATGGAAAAAAAAAAAGAAATGTGGCAGGCTAGAAGGCAGTGGTATGATATATTCAAAGTACGAAATGGGAAAAATCTGCAGCCAACAATATTCTATCCAGCAAGCCTATCATTCAGAATAGGGGAGAGATAAGGAGTTTCCCAGACAAAGAAAAACTGAAGGAGTTCATGACCACTAAACCAGCCATGCAAGAAATAGTTAAAGAGACTCTTGAGTGGAAAGGAGAGACCAAAAGTGACAGTGTGAAGGTAGGAAACACAAAAGCAGTAAAAATGAATAATTCTGTAAAAAAATCAGTCAATGAACTCATCAAAAATAAAAAAAGGATGTGACATATGACACCACATACCTAAAATATGGGGAGGAGTAAAGAATGGGTTCAAACTTAAAAGACCATCAACTCCATATAAATTGCTATATGCACAAGATGTTATATAAAACATAATGGTAACCATAGCTCAAAAAGCACGAATAAATATGCAAAGAATAAAGAAAAAGAAATCCAATTACATCACTAAAGAAAACCAGCAAACCATGAAAGAAAGACAAGAAAGAGTCAGACAAAATCTTCAGAAACAACCACAGAACAATAAAATGTCAATAAATACATATCTATCAATAATTACTTTGAATGTAAATGGACTAAATGCTCCAATAAAAAGACACAGGGTGACAAGATTGATAAAAAAAAGCAAGACCCATGTATATGCTGCCTCATTTTAGACCTAGAGACACTTGCAAATTGAAAGGGAGGGGATAGAGAAACATTTATCATGTATGTGGATATATAAAAAAAAAAGCCAATATAGCAATACTTATTTCAGACAAAAACAGATTTTAAGACAAACACTGTAACAAGAGACAAAGAAGGACACCATATGCTAATAGAGGAGATAATCCGACAAGAAGCTATAATAATTCTATGTATCTATGCACCCAATATGGGAGCACCCAAATACATAAAACAGTTAATAACAAACATAAAAAATTAATTGATAATGATATAGTAACAGTAGGGGACTTTAACACCCCATTTACATCAATAGACAGACCATCTAAATAGAAAATCAACAAGGAAAAAATGGCTTTGAATGACACACTGGACGAGATGGATTTAACAGCAGAGTAGATATTCTTTTCAAGTGCACATGGAACATTCTCCAGAACAGATCACATATTAGCCCACAAAACAAGCTAGAAGAGAACACAGTCAGTAACTTTCTACATAGGCTTCAACAAATTCAAAAAGACCAAAGTCATATGACGCATCTTTTCTGACCACAATACAATGAAACTAGAAGTCAACCACAAGAAAAAATCTGGAAATAACACAAATACATGGGGTTAAATAATATGCGACTAAACAATGAATGGGTCAACCAGGAAATCAAAGAAGTAAAAAAGTACACAGAAACAAATGAAAATGAAAACACAATGAGACAAAATCTCTGGGATGAAGCAAAAGTGGTCCTAAGAGGGAAGTGTACAGCAATACAGCCTACTTCAAGAAGCAAGAAAAATCTCAAAAACCCACCTACCCTAAAGGAGCTAGAAAAAGAACAACGAACAAAACCTAAAACCAGCAGAAGGAAGGAAATAATAAAGACTAGAGAAGAAATGAATGATACAGAAACTAAAAAAACAATAGAACAGATCAATGACACCAGGAGCTGGTTCTTTGAAAAAAATCAATAAAACAGACTTATCAACAAAAAGAGAGAAAGGACTCAAATAAATAAAATCACAAATAAGAGAAGAAATAACCAATCGCACAGAAATACAAACAATTAGAATATTATGAACCTGGAAGAAATGGATAAATTCCTAGAAACATATAAACTACCAAAACTGAAACAACTCCCAAAAACCAAAAGCCAAGTACCAGATGGCTTCATAGATGAATTCTACCAAACATTTAAAGAAGAGTTAATACCTATTCTTTTCAGACTATTCCAAAAAACAGAAAAGGAAGGAAAACTTCCAAATTCATTTATGAGGCCAGCATTACCTTTAAGCCAACACCAGGTAAACACATGACTAAAGAGAACTACAGGCCAATATCTCTGATGAACATACATGCAAAAATCTGCAACAAAATACTGGCAAACAGAATCCAACAATACATTAAAAAAGTCACTCATGATGATCAAGTGAGATTTATTCCTGGGTTGCCAGGGTGGTTCAATATTCGCAAATCAACACAATACATAACATCAATAAGAGAAAGGATAAGAACCATATGATCATTTCAATAGAGATAGAAAAAGCAAGTGACAAAGTGCAATTTCCATTCATGATAAAAACCTTCAACAAAGTAGGTTTAGAGGGAACATATCTCTACATAATAAAGGCCATATATAAAAAACCCCACAGCTAACATCATCATCAAGGGGGAAAAACTGAGAACATTTCCTCTAAGGTCGGGAACAAGACCAGGATGTCGATTCTCACCACTTTCATTCGACATAGTACTGGAAGTCCTAGCCACAGCAACCAGACAACAAATAGAAATAAAAGTCATCTAAATCCATAAGGAAGAAGCAAAAGTTTCACTACTTGCAAATGATATGATATGCTGATACTATATATAGAAAACCTGAAAGACTTCACCACAAAACTGCTAGAACTGTTATACAAATTCAGTAAAGTAGAGGGTACAAAATCAAGGTACGGAAATCTGCTGCATTTCTATATACCGATAATGAAGCAGCAGAAAGGGAAATCAAGGAATTGATACCATTTACAACTGCACCCAAAATAATAAGATATCTAGGAATAGACCTAACCAAAGAGGTGAAAGACCTGTACTCTTAAAACTAGAAAACAATGATACAAGAAATTGAAGATGACACAAAGAAATGGAAATACATGCCATGACATTTATATTATCCAAACAATCTACACATTTAATGCAATCCCTATCAAATACCAATAGCATTTTTCACAGGGCTAGAACAAATAATCCTAAGATTTGTATGGCATCACAGAACACCTCAAATAGTCAAAGCAATCTTGAAAAAGAAAAGCAAAGCTGGAGGCATCACAATTCCAGACTTCAAGTTATATTACAAAGCTGTAGTGATCCAAACAGTCTGGTACTGGTATAAAGACAGACATATAGATCATAGAACAGAATACAAAACCCAGAAAAAAACCCTCACATCTATATGGTCAATTAATCTTCAACAAAGCAGAAAAGAATATCCAGTGTGAAAGTCTCTTCAACAAATGGTGTTGGGAAAACTGGACAGGAACATGCAAAAGAATGAAACTGGACCACTTTCTTATACCATACACAAAAATAAAAACGGATTAAAGACCTAAATGTGAGACCCAAAACCATAAAAATCCTAGAAGAGAACACAGTCAGTAACTTTGACATCAGCAGTAGTACACTTTTTCTACATAGGTTTCCTGAGGCAAGGGAAACAAGAGGAAAATGAACGATTGGGACTCCACCAAAATAAAAAGCTTCTACACAGTGAAGGAAACAATTAACAAAATTAAAACGCAACCTACAGGATGGGAGAAGATATTTGCAATGATGTATGTGATAAAGGATTAGTATCCAAAATCTATAAAGAACTTAAACAACTCAACACCCAAATACCAAATAATCTAATTAAAGACATGAACAGACATTTTTCCAAAGAAGACATAGATATGGCCAATAGGCACAAGAAAAGATGCTTAACATCACTCATTACCAGGGAAGTGGAAATCAAAACCTCACAGCGAGATATCACCTCACACCTGTCAGAATGGCTAAAGTCAACAACACAAGAAACGACAGAAATAGAAAAAGGAATCCTCTTGCACTGCTGGTGGGAATGTTAACTGGTGCAGCCACTGTGGAAAACAGTATGGAGGTTCTTCAAAGAGTTAAAAATAGAACTACCCTAAGATCCAGCAATTGCACTACTGAGTATTTACCCAAAGAATACAAAAACACTAACAAAGAGATGGATGTTTAGATAGATGTTTACTGCGGCATTATTTAAAACAGCCAAACTATAGAAGTAGCCCAAGTGTCCATCAATTGATGAATGGATAAAAAAGATGTGGGGTGTGTATACACACACACACACACACACACACACACACACACACACACACAAATGAAATATTATTCAGCCACAAAAATGAATGATATCTTCTCATTTGCAATGACAGGGATAGAGCTGGAAGTATTATGTAAAATAAAATAAGTCAGAGAAAGACAAATGCCATATGATTTCACTCATATGTGGAATTTAAGAAACAAAACAAAGGAACAAAGGGAAAAAAAGAGAGAAAAGCCAAGAAATAGACTGTTATGTATAAGAACAGACTGCTGGTGGGGGAGGTGAGGGAAGTTTAAATAGGTGATGGGGATTAAAGAGTGCACTTGTCATCATGAGCACTGAGTATTGTAGGGAAGTGCTGAATCACTACATTGTACAGCTGCAACTAATATAACACTGCACATTATGCTGGAATTAAAATAAGTTAAAAAAAAGTAAAAGCAACAAAAGAAAAAAACTGATAAACTAGACTTCATCAAAATTAAAAACTTAGGTGCTGCAACCTATAGAAAAAACCTACAGAATGAGATACCACTTCACACACACTAAGATGGCTAGAATCAGTACGACACATAGTAACAAGTATTGGCGAGGATGTGGAAAAATTGGAATCTTCATACATTACTGTCAGGAAAGTAAAATGGAACAGTCAGTTTAGAAAGTCTGGAAGCTCATCAAAAGATTAAACACAGGGTAACCATTTGATCTAGCAATTTCCCTTCTAAGCATATACCCAAGAGAATTAAATTAAAGAGAAATAAAACATATAAAAACTTGTATGTGAATGATCTTATGAGGTAAAAAGTAGAAACATGAATGTCCATCAAATGAAGAGCAGATAGAGAAAATGTGGTATATTTATACAATGAAATATCCAATCATTAAAAGAAATGTAGTACTCGTACATGTTACAACCTATATGAACCTTGCAAACATTATGCTAATAAGCAAAAGCAGCCAGTCAAAAAGCCATATTCATATGGTCCATTTATATGAAAGTTTCAGAATAGGCAAACCATAGGGATAGAAAATCATGGAGGGGCGCCTGGGTGACTTCGGTTCAGGTCATGATCTCAGGGTCCTGGCATCGAGCCCCACGTGGGGCTCCCTGCTCAGCCGGGAGTCTGCTTGTCCCTCTCCCCCTGCCCCTCCCCCTGCTCATGCTCTCTTTCTCAAATAAATAAATCTTTAAAAAAGAGGAAGGAAGGAAGGAAGGAAGGGAGAGAGGGAGGGAGGGGAAAAAATGAAAAGAAAGAAAAGAAAAGAAATGAAAAAAAAATCATGGAGACAGAAAGCAGAATATTGCTTGTCTGTGGCTGAGAGGGAGGCTGGAAGGACAATGGAGAGTGGCTGCTAATGGGTCCAAGGTTTCTTTCTAGGGTGCAATATTCTAAAGGTGATTATGTTGATGGCTGCACAACTCTGTCAACATAGTAAAAAAAAAAAAACACTTAATTTTGTACACTTTTTACCTTGCAGACAATCCTTATAGCAGGTAAGTTAATAGCTGCATAAAACTTTTAAGAATAAAAAAAGGTAACCTAAAGCTTAAACTTCTTTGCAAGCTTGAAAAAGTGAGACTTTACATACAGATCAATTGTCTTCAGAGCTCCTGAAGAGGCTCTGAGTGAGGAAGCCCATAGCATATACCCTCTACCTTTGACTCAGGGACCCACCGTACGTGTGATGCTCAGGAGTCTAAAAGAGGCAGCCTTTCCTCTGCAGGAATGCATAAAGCATAAAACCGTGATAGGAGACATGGCTAGTCTGTTAAATAAGAGTTAATTAGAAATTCTGTAACCGATCTAGTGAAACTTCTGTTTGGAAGGTAGCTGGTTTCATTTTTCAGTGCCTTAGAAGCCTAGAAAATAGTCTGTAACTAGAAAGTATATATGCGGCAGCTTGTCTCTATTATTTATACTGTAGTATATACAGAAACAGAGCTACAAAGAGAGTATCAAAAAGAAAGAATAAGGGTGGAACTTTTAGTTGAATATTGTAGGATTAAATCACTGTAAAACTAATCTTCCTGCCCAGACTTTATTCAAAGTGATAGGTGTTTGAATCGATCTATGAATTATGCCAACTATAAAAGCGGTGGCTATTTAGAAAATACACAAAGAACTGTATACCAGAAAATGTCATGTTAAAAGATGAGCTAAAAATCACCAAACCATCATTGCACTCTATCTAAACTGGCTCTCAGGAAGGTTCTGAAGACTGATGCATTGGCCCTTATTTTTTTTTTTAAGATTTTATATATTTTATTTGTCAGAGAGAGAGAGAGAGAGAGAGAGAGAGAGAGAGAGAGAGAGAACACAAGCAGGGGGAGCAGCAGGCAGAGGGAGAAGCATGCTCTCTGCTGAGCATGTAGCCAGATACGGGACTCCATCCCAGGACCCTGGGATCACGACCTGAGCCGAAGGCAGATGCTTAACAGACTGAGCCACCCAGGTGTCCTGATGCATTGACCCTTATGTAAGTGATTATTACAGGTTAACCTGTAATCCTTCTGAGTTATCTGCTCAAAAGAAAATAGCCTAATACAGTGATTGCCAACAGGAGAGGGTGAGATGGGGCAGGGATTAGATATATTTGAACTTTTCCAATTTAGAAATGACTGCCCAGTTCCTAGGAGGCCCATAGTTTCATGGACATGAGCCTTCCATTACTCAGCTGAATGACCAGTAATCTGTCCTCTTTAATGCTGAACTGTATTTGGTTACATGAACATATCACAGTTTGTTTATTCTACTGATCGATACTGGGGCTATTTCCAGCTTTTGGCCATTATGTTTTCAGTCCTCCTGGTTAAATACCTAGGATTGGAATGGCTGGGTCATAGGGTATGTTTAGTTTTTTTTCCTTTAAAAAAAAAAAAAAGAGCTTTTCTTGTCATGTACTATTTTACGCCTGAACAACACGCAAAACCTCTAGTTTCTCTTCAGTCTTACCAACACTTGATATTTAAGTCTTTAATTTTCTTCCTTCTGTGGATGTGTAATGGTATGTTATTGTAGTGTTAATTTTCATTTCTCTGATAACTAATGATGCTGACCATCCTTTCATGTACTGATCAGCTATTCTGACACTTCTGGAAATCAAATTACATGCATGCTAGACTTTTTGACGTTGTCCTAGAGGTCTCTGAAGTTCTATTTATTTTTTTCCCCAATGATTCTTTTCTCTGTTCTTCATATTGGGTAATTTCTGTTGATTTACAAATTCATTGACTCGCTCTTTTGTCCTGTCTAATCTGCTGTTATTCACACCTAGTAGACTTCAAAAAATTCATATATTGTATGTTTCCATTCCAGAATTTCCATTTAGTTCCTTTTTTGGGGTTTCCATTTTTCTGCTGAGATTTCCTAACTATTCATTCATTATGAGCATGAACACTCTCCTTTACATCACTGAATGCAGCTGCTTTCAAGTCCTTGTCTTCAAAATCCAACATCTGCGTCATCTCAAGATTAGTCTCAGTTGATTGCTTTTTTATTGAGAATGGGTCATATTTTCTTGTTTTATTTTGTTTGTACATTTCATGTAAATTTGGACTATTTTCTGGACACTGTCAGTATTATTTGTGGAGACTCTGGATTCTATAATATGACCCTGAAGAGGACTGATCTTTGTTTTGTTTTAGCAAGGAATTAACTTAGTTGGACTCAAACTGAAAACTCTTGGCTCTTGGGCAGCACTTCAATTCTTACTTCGGTTCTTCTGGCCTAACTGGGCTGGCTGGAGTAGAGTTTGACCACACGTGTAGGTCAGGGTCCGCTAGTGATTTAGGCAGTGTATGCACAAAATTTGTGGCTTCTGCTTTCTGCTCTCTGGGATACCTCACTTTCCTGGAATTGTGGCTGCCCTGAAGCCTATTCTTCAAGCCAAAAGGATAGCGGGTTTTGTGAAGTTGTAGGCATCCCATGGCCTGCCTTCAGGCTAAAATCTGTAAAAAGTAAAAAATTCCTCAAGTGCCATTTCTTCCAGTATCTTCAGGGTTTTGTTTTTATACTTTTTATTTTCCCACATTATTCAAGATTATAGCTGTTATCTGTAGGGAGTTGGCCTGACAGAAACTTTCTCAGCCACCTCTGGAAGCAAAACTGCCTATACTTTAAAAAAACACATTTGTAGTGCTCCAGACCACTGTAGTTCACAGGTAGCAGGTAACTCTCCCCCATGCGTGCATACCCCGCCTGCTATCAATTTGGTTATATACATACCAAGAAGTATCTGGTTTATAGAAGTTATATTTGTTATTACAATTATGTATTTTAAATAACAACAACATAAACCAATGGATTATGAGAACAAAGGGACTGTTGTCACTTCTATGAAAACTGCACTGAATGGTTTGAAAAGATTTATTAAAAGTTAAGTTGCTAAAAATTTCCTGTGAAACTGAATTTAGTGAAGACAGTTATAAACTAAAAAAAAAAAATCACATAACTTCAGAAGGAATCTGCATTTAGATAATTTCACAAGTCATTAAGGTTTTGCTCTACTCTAAAGAAACAGAAACTCTAAAACTTGTAGACAACGCATGGGTATGGCTTATATAAAAGATATGATGGTAGAGGATAAATCAGCAGACTCATCAAAAACAAACAAACAAACCCCCAAACCTGTCTGTATATCATAAGATTGATGACTAAAAATATATTTATATGTTTTAAATAAAATAAAGTTCGACATGGAATTATTTTGGTACCTGTAATGCTCCATTTTTGCTGAAGGATGAAACACACTGCATCAGTCGACTTAACTCTTCAGAAACTGCTTCCACCACCTTGGATAGAACTCGAGGTACCAATTCCTTAGAAATAGTGAACACCTGATGGAAGGGTTTTAAGTGAGAAGAAATGATGTATTATGGGAACATTTCCTGATTTGAATTTGTTAAAAACAAAGATACACATAAAAAAAAATTAACTCACAGGTCTTCTAAGTCATATTTTCAAAGGATCATAATTATGAATGAATGGAAGATATAGACTTAAATTGTATTAAGTGATTCATGCCACAACTAATCCTCTTAAAATCTATTGGCAAATATAATTCTGGAAGGTACTGCTGATGTTGACAAACTAAAAATAGTTTCAAAGATTTCTTCTTCCTCTTGCCCTTTTCACAAAAAGAAATATTATTTCTAAAGAGGAAATTATAGAAATAAAAATCTACTGTGTCAGTTTTTTACCACAATTAAAAAAGAAAACATACTGGGTCAGATTCTTCTTAGATTAAAACAAACACCATATCATACCGGGCACTTTAATGTGTATTGGACAACAAAGTCCCCAATTTTACTATTTGCTGAATTTAATATGTATTTCCTTTCATTTGACATAAAACATTATTTTCCAACTTTGAATTTTGATATTTTCAGGCTAAGAGCTATTATATTTCCTAATGTGGTGTAATGTTTTACTATGCTGATTTATAAATTTGTCAAGTTATGATCATGTAGGAAATACTAAATAATAAACATTATGAATGAAATTCTACTTTCAGTCATTGAGATAAATTAAAAAGGGGCTTGAAAAACCCAATACAAATCTTGGTTACTGATAGTGAACATTAATAACAGCTGCCTCTTTAAGAATCACCACCATCATTAAAAATGCCCACATATTTTGCAATTCCTCTACCACCTGTCCATCTACCACAGAAATGCTTTCACTAACTGATGATTTAATTTTATCCTCTAATTTTATTGGAAGCTAACATAATAAGAAAGCATTTGTAGATCTTTGATAAAATCATGATAAATTTAAAAATGTGATAAATTCTTGCTAGAGTTAAATCATATATAAACTTTATATTTATGAGGAATGTGTATGTTTTCCTTTATTAAGTAATGAAAACTATAACATACTATATTTCTCTTTCGGCTCTAGTTGTTTCAAACTTAGAGCCAAATTTAGGAACAAGGTAGCATTCTCTGTTTCCTTTGGTTACTCTGTTGTTTTAGCCTGGATTATCCGTACTTTTCCAGTTTAGCTTGACAACCTCTGATAATTTTGGATGAAGACAGTGGTATAAACTAAATACACCTCCATCAGATACATACAGCTTTTTTTTTTTTTTTTTAAAGATTTTATTTATCCATTTGACAGAGAGAGACAGCGAGAGAGGGAACACAAGCAAGGGGAGTATGAGAGGGAGAAGCAGGCTTCCCGCCGAGCAGGAAGCCCGATGCAGGGCTCGATCCCAGGACCCTGGGATCATGACCTGAGCCGAAGGCAGAAGCTTAACGGCTGAGCCACCCAGGTGCCCCCAGATACATACAGCTTAAAAGGCACTCAAGCAACAGTGGAAATTATCTAATGATAATCTCTTTGCTGGGCCCCATTTTATCTGGTCACCCATCAGTCTATGAGCTATAACAACTCTGAAAGTACTGGCAAAGCAGTGAGTAATGGATTGTGAAATTATAGAACAGGTAGTCATAGTGGTGATAATGATGATAGCCGTGCCTCTTTTGATGTTCCTTAGAAGAGTCCTTCTAAGAAGGATGTTAACAAAGGAGGTTAATGTAAAGCTTAAGATGATAATGCCTCAAGTGAGGGCAAGTTTTAGCAAGAACCAGAGGCATCAACATCTAAATGTACTTAAGTCAGCTGCTGATAGGAAACCATGCACCTGCTTCCTAACCTCAGCCTGCCCTTTCAGCCTATCTTTCTAACAAGTCTAGTTTTCTGGAATCCCAGCCTCTATGTAAGAACACATTGCTACATGAATAAAACACCAATGCTTACTTGTATCCTGGTTGAAAAGAGGTTAATGAATTTTCCAAGATAAGAGATTTAACATACCTTTCAATCCAAGAAAAGGAAAAAACATCTTTTCAATCTCTCTTTTCCTTACCTTTTGAACATTAATGAATTTAGTTTTAAACACACAATTTCAGAAAAAAACTCTCATAGTTATAAAGCACACGTGTTTGTGTGCATGCATTAAAGTAGAGTTGTGCTTCATTTATACTCAAGATATATTCTGAAGGGAAAAAAGACTACCATAAAAACCATCAAATTTGCTGCTTTTTCTTTTTTCCAGTTACCCATATGTCTCAGGAACATCTAATGACAGCTTACCTCTGCATGCACAGCAATTATATTCACCAATGCTTCTTTTAAATAGTTTCTGACACCTGAAATCAAGATAAGGGAGGGAAAAAAGGCATTTAATGGAAACAAGCTACCCATCTCCCTTGATGGCATTACTGTGCACTAGTGCCTCAAGTTTTTTTTTTTTTTTTTTTTTACAGATTATATTTATTTACTTGAGAGAGAGAGCAGAGAGCACAAGTGAGGAGGAGGGGAGAGAGGGGCAGAGGGAGAGGGAGTAGACTCCCCACTGAGCAGTGAGCCCAATATGGCGCTAGATCCCAAGACCCTGAGATCACGACCTGAGCCAAAGGCAGAGGCTCAACCAACTGAGCCACCCAGGTGCCCCTGCCTTAGAGTTTTCTAAGGAGAAACAGAAAGTAACACTACCACTATCTATTTCCTTTTGAGGACCAAATGGTAAAAGGACTATTTTCGTACAGGTTTTAAAAAAAGGCTAAATTAGGCATTTTCTTTCATTGTTTTTCCATTTCTGTCATTATTTCTCTGAAACTGATGGTCAGTCTGTTTCAAAACTGAAATTTAAAACTCTCCTTCAGTTTCTTCATATATGTGTGCGCACACACACACACCCCCACACACTCATATTAGCAGACCCCCCCCCCCAAAAAGACAGAAGGAAGATATTTACCAAAGCTTATAAAAGCTAAATATCTATTATAACATTTTGTTTCCAAAGGTAAAAGTTAAGTTATGCAGAATGACTGTTTTGATCTTAAAAAATTACTTCTAGGAGAAACTTCTGACAAAAATCACAATCTGATTCTGCAATGTAAGTTAAAGATTGGACAAAATACAAGATTTCAGGACAGTACAGAATTAACAAACACTACTGCACTCAAAAGCAGGTGTGCACAAGATTTAACAGTACAGGAGTCTGAAGTCAGATTATCTTGATCAAACCCCAGTTTCATCACCTACAAGCTATTACTCCTGGCAATAAGACTGAGAGTCCAGCTTTCTCTTCTATCAGAGTATAAGAACAGTACCTATCTTGCAGGCTTATAGTGAGGATTACAGGAGATAATGCATGGATCAGTCCCGGTATCCACAGGGCAAGTAAGAACTTTTATTACCATTATTTTGTAGGAAAAAAATGTTAAAATACTGCTTTACTGTAACTCTAAAGAAATTACTTTTACTTGGAGTGGAGTATTACTTCAGAATGTCTTCTAGAATTAATTGCAAATACTGAGAATTCCTTTTCTACAGAACAGAGAAAATTGTACTGTATAGTAAAACCATGGATGTTAACAGTAACAATATTAAGGAGAATCTTTTTCTATAATGTCGTCTAAGTTACTGATTATTTAGAAAAGTTGAGATTAAAGGCCAAGAACTATAATCAACTTTCTGAATTGACATTTTCAGATTCTAAGTATAGAACTAATTTTTGGCTCTGTCATATGCTATGGTATATACATAGGTATACTATTTTTCTTCTGAGGAGCCAATTTATATATACTTTGGGATATGGAGGTTCAGGTGTTATTAATTCTGTTTTTCTAGTGGGAAAACTGAGAAAAATGTTTAAGAGCAAACAAATATAATTCAGAAATTAGTTGAAATCAACTAATTGCAAGGTACAATAAGTCTTATCTGGGAGGTAGGAGAGAAACATATCAGGAACCTATTGTAAGTGAAAGTGAAATAGACTACCTTGTGCTTAAGACCAGAAAAGCTTTCTTCCTCTAAGAGGAAAGTCATACCACAGAGTTGTTCCCTCGGATTGTTCACTTGCTATATATAGTGAGGGCAACAGGGAGACCTGGCTGTGACATCTGTTTCTGATGACTATGATCACCCCAGAAGGACAAGGTCTCCTCTTGTCCTTCGTTCTTGGGGCAGTTCTCCCAGGGTAAGTGGAGGAAAACAGGGAAGGGCTCTAGAGTTCAACAGTTCATAACCACTGTACTCAGGTCAAAAATTTTTAAATTGCAATACTGTGAAAGACTAGTTCACACACACCTACCTACATACATACCATGTATATAGTTACTAAAAATACAAGCACAATCTTAGGCGAGTGATGATGTAAGGAACTTAAGAGTAAGAAATTCAATAGTCTCAGTTGTTCATGAAAACCAGGGTTCTGTCAATGCTACTATTTGAACAAATGTCAGGAGTCTGGGTGCTAGCAATGTTCTAGCAATGATGATTAGAAATGTGAGGGCAGTTTTTAACTTCTAAAGTTCTTCAATGTAAAAGAGAAGAGTGGGGCCAGAGTGCTGACTAATAAGCAGAAAATTAAACTTAGAATAAAGCAAACCAGTGTCACATGCTATCAACTCAACTCCCACTCTGACCCTGATAGGAAAAACATTTCCTGGCAAGAACCCATCAGACTGATCATTACTAATAAAACACCCCGTAAAAGAGATAAATCTAAATTACTCAATATAATTCTAAAGACAAAACTGTGAATAGCAAGAATAAAAGCACAAGATACTTTCAGCCATTAGAACTATATTGCTGTTGATAAAAAATATGAAAACAAAGTCAAGCTTCCTGTTTTAGGTTGACCACAGGTTTCACAAGGATAATATGTTAGAAGGAACAGCCTAACCTGAACAAATTGAGGGAAAAAAAAAATTCTACCCTTGGAGACTTAATTTTTATGAATAGGACAAAATGAAATAATTGTACTCCCCTCCAAAAAACAACAACCACTTCAAGAGATAAGTGGTAATGTTGGAAAAAAAGAAGGAAAAAAATTTGTGGCCCTAGGAATGATCAGAAAGAGAGCTCCTGGTCAAACCACATGTCAGGTCAGTAAGGGTTCAAAAAGGCAGCATTAAATTGAACACGTCTGAAAAATGCATGCTTAGTTTGAGATGTAGATTTGTGAAATATTATAACCTTCCAAAGCAATGCATATGCTGGTGTTAATAACTTAACAATAAAAAGTTTTAAAATTAAAAATAAATCATTGATTGCCTCTCTCCAAAAAGCTATCCACTGTGTTAAATACAGAGATAATTATTTTTTATTGTATATTGGGCTGAAATTGTTATTAGTTCTAAGGGAGTAGCTAAAGTTCTCACTAATTCATTTAACATCAATTTGTTGGGATTCTACTCCATGGTGGACCCTGAAAGGCACACATCAGAGGTAGTGAGACATTAGGTCCTTCAAGTAGAGTATGTGTATATCCTCAATATGTGTTAAGACCCCAAAGTCTTAGTTATTAAATTTTATCCTAATGTTCTGGTATTCACATATGTGTCTAAGTTGTATGTAGCAAATATGTGGTACGAAGGATTTTATATTGTAAAAAAACCCAAAACTTTGTAATACAACTTATACTAATTCGTGAAACATTTACTTGCAATTTCTATTTTTTTTAAGTTCTTGAAAAGTTAAAGAATAGTACTGGGGATGGGTGGAGGAAGGGCACTGGACCTGGAGACTAGACAGCGTCCGTGTCTAGGGACTGAGGTCTGAAGGTTCACAAACATCAAACAGATAAGATCTTTGTGGTCTTCCTAGTTAAGAATTTCAATTCCTTTCTCTTTACTCCACTCTACAGCCTGTTATCAGCCGAAGGAGAAACAAAACCAGTATCACACCCTACTCACTAGTCTACCCTCCCTAGCATCTACCCTACTCACTCAGGGGTCCATACTAAGACTTTCAGATGTGTTTCTAAAAAACTAAACACAGATTAACCTCTTGGGTTTCAGTGCTTGGTGAGTTTTCTGCTTTAAAATGTTGCCCCAAATCCAGCTGTGAGAGGATGTCAGTTCTTTTTAAACTGTGTACCCAAAAGCCTATAACAATGGTAGGATGCCAGGGCTTGCCTTGCTTGCTCATGTGGTACTGGTGTCAAAGGACCCCATCAAAACACAGCTGACAGAAGGTAGCAATCTTCTTTTTGGTGGCTAGAGTGACATTTGCTCTTTACTGACCTGGAAGAGGAAAGTACATGGAAATCATGCCAAAAGGACAGAAATTCAATTACTCAGAGTTGAAAGAAACAGATTTGGGCTTTATAAAATGTAAAGCTGGGTCTTCCCTATGATTTCACTGGCAGCTGAGCAATGGGTTAGATTTGGAAAGCAAGAAAGAGGTAGTACGAATGTGAAGAAAGATCCTACAGCCGTCAGAGAAGAGCTGTACATAAATTTTGTTATTAAAGTGCCTGAGTCCTTGAAGTGGATGTCAGAGTTTAAAGGGACCATGGTCCATGGGGGCAGGACCAGGATTTGATTTTTGGTTATGGTACTATTTTCAAAAGGTCTATGATGACTATGACAAAGGGACATTTTTGTAGTCAATTTTGGTAGTATATGTTTTCTTCCCACTACATTTTATTCTAGTTTTAATATTATTAAGATTAATGGTTGATGATGACTTTTAAGTTCATTGAGGTGACAGAAAGAACACTCAATGTAAAGCCAGAAGTCTTGGGATCGAAGTTCTGGCTTACCTATATACTAATGATATGGTCCTAGACAAAAATCAGTTCACTTTTTTAGACAACAGCCTAGTTTACAAAATGTAGAGACTACAATGTCTGTTTTGCTATCAAAGCTGTTACAAAAATGTGATATATATTTATTCCCTTATTCTTTAAATATTTGTTGTGCATCAATTATGTGTTAGGCACTGCCGGGTGGTGGTGTACAGAAGTGAGCAAAACAGACATGGCCTCATCATAAGAGAGCTTATCTTGGTGGTAGAGGGCATTTTGTAGATTACAAAGCAGTACACATATTTTAGGCACTTTTTAAAGAAAGACAAAAATAGTTGGGTAAAAGGTATGATAACTAGAAGAAGGGCACCAGTTTCTCTTTTGGAAACACACAGTTTAGAAGTTTGGATACTGTACCCCATCATAACTGTCCCCTGGCTGTAGTATACCCTAATTGTAGGTAAAGTTCTTTCGCGTGGCACCAGCAATCTCTGAACAGCTGAATGTGCATATTAGAACATGACAGCAGCAGACAGCCCAGATACAATATCAAATGTTACTGCGATGTGCACTAACTGGAGATTTGTCTTTTGACTATACACTTGTTTTTCTAGTTTACACAAAGTTCTCTAGAAGTTGGAATTTCAGTGGAACTGTTTTGTCACATCTTGCATTGGTTTGGAAAGAACAGCTGAACATAACATACTAGCAATGGTTAGGGAAGACCTGGCTTCTATGGGGACACCTGAGAAATGGCCTGAGTAAATCAGAATTATACATGTGAATAGAAGGCAGATGCAGGTGTTGACCTCAAATACTATGTTACTTACTAACCAGTCACCCTGGGGCAAGTTTCTAAACAGCTCTAACGTGTAGTTTTCTCATTTATAAAACAGAAATACCATTTATTAAATGAAATAGTATTTCTAAGAGGCTAACAGTACATCTGTCAGAGAGCAGGCAGTCGGCAAATGGGAGGCAGTATTGCTGGTTACAACCCGCTGACTCTCCCTTGTATTTCAGAGGTGTTACACTTAGATCACCTCTCATGTCCTTTCAGCACGAACTCCCTCTCCTCCCACTGTAGCAGCTTTCCATTGATTTATATGACTTCTTAATTAGTAACTATCTACCCTGCTAGGCACCACAGGCATAGGCACCGCCCTTCACTTACCACATCTTTGTATCCTTACTACCTATCACAGTGGCTGGTCCGAGGCACAAGTGCAAAAATATTTATGACTGAAGAAATAAAAAAAGGCAAACACCATGGATGTCTTGCTCACTAGTAAGTTCTCTTCACCCTCTTACATAAGGTGATAAGGGAATGAATTAGTGAACAAATACATCAGAGAAAAATTTTAATGTATGTAAGATTCTATAGTACATAATTTTGTACTTGAGCCATCATCCACTAAATATGTCAATGCCTCAGTTTATGTGTAAAGGAGATACTCTAGCTAAAGCATGCATCTCTTGCTTCTCATAGGATTTAAGAAAACAGAAACAGTCCTGCTGAAATAATTTTACAAGATCCATTTGAAAAATACGATTTGAATAAATTAAGTATAGCAGAATGGAATACTGCCAAGTCTAAATACATGTTTTCTAAATATGCTTTGTTTTTCTGGCTATATACTTAACAAACAGCTTATTTCAAATAATAAACCTTTATATTTATTGAATGCTCACTATATGCTAGATACTCAGGAAGAAGCTCAGATATATTAGAACATAACGAACACTTAGTAAATGTGTTAGGAAACCCAGGTTTTTGCTTTAGCCCCACATTAAGTGGGCCATGAATGCCACATTTACAGTACTACTAGGAAATGAGTTATCCATGTGACCAGTGCACACAGAAAAATAAGGCAAACTGACTTGTTTCTTGGAGTTAAAATGTTACATTATTATGCTGTAGTAATAAGTATTGTTTTTAAAAAGGTTCCTCTTAGATAAACCCCCACAACTTTCCAAGGGAATGAGAACAACTTCTAAGTATTTACAATATGTATCTCCTCTACTCTCTGAATACAGAATTAGAATGTGTCATGATATTTGACCAAAAGTGTCCCCACCCACACAGTATCAATCTAGACTATCACTTAGCAATTAATCTAGTAGCCCAGTGTGGAAATTCCCCATGGAGAAAACAAAGCTCATCTCTGCTCTGAGCAAGAACCTGTAGGCTTCTTCTCGCAGGGTGGGCTTCCTGTAATTGGGTCTGGACCACTTACCATCTTCTCCAATAATGAAGGTCTTGATTTTCATACATGAAAGTGGAAAAGAAGTCTTTTTTTCTTGCTATATTTGTCAGTTTCTTCTTTTAATCAAATGAGGAAGGCACTTGGTTTTGGAATAGGCATACTACTAAATATTTATTGAGTGCCTATTACTATTACATGCCAGACTCTCTTCCAGGTGCTGGGGATACAGTAGTAAGCCCCCCCCCCCAAAAGAACAAATTCATAAGAAATAAAGCCCCACTCCTCACAGGGCATACATTCATATATTCTAATGGGGACACTATCAGGTTTAAGAAAACACGACCATTTTGCACTTGGGAGAAAGGCTTACACTGCCTCTAAAACAGCACAAGAAAGCAACAGCCTGAAAGAAAACTGTTCGGCAATTAAAAAATTAATTAATTAGTTAATTAATTAAAAAAAGAAAACTGTTCAGCAAACACTAAAACCCACATTGGTAAACAGAGGGCTTCTGTTTGATGAAATCCTCAGCGCTATTTATGAGAAAACAGTCCCCTGACATGTTGAAAGGACCTTAGTGTTGTTTCTGTGCCAATCTCATGGAATAATGCCTAGCAATAAGCTGTAACAGATAATGTACAGGTGTGTATGGAATGAACTGGATTTACATCTTAGCTGGAAAATCAGCTAATTCACTGGAGCTTCAGGTTTTCTTTGAAATTTGTGAAAATGTTTTACACATTAAAAAGTGTTATATAAGCAGATTTGATTCTTCTTATAATTAATAATTTGGACAAACTGTGAGGGAGAACTTTTCTAAAGCATGTCTACATTAAAAAACAGAATAGTGAACATTTCGGATTGATCAACCTTTCTTCTTTTTATTTTGAAAAAAATTGAATGCTCATTGAAAATAATTAAAACAACACAAAGTATATGCTTTCATAATAACAAATAAAAGTCCAATAAACTCCTTCATCCTTCTCCCTGGTTTGGTATGTATTCTTCCAAATCTCTTCCTATGAATATAAATTTTTCCCCCTCAAAAATGAGATTACACTACACATTCCTTCTTGAAACTTGCTTATGTCATTTTGTAATATATCACATTCTTCCATGCCAGTGTATACATATCTACCTTATCATTTTTAATGGCTGCCTGGTATTCTATGCTTTGGATGTACCATAATTTATTTATTGTTATTTATTCTAATTTATTAATTTTATTCTATTCATAATTTATTCTCCTATTAGACAATTACATTGCCTTTCAGTACAAACTACTATAAATAATGCTGCAGTGAATATCAATCCTTGTATTCTCATAGAATAATTTATGTAAGATATACCTTCCTAGAAGTGGGATTGCTGAGTCAAAGGGTTCTAGTTTTGATGAGTTCTGCCAAGCTGTCATTCAAAGCCATACAAAATTACAACTCTGCTTCTTCATGTCTTTTTATTTTCTTAACTTGGATTCTCTAATTACTATAATTAATAACTACAATATATGCTCCTCCTCAATCATAATGACAAAACTTTCCATTAAAACACTAAAATAAAATTTTAACCAAAACACAAAGATCAAAGGAAATTTACTAAAATTTACACAAGACTTATACTCAATCTAACTGTATAAAGACCATCTAAAAAAGCTAGAGAGAAAGAGCACTGTGCAGTTACAGAAAACAACTGCTGTACTATTTAAACCTATACCAAGAATGCAAACTTTTCCATGAAGCATTTCCTGTCATAATTGGACAGACAACTCCTTTAAACACAGACTGATTTCAAGGTATGCTGCCTAATGTTGTTTTGAAACATGATACTCTTCAGTCAATACTGTAAGAAATCAAACTTTGGAAACTCTGGAGATAGTACCTACTTTATAAACCACATTTCCTGTTTTTAACCCCTGTGCCCTAAATCAGTTATCAGTCCTAGTCTACAGATAAAAATAGATTGAAAAATACTATAAATATCCCACAATGTACTTTTTTCGGTCAAACTGAAACACTACATGAAAGAACTTTGGGGTATTTTTTTCTAAATAAATTATCTATTCAATTACATTCTGAAGACACATTATTGAAATTACTGCCTATTAAAAAAAGTAACCAGAAACTATCAATATTGGCAGACAGACAGAAAGGCCTAAATATTTTGCAACAAAATTAGCTTTTGTTGGAATAGAGTAAGGGTTTTAAGTTTCAGGTCTTCATGTTTTAGTTTGTTCATTCCTAAATTGATCTCTTTTCCTAAACTGATGTCTTTTGCCATATCAGATTTTTTAAATGAACACTTGAAGAGAGGACACCCTTCCTATGTATTATATGAATGAATAATCTCAACCTTTACTGTTCTCTATTTACTTTCTTGGGATATTTTCTTTCTGGTTTTAATTAATATGATCTCCTAGTTTTAAAATATGAATAGGAAAACTCTGTCCTATGAAAAGAGAAAATATGGCCAGCAGTGAAATAACAATTAAAACTATTTCATGGCTTATGTTTTCCATTTGTAAGAAAGGATTTATATTCGTAATAGTTAGCATTCATATACACCATAGACAAATAGCTTTCAAGACTCAAAAATGAGCAAGGATATCATGCATCTCCCACTTTATTTTTATTTTTTTAAATTTTTAAATAATTTTTTATTATATTATGTTAGTCACCATACAGTACATCCCTAGTTTTTGATGTAGTGTTCCATGATTCATTACTTGCGTATAACACCCAGTGCACCATGCAATACGTGCCCTCTTTAATACCCATCACCTATTCCCCCACCCCCCTCCCCTCTGAAGTCCTGTTTGTTTCCCAGAGTCCATAGTCTCTCATGGTTCATTCCCCCTTCTGTTTACCCCCCCTTTCTTCTTCTCTTTCTTCTCCTACCGATCTTCCTACTTCTTATGTTCCATAAATGAGTGAAACCATATGATAATTGTCTTTCTCTGCTTGACTTATTTCGCTTAGCATAGACATCTCCCATTTTAAAGTTAAAGTCTGACTGATAAAAGAGATTACGAATTACACCAACATAGAATCTCACAGAACACCTTATACGTTTGGCATAGAATATCAGTTTCATCATTTGAAACATGATACACTGAATTTCAAACCTAAAGGCAGATATGTAATCAATTTAACATTAGCTGATAAATCAAACTCATTTGTTTCAATTTAGTCTTTTGGCAGAAAATTTTTTTTTCATTAGAGGGCAACTTCAATTAGCAAAGTGAAAGAAACAAGAAAATAAAATTCATTCTATCTATGCAAATGGATGCATTTTGTTTTACACCTGCAATGTTTTATTACATTTGTATATAACATTTCATAAACAGGTCTGTAGTAACTGTCCAATTTCATAATCTCAAGTTCTTTTTTTAAATAAAACGATGTTGATTAAATCAAAACATAAGCATTTACTAATGCTTATGAGATAAATGCTTATGAGAGAAGCCAGGCTGAAGAACATGGCACAAAAGCCTGACCGTTTAAGTTAGAATCCTGGTTCCCCTAGTCAGCTGTGTGGGCCTCTGTGATTCACTGAACAGACACAGGAGGGTTCTACCACGGTCTGACCCATGACAGACGGTACTGTCCGTGTTATGGAGCGGCTGTTGCATCCCTATAACTGGAATCACCCACTGTGCAGCACAGCAAAGAAATACTAAGGTGAAGTCTCTATTCTCAACATATGGTTCCATATGCAATTTAAAAATAAATGTTTCAGCCATTAAACTGAAAAAAATGTCGAAATTAAAAACAACGAAGTTGTAATAAAATTGAAGGCAGAAAAAATATGAAAAGCCAATAGCTACCTTGGATTTTAAAGTCATTTACATAAGAAATTTTTTTAAATTAAAGTACAGTTGATAAAAAATGTTACATTAGTTTCAGGTGTACAACATAATGATTCAACAACTCTAAATATTATGCTATGCTCATAACTGTACTTACCATCCATTACCATCCAACACTATCAAAATACCATTGACTACATTCTCCATGCTATACCTTTCATCCCTGTGACTTATTTATTCCATAACTGGCAGCCTGAGCCTTTCACTCCCCTTCACTCATTTTGTCTATCCTCCCATCCCTCTCCCTTCTGGCAAACAACAGTTTTATTTATTTATTTATTTATTTATTTATTTATTTATTTATTATTTATTTATTTAAAATATTTTATTTATTTATTTGACAGAGATAGAGACAGCCAGCGAGAGAGGGAACACAAGCAGGGGGAGTGGGAGAGGAAGAAGCAGGCTCATAGCGGAGGAGCCTGATGTGGGGCTCGATCCCACAATGCCGGGATCACACCCTGAGCCGAAGGCAGATGCCCAACCGCTGTGCCACCTAGGCGCCCCTGTTCTTTTTATTTATGGGTCTGTTTCTGGTTGGTTGTTTTTAGATTCCACACGTAAGTGAAATCATATGGTATTTGTCTTTCTGTGTCTGACTTATTTCACTTAGCATAATATCCTTTAGGTCCATCCGTGTTGTCACCTCACACTAGTCAGAACAACTAATATCAAAAGGACAAGAAATAACAAGTCTTGGTGAGATCTGAAGAAAAGGGAACCCTCGTGCACTGTTGATGGGGACGTAAATTGATGCAGTCACTGTGCAAAACAGTATGGAGTTTCCCAAAAAAGTTAAAAATAGCAATAACATACAATCCAGTAATTCCACTACTGGATATTTACCCAGAGAAAACAAAAACACTAATTTAAAAAGATATATGCATCCCTATGCTTACTGTAACATTATATACAATAGTCAAGATATGGAAGCCACCTAAATGTTCATCTATAGGTGAATGCATAAAGAAGATGTGGTGTGTGTGTGTGTGTACACACACACACACACACACACACACACAGGAATATTACTCAGCCATAAAAAAGAATGAAATTTTGCCCTTTGTGATCAAATCTTGTAAATCTTTCAATAAGCATCTTTTAAGCCTAACTGTGACGATTAAAACTACTAAGCCCTGGATTTTAACTGCTGGAAATGAAATTGAAGAAGCCGCATGGCAAGGTAGAAAGGGCTTGGATGGTGGCATCTGACTTAGACAAGCTGTTTGCATACATTAACCTACACTTCCATCATGTGTAATACTGCTTTAAAAGCTTATTGCAAAGACAACCAACTACAAAGGCACGGGAGCTCAACAGCAGCAAGGAGAAGGAGCAGGACAGGTAGTAACAATGACTCATTTACTGCTAGGATTTTGTTTCTCTGACTATTTTTAACAAAATCTTCACGCCAGTGTTTGAATTTTAAGTTATTTTTACTCTTGAAAAATGTTATTAACAATTATTCAGGTGTTTTTCCATTTTCAGTATCAATGCTTGCTTTTATCACTCTACCAAATTTGTTGCTTACAGAAGGCTCTGGTAGTTTTATCCAAAAACAAATGCAACAACCCCTTTATTCTTCCTGATACTTTTATCATTCATTAATAGTAACCTTTATAACTCTGCCATACATTGAAATGATCCAGTATATGTCACTGTTTGTCAGGGAAAAAGGAAAACTGGACACATACTGTCCTTTTGGCAAGCTACCACCTGTTTTTTCAGCTGGGGTAGGACTGTAAACCAAAGCCTATGAGCCATCACTCAGGGAAAGCAGCAGCTCTCCCTCTTTTGACCTTGTCAGGTATGCCTCTGACAGAAAAAGGCACAAAGTGCTTTTTTAATCCAATTATTTACAAAATATTAGGATATGCAAAATTATGTAGTATTGTTATCCCTCTGGTCTGACCCATCTACTTCTCTAGTAAGAGTGATAAAGTTAGAATTTGAAGACAGAGGAAAAGCACTGACGTCCTAAGTCTAGTACTTTGAGCAAGTGTGATTCCTTTTCTGATTCTCCAAATTTTAAAAATCAGCCAAATGGGGAAAATAAAATCTTACCCCCAATGGGGTTGCTGGAAGGATACAATGTGATAATGTAAAAATAAGTTAAACTGTAAAATATTTTTATTTAAAGATGGACCAAGGGAGGGATGTCTAGGTGGCTCAGTTGTGTAAGCATCTGCCTTT
This sequence comes from Ailuropoda melanoleuca, assembly GCF_002007445.2. Taxonomy (NCBI): domain Eukaryota; kingdom Metazoa; phylum Chordata; class Mammalia; order Carnivora; family Ursidae; genus Ailuropoda; species Ailuropoda melanoleuca. The sequence goes on along the minus strand of NC_048222.1, from coordinate 25,857,436 downwards.
GGCTTGGGTCATGTTCCCAGGACCACACGGGGCCCCATGCTCAGTGGGGAGGCTAGGCTGCTTCTCCCTCTGCCCCTCTCCCTGGCTTGTGTTCTCTCTTACTTACTCTCGCTCTCAAATAAATAAAATCTTAAAAAGAAAAAAGGACCAAGGGCTGTGGCAAGGGAGGTGGGTGGGAGATGGGGTAACTGGGTGATGGGCACCTCCTTAATAGGAGGGCACGTGATGTGATGAGCGCTGGGTGTTATAGGCAACTAATGAATCATTGAACACTACATCAAAAACTAATGATGAATTTAACAAAAAAGAAAAATGGACCAAAATGAAATATCTTAATAAATTTATCAAGTTTTCAGTATGAACTAAAGCAATATGATATTTGGTATTTTATTTTTAATGTTACAAGTTTAAAAATGACAAAAATGCTCCAGCCTTACCTGTTTCCATTCACACAGTTGTGACTTACATAGTATGTTATCAGTTCTCTCTCAAGGTGCTCCTCAGGCAGCGTACATACAAGGAGTCACCTACATTCCTATAGGTGTCTATTTACTAAAACATTCATTTGTTCAAACATATGTTGAGAATCCGTTATGTAAAGGGACTTCCTATTGTGGGGACCCCAGTGGTGACTAAAGCATGGTGCCTGCCATCAAGAGGCATAGTAGAGTAGTCTCCAAACTTCTTTGATTATGCAAGTTACAGGTAAAAAAATGTTGAGCCCTCTTGATATAAGATTATAATGTATAATATATAACCTCTGATTTATACAACTATGTTACACTATGTTAATGTATTGTAATAAATACATATAATATATAAATTTATAAAACATAATTTATACACATAAATGTACATTATATATTCCATGCATTATAAATATGAAAAACAAACTAGAAAACGAGATAAAAAGGAAATAAAAATTATTTTATTAGTTTAAATAGGCTAGGTTATGCTAAAGTTAAAAAACCCCAAAATATCAGCTTAACACAATAGCAAATATATGTGCTTAATAAGACATGTCCCATGGGAGTCAGAAGGGTCTGATCTCTGTAGTTATTCATGGATCTCAGCTTATGGAGGCTTTACCTTAATATGTTTCTTAAATTTTACATTTAACAGATAAAAATGTTTTTAAATTAAAATCACAGTGATTTGAAGGTCTGAATCTAAGTTCACTTTATTTAGATACTTAGATTTAGTGACTTTCATAGCTGAAAAATTCCTACACAAGTATTACACACAGATAAGCACTTGAAAAAGGTACACAATTGGCTGCTTACTAAATCACGATACTCTGTTCTCAAGATTTTTAAGTTTGTAGTTTTCCCCTCTTTTAAAAATTAAGTATAACTTATAGGTGGCTGTCATAGCAGAGCCCTTTGGCTGACAGTGTCTGAGGATCTGCGGATGGTTTACTGAGTCCATTAATAACTCCTGTTGAGACTCATATTGTTGTCATCTCCTGCTACCTGCACCCCCACCCCCACCCTATCTCTGTTCGTAAGGAATGTGACTGATGATACCTGGTCCAAAGATTTACAATGCAAATTTGGTCATTATGGTCCTATAGTTGATGTGTATGTTCCACTTGATTTCTACACCTGCCATCCAAGAGGATTTCCTTATATCCAACTTGAGGATGTCTGTGACACCAAAGATGCTTTACATAATTTAGACAGAAGATGAATTTGTGGACGCCAAAATGAAATACGGTTTTCACAAGGGGATCAAAAGACTCCAGATCAAATGAAAACCAAGGAAGGGTGGAATGTGAACAGTTCTTTATGCTATGATGAGGACAGTTATAGATATTCAGGAAGTTGAAGTTATGAAAGAAGAAGATCAAGACGCTAGTACTTTGATGACAACCATAGGAGATTTTATGGCCCTGGGTGGCACAGTCAATTGAGAATCCACTCTTGATTTCGACTCAGGTTGGAATCTCGGGATGTGAGATCAGGCCCGCTCGGTGCTCAGCACAGTCTGCTTGAGATTCGCTCTCCCTGGCCCTCTGCTCCTCCCGCTCATGCTTGCTCTCTCTCTCTCTAAAATACATACATACATACATAGAAAACTTTATAGTCTTAGAAACAGACCAGCTGGGGGGAGGAGGAAAAGAGATGGCGGAGGAGTAGGGGACCTTTTGTCAGCTGGTCCCCTGAATCGAGCTGGATATCTACCAGATCATCCTGAACACCCACGAAATCAGCCCAAGACGTAGGTAGATACATCTGGATCTCTACAAACGAACATCTTCAGCACTGAGTATTGAGGTACGAAGCAGGGAGCTGTGAATCCGCGAACAGATATCGGAAGATAAACGGAAGGGGGAGGGAGCTGCCATGCTCGGGCGTTGGGAAGCAGTAGCTTCCCACACTGGGGAGCGGGCCGGACTCCTGGACCAGTAGCGGCAGGGAAACCAGACTGAAACCAGGAATTTGGGAGCATGCGCTTGAACCAGACTGAAACTGGGAGCTTGGGAGTGCATGCGTGACCACACTGAAAACCAGAGCTCCGGAGCACGCCCGAACCACACTGAAACAGGGAGCTCGGGAGCACGTGCGGGAACTGGGGCGGCTGGTGGTGTTAGAAGCACAAAGAGCAGAGATGTGCTGGCCCTGGGAGCGAGGGCTGGGAGAGTGGCTGTGGGGAGCACATCCAGGGTCGCTGCAGGATTTTTAGCAGCACCGACAGAAACAGAGTTAAAGTGGCCAGGAGAGCTCAGTGGAGAGCGGACTGCGATCTCTCTGTTTTGAGATAGAGGCTAGGATACGGCCACTGGTGCTCTGACTCTCAGAAGAGTCACAGAAAACAGCCAGGGAAAGCCACCAGAGAACAAAAGCCTGGAAAAACCAGTTCACATTGTGCCCATCCCCACCCCACCTCAGTGGGGGGGGACAGGGCAACTCTACCCAAACAGGGTTGCCTGAGTATCAGCACGGCAGGCCCCTCCCCCAGAAGACAGGCTGAAAAAACAAGAAGCCCACATCCCTAAGGTCCCTATAAAACAAGTGCACATTGCTTGGGTCCTGGTCAGTAATTTGGGCTCTGCACATCCCCCTAACCAGTCCTCATCAGAATGAGAAGGAGGAGGAACCCCCAACAAAGGAAAAAAACAGAAACTGTGGCCTCTGCCACAGAACTAATGGATAGGGATATAACCAAATTGTCAGAAAAGGAGTTCAGAGTAACAATGGTCAAGATGATGTGTAGGCTTGAAAAAAAATATTAATGAAAATATTAATGAGAATATAGAACCTCTAAAGACAGAAATGAGAGCAAATCTGGCAGAAATTAAGGATACTATGAATCAAATGCGGTCTAAACTGGACGCTCTGATGGCCAGGGTGAACGAGGCAGAAGAACGAATTAGTGAGTTGGAAGATGAGATGACAGAAAAGAAGGAAAAAGAGGGAACATGGCATAAAAAACTCCAATTTCAAGAAATAAAAATATGGAAGATTACTGACTCAACGAAACATTACAATGTCAGAATCACTGACATCCCCGAGGGGGTGGAGAAAGAGAGAGGTCTAGAAGAGATATTTGAACAATTGTAGCTGAGAACTTCTCTAATCTGGTGAAGGAAACAAGCATTTGTGTCCAAGAGGCAGAGAGGACCCTTCCCAAGATCAGTGAGAACAGACCAACACATCACATAATAGTACAATTTGCAAATCTAATATCCAAGGAAACTATCTTGAAAGCAGCCAGGGGGAAGAGAATCCTCAANAAAACAAAGACTTCACAGGCAACATGACATCATTAAAATCATATCTCTCAATAATCACTCTCAATGTGAACGGTCTAAATGCTCCCATAAAACGCCACAGGGTTTCAGAATGGATAAAAAGACATGACCCATCCATATGCTGTCTACAAGAGACTCATTTTTAACCTAAAGATACATCCAGACTGAAAGTGAAGGGATGGAAAACCATTTTTCATGCCAAGGGACGTGAAAAGAAAACTGGGGTAGCAATTCTCATATCAGACAGATTAGATGTTAAGCTAAAGGCTGTAGTTAGAGATACAGAAGGACACTATATTATTCTTAAAGGGTGCATCCAACAAGAGGATCTAACAATTATAAATATCTATGCCCCCAACAAGGGAGCAGCTAGATACACAAGCCAACTCTTAACCAGAATAAAGAGACATATAGATCATAATACCTTAATAGGAGGGCACCTCAACCCTCCGCTCTCAACAATAGACAGATCATAAGCAGAAAATCAACAAAGAAACAAAAGCTTTGAATGACATACTGGACCAGATGGACCTCATAGATATATACAGAATCCTACACCCTACAACAACAGAATACTCATTCTTTTCGAATGCACATGGAACTTTCTCCAGAGTAGGCCATATACTGGGTCACAAAACAGGTCTCAACCGATACCAAAAGACTGAGATTATTCCCTGCATATTCTCACAACACAATGCTTTGAAACTGGGACTCAATCACAAGGAAAAATTTGGAAGAAACTCAAATACTTGGAAACTAAGAACCATCCTGCTTAAGAATGATTGGGTAAACCAGGAAATTAAAAAAGAAGTTAAGCAATTTATGGAAACCAATGAGAACGAAAACACATCAGGCCAAAACCTATGGGACACTGCAAAGGCAGTCCTAAGGGGAAAATACATAGCCATCCAAGCCTCACTCAAAAGAACAGAACAATCTAAAATGCAGTCCTTATATTCTCACCTTAAGAAGCTGGAGTTGGAACAGAAGAACAGGCTTAACCTGTGCACGAGAAGGCAACTGATCAAGATTAGAGCAGAGATCAATGAATTAGAAACCAGGAGCACAGTAGAGCGATCAACAAAACTAGAAGCTGGTTCTTTGAAAGAATAAATAAGATTGATAAGCCACTGGCCAGACTTATTCAAAAGAATAGAGAAAGGAGCCAAATTAATAAAATTATGAATTAAAGGGGAGAAATCATGACCAACACCAAGGAAATAGAAACAATCATTAGAAACAATTATCAACAACCATATGCCAATAAATTGAACAAACTAGAAGAAATGGATGCCTTTCTGGAAACCTATAAACTATCAAGACTGAAACAGGAAGAGACTGATTATCTAAACAGACCGATTAATCATGAAAAGATTGAAGCAGTGATCAAAAGCCTCCCAAAAACCATATGATAATTGTCTTTCTCTGCTTGACTATTTCACTTAGCATAATCTCCTCCAGTACTGTCCATGTTGCTGCAAATGTTGGGTAATCGTTCTTTCTGACGGCTGAGTAACATTCCATTGTATAGACCGGTGATGGGTATTAAGGAGGGCACATACGCATGGAGCACTGGGTGTTATACACAAACAATGAATCATGGAACACCACACCAAAAACTAATGATGTACTGTATGGTGACTAACATAACACAACAAAAAATTTAATTAAAAAAAAAAAACACCTCCCAAAAAACAAGAGTCCAGGGCCTGACGGATTCCCTGGGGAATTCTACCACACATTCAAAGAAGAAATAATACCTATTCTCCTGAAGCTGTTTCAAAAAATAGAAACAGAAGGAAAACTACCAAACTCATTCTATGAGGCCGGTATTACCTTGATCCCAAAACCAGGCAAAGACCCCATCAGAAAGGAGAATTACAGACTGATATCACCCCTGATGAAAATGGATGCCAAAATTCTCAAAAAGATCCTGCCTACAGGCTCCAACAGTACATTAAAATGATTATCCATCACGACCAAGTGGGATTCATTCCTGGGATGCAAGGGTAGTTCAACATTTGCAAACTGATCAGTGTGATAGATCACATTAATAAGAGAAGAGACAAGAACCATATGATCCTCTCAATTGATGCAGAAAAAGCATCTGACAAAATACAGCATCCTTTCCTGATTAAAACCCTTCAGAGTGTAGGGATAGATGGTACATTCCTCAATTTCATAAAAACCATCTGTATAAAGCCTACAGTGAATATCATTCTTAATGGGGAAAGGCTGAAAGCCTGTCCATTAAGATCAGGAACACGACAAGGATGCCCACTCTCGCCATTATTGTTCAACACAGTACTAGAAGTCCTAGCAACAGCAATCAGACAACAAAAAAGAATAAAAGGTATTCAAATTGACAAAGAAGAAGTCAAACTCTCTCTCTTTGCAGATGACATGATACTTTATATGGAAAACCTAAAAGACTCCACCCCCAAATTACTAGAACTCAGAACAATTCAGTAATGTGGGAGGATACAAAATCAATGCTCAGAAATCAGTTGCATTTCTATACATGAACAATGAGACTGAAGAAAGAGAAATTAGGGAATTGATTCCATTTACAACAGCACCAAAAATCATAAGATATCTCAGAATAAATTTAACCAAAGAGGTAAAGGATCTATACTCTAGAAACTACAGAACACTGATGAATGACATTGAAGAAGACACAAAAAGATGGAAAAACATTCCATGCTCATGGATTAGAAGAATTAACATAGTTAAAATGTCTAAGCTACCCAGAGTAATCCACACTTTCAATGCCATCCCGATCAAAATACCAATGACATTTTTCAAAGAGCTGAAACAAACAAGCCTAAAATTTGTGTGGAACCAGAAAAGATCCCGAATTGCCAAGGTAATGTTGAAAAAGAAAAACGAAGCTGGGGGCATCACGTTACCTGATTTCAAGCTATACTACAAAGCTGTGATCACCGAGACAGCATGGTACTGGCACAAAAACAGATACATAGACCAATGGAACAGAATAGAGACTCAGAAATGGACCCTCGGCTCTATGGTCAACTAATCTTTGACAAAGCAGGAAAAAAAAAACATCCAGTGGAAAAAAGACAGCCTCTTCAATAAATGGTGCTGGGAAAATTGGACAGCTATATACAGAAGAATGAAACTTGACCACTCTCTCACACCATCCACAAAGATAAACTCGAAATGGATGCAAGACCTTGATGTGAGACGGGAATCCATCAAAATCATAGAGGAGAACGTAGGCTGTAACCTCTTCGACATCAGCCACAGCAACTTCTTTCATGACATTTCTCCAAAGGCAAGGGAAACAAAAGAAAAAATGAACTTTTGGGACTTCATCAAGATAAAAAGTTTCTGCACAGCAAAGGAAACAGTCATCAAAACTAAGAGGCAGCCCACGGAATGGGAGAAGATATTTGCCAATGAAACTACAGATAAAAGGCTGGTATCCAAGATCTATAAAGAACTCAAACTCAATACACGAGAAACAAATAATCAAATTAAAAAATGGGCAGAAGATACAAACAGACACTTTTCCAATGAAGACATACAAATGGCTAACAGACACATGAAAATATGTTCAACATCATTAGCCATCAGGGAAATTCAAATCAAAACCACATTGAGATACCCTTACACCAGTTAGAATGGCAAAAACTGACAAGGCAAGAAACAACTAATGTTGGAGAGGATGTGGGAAAGGGGAACCCTCTTACACTGTTGGTGGGATGCAAGTCAGTACAGCCACTTTGGAAAACAGCGTGGAGGTCCCTCAAAAAGTTAAAAATAGAGCTCCCCCATGACCCAGCAATTGTACTACATTTTTTTTTTACCCCAAAGATACAGACATAGTGAAGAGAAGGGCCATATGCACGCCAGTGTTCATAGCAGCATTGTCCACAATAGCTAAATTGTGGAAGGAGCCGAGATGCCCTTCAACAGATGAATGGATAAAGAAGATGTGGCCCATATATACAATGGAATATTACTCAGCCATCAGAAAGTATGATTACCCAACATTTGAAGCAACATGGACGGGACTGGAGGAGACAATGCGAAGTGAAATAAGTCAAGCAGAGAAAGACAATTATCATATGGTTTCACTCATTTATGGAACATAAGGAATAGCAGGGAGATTGGTAGAAGGAAGGGAAGAATGAAGGGGGGGTAAACAGAAGGGGGAATGAGCCACGAGAGACTATGGACTCTGGGAAACAAACTGAGGGTTTCAAAGGGGAGGGGGGTGAGGGATGGGGTAGGCCAGTGATGGGTATTAAGGAGGGCATACTGCATGGAGCATTGGGTGTTACACACAAACAATGAATCATGGAACACTACATCAAAAACTAATGATGTACTATATGGTGACTAACATAACATAAAAAAAAAAAGAAGCATTTCAGGGCTCCTGGGTGGCTCAGTTGATTGGGTGTCTCCCTTCAGCTCGGGTCATGGTCTGGGGTCCTGGGATCGAGCCCTGTCGGAGCAGGGGGGCTGTTTCTCCTTCTTCCTCTGCCTCTTCCCTCTGCTCTTGCTCTGTCTCTCAAATAAATACATAAATCAAAAAAAAAAAAAAAAAAAAAAAAAAAAGAAAAAGAAATAGACCAGCCGGAAGACCATGGCATAGCAGAAGCCATTCTGACAATGATAAGATTTGAACACTGAAACTGATCTTTTTCAAGATCTAAATCCAATTCAAGATCATGGTCCAAGTCCCAGCTCAAAAAGAAACGAAGGCTAAATAACATTCTAGGTCTGCATCTCCCACCAAAATTACAGGCACTTCTAAAACAGATTCCAAGACACGTTATATGTCTGGCTCAAGACATGAAAAGGAATCAGGGAAAAAAGAACCATTTGGGGAGGAGTCCAAGATGGCGGAGGAGCAGGAGGCTTAAATTTCGTCTGGTCCCAGGAATGCAGCTAGATAGCTATCAGACCATTCTGAACACCTACAAACTCAACTGGAGAATGAAGAAAAGAATAGCAGCAACTCTAAGAACAGAATAGCCACCACTTTCTGCAAGGAACCCAGTTTAAAACAGGAATTGAGCTCCAGCTCGGCCNTGAGCTCCAGCTCGGCGTTCCAAGATGGCGGAGGAGCAGGAGACCTAAAGTTCGTCTGGTCCCAGGAATTCAGCGAGAGAGCTACCAAACCATTCCGAATACCTATGAATGCAACTGGAGAATGAAGAAAAGAGTAGCAGAAACTCTATGAACAGAAAGGCAACCACTTTCTGCAAGGAGGAGAAAAGATGGAGGAGGAGTAGGCGACCCTTTCTCAGCTGGTCCGAGTCGAGCTGGATATCTACCAGACCATTCTGAACACCCACAGAATCAGCCTGAGACGTAGGAAGATACATCTGGATCTCTACAAATGAACATCTCCAGTGCTGAGTATTGAGGTATGAAGTGAGGAGCTGTGAATCCGAACACAGATATAGGAAGATAAAGGGAAGGGGGAGGGAGCCTCTGCGCTCAGGCGCCGGGAAGCAAGAGCCCCT